>NC_135627.1:11850454-12153484 GCF_053574225.1 Canis aureus
TTGCAGGATACATGATTGGAATGAAAATCAGCTGTGTTGTTATATACTACCAATGAACAATCTGAAAAGAAAATTTTAAAAAGAATTCCATTTAGGGACGCCTGGGTGGCTCAGCGGTTGAGCACCTGCCTTCAGCTCAAGGTGTGATCCTGGGATACAAGATCAAGTCCCACAATGGGCTCCCTGCGAGGAGCCTGCTTCTCTCTCTGCCTATGTCTCTGCCTCTATCTCTCATGAATAAATAATCTTAAAAAAAAATCCCATTTACAACAGCATCCCAAAAAATCAAATACCTAGGAACAAATTCAACCAAGGACGTGAAAGATTTACATACCGAAAACTACAAAACATTGGGTTTTTTTTTTGTTTTTTTTTTTAAAGACAACTGAAACAAATGGAAAGACACCCATGTCATGGTTGGAAGACTTAATACTGTTAAGATGGCAATACTCTCCTAAAATTCAATGCTATTCCTATCAAATTTCCAATTTTTTTTTTTTGCAAAAAAAGGAAAAGCTGATCCCAAATTCACATGAAATTTTAAAGGGTCCTGAATAGCCAAAATAATCTTCACAAAAGGACAACAAAGTTGGAGGGTTTACTCTCCCCAATTCCAGAATTTACTACAAAACTATGGTATTCAGGGGATCCCTGGGTGGCTCAGCGGTTTAGCGCCTGCCTTTGGCCCAGGGCGCGATCCTGGAGTCCCGGGATCGAGTCCCACGTCAGACTCCCAGCATGGAGCCTGCTTCTCCCTCCTCCTGTGTCTCTGCCTCTTTCTCTCTCTCTCTCTCTCATGAATAAATAAATAAATCTTAAAAAAAAAAAAAAAGCTATGGTAATCAAAACAGTGTGGTACTGGCATAAGGATAGCATATACACTACCAGAATAGAATTGCTTAAGAATCCAGATATAAATTCATACATCTATGACCCATGGATTTTCCACATGGTTACAAAACCACCCAATGGAAAAAGACTAATAGTCTCTTTTACAAATGGTACTGGAAAAACTGGATATCCACATGCAAAGGAATGAAGGTAGATTCCTAATTATCACAACTAAAAATTAACTCAAATGGATCAATGACTCAAATATATAAGCTAAAACTATGTACTCAGAAAAAAACATAGAGGTAAATTTTCATTACCTTAGATTTGGCAATGAATTCTTAGATATGGCAACAAAAGAAAAAATAGAGAAGTCAGACTTTATCAAAATCAAAAACTTTTGCATAAAGGCCATTATTAAGTAAAAAGACAACTAAAGAATGAGAGAAAATATCTGCAAATGTCTTCTCTCATTTATTTGATAAAGATCTAGTATTTAGTATTTTAGTATTTGGAATATATATAGAACTCTTACAGCTCAAAAAAAAAAAAAAAAAAAAAGATAAACCACCCAGTTCATAAATGGGCAAAAGATTTGAATAGACATTTCTCCAAACAAGATACACAGATGGTCAATAGCATAAGAAAAGATGCTCACCATCATTAGTCACTGGGAAATGAAAATCAAAACAGTGAGATACCACCTCACACCTACTAGGAGATTGCTATAGTTTTGTTTTAAAAAGGAAAACAGGCTGACCCTTCTGCCCGGGTGGTGGCCGCGCTTGGACTTGGGGGATACTCCCTCCCCGTATGCTTCTTTGAGGTGTCTGAGACACGTCTCAAGTCCTTTAAATTATACAGCACACGGAAGTGGTATCAGCTATATCTGCTCAATTCCTCTATGGAAGTTTCTGAGTTGGGATGACAATTTTTCATGCATTGGAGACCAGACCAGAAGCACTTCTGAATTAAGATCTCAGATTCCTTGAGTTGGCATTGAAGAGCACTAGGACCTGAAGATGAGTGAACTTGACTAGTTATGGCAGGAGGCCGAGCAGCTTAAAAACCAAATTAGGGATGTTAGAAAGGCATGTGCAGATGTAACTATCTCTCAGATCACAAACAACATCGACCCAGTAGGAAGAATCCAGATGCACACCAGGAGAACGCTGAGGGCATTTGGCCAAAACTTATGCCATGCATTGGGGCACAGATTCCAGGCTTCTGGTCAGTGCCTCACAGGATAACAAACTGATCATCTGGGATAGCTACGCTACAAACTAGGTCCATGCCAACCCTCTGCGTTCCTCATGGGTCATGACCTGTGCATATGCCCCTTCTGGGAACTATGTGGCCTGTGGTGGCCTGGATAACATTTGCTCCATTTACAATCTGAAAACTCGTGAAGGGAATGTACGTGTGAGCCGTGAACTGGCAGACATACAGGTTATCTGTCCTGCTGCCGCTTCCTGGATGACAATCAGATCATCACCAGCTCTAGGGACACCACTTGTGCTCTGTGGGACATTGAGACCAGCCAGCAGACAACCACATTCACTGGACACGCTGGGGATGTTATGAGCCCTTCTCTCGCTCCCAACACCAGACTGTTTGTCTCTGTTGCTTGTGATGCATCAGCCAAATTCTGGGATGTGCAAGAAGGGATGTGCCGGCAAACTTTCACCGGCCACGAGTCCGACATCAATGCCATCTGTTTCTTTCCAAACGGCAATGCATTTGCACTGGCTTGGATGATGCCACCTGTAGGCTGTTCAACCTTCGTGCACAGCAGGAGGTCATGACTTATTCCCATGACAACATCATCTGTGGGATCACCTCGGTGTCTTTCTCCAAGAGCGGGTGCCTCCTCCTCACAGGGTACGATGACTTCAACTGCAATGTGTGGGACGCACTCAAGGCCGACAGAGCAGGTGTCTTGGCTGGGAATGACAACCGTGTCAGCTGCCTGGGGGTGACTGACGATGGGATGGCTGCGGCGACACGGTCCTGGGATAGCTTCCTCAAGATCTGGAACTAACACTGACAGCAAGTAGACGCTGTGGCGACTGGAAGATCATTCCAACCTTGAAGCGTTACAGTGACAGCATTTCCAATCCAGCCCTACTAACATGGATGCCCTGCACCCCCTCAGAACTTTAAAAGGGCAAGACCTTTTCCTTCACTTATTGCTAAAATGAAGAGCACAATTCCCAAGGAGGGAAGAACCTCTGTGCTGTAAACTCAAATTGTCCATTCCTCCCGGGACCATTGTCTTTGTGTCCTTTTTTTTTTTTTTTTTTTTTTTGTCTTGGATGAATTTAAAAGGAAATACTGTAATAAATGTGCTAACCAGCAGATAAACTTGAGTGTAATTGTGAGGCAGACACACACTTTTTTTTTACTAGTTCATTTGAATTTTAGGTCAGTGACCCTATTTTGTGCTGTTCATGCCAAACAAGTTGAGGATTTTATCTTGTAATAGGTTCTAAATTTCAGGTTGTGTCTGTAACAGGATTTTGCTTAATCCCGGGACTCCAGGAACACACCCTGGGCCAAAGGCAGGTGCCAAACCACTGAGCCACCCAGGGATCCCATATTTCCTTTTTATTATTATTTTTTTAAGATTTTATTTATTTATTCATGAGAGATAGAGAGAGAGAGTGAGAGAGGCAGAGACATAGGCACAGGGAGAAGCAGGCCCCATGCAGGGAGTCTGATGTGGGACTTGATCCCGGGTCTCCAGGATCAGGCCTTGGGCTGAAGGCGGCGCTAAACCGCTGAGCCACCCAGGCTGCCCCATATTTCCTTTTTAAAATCTATTCCTTTCATTCAGTAGTTACACAGAGGAAGAGGGTCTGGTACAGCCTCTCTGAAATTGTTAATGATATAAATTGAGTCTCTTTTTTTTGTCTCATGTCACATAATTGTTAGGCATAAACATAGCATAGAAAGGAAGATGCTAATAAGGAAAGGAACCAAGCACATGCTATGGCTGGTCTTGAATGCATGATGAATAGTAAACTCAGATTAGGCACCGTCTGCTCCCTGACCTGTCCTCCCTGCCTTCTCAGTTCAGTTCTTAATCTCGCCTTGGGTTTCCTTGTGAAGTCAGAGGGAAGTTCGTAATAATAGCCTAACACTATCCTGCGCCCTGCCCGCCGCCCCATCAGGAACCTGTTTTCCAGAGAGGCGCCTGTCCTGTGCTTGGATAGTCAGTCAATTATTTGTGTATGAAACCATGTACAAATCAATGTTTTGAAAATAATGACCTCAAACTTTCTAAGTTAAATTTAAAAAAATTTCATCGTTTGCCATATTGGGTGGGTTTACTCTTAGAATCGCATGCTGTAGAAATACTCAAAAGCACATATAGGACTCAATCCTTAGATGTTCTTTTTCTTTTAAGAAATAACCTCTTTACAGTTGTACCCACTGTGGCTCTGTCCACTCACTGCTGCTATTCTGTGCACAAGTGTTGGGAAGCAGTGCAGCCAGAAGCACTACATGCTTGGGCAGCGGGATTAGTTACTGTTTCTTTCTTTAAAAAAAAAAAAAAAAAAGAGTCTTGCTCCAAATGAAAATTGTTGGATTAATGGGTGGGGGTGGTGGTGGGGGCAGGGGATGGAGACCCTGGCCTTCCTCTATAAATTCATCATGGCCTGTCTTTGCCAGCCTTTTGCATCTGAGGCAGATCATTCTCTAACACACAGACCTCCCTGGTCCCACTGGAGGCCAGTGTGTCCGGCAGCAGTGTTTGGATGGCAGAGCCATGGGCCACCTCCCTGTACCCAATCCCACTCCACAGCAGCAGTGGTGGCTTCTCTCCATTCTGTTTCTGCAGCATCCTGTACAGAATTGTCCTGTGACATGCAGTATGTCTGGATCTGGCAGAGAAAATAAACACGAGCCCTCCTTCCTTTCCATTGACACCTTTGTAGAGCTCTCTGCACCATGTGCCCTTCACTGTTTGTATTTAATTTTAAAGTCAATGTATGGCAAGGAGGCTGGATGCAAGATAGATACTATATTAAACTATTGTTATTTAAGATGTAATAAAGCAGTTTGACATGAAAAATAGATAAATAAATAAGGAAAACAGCAAGTGTAGGCACGGATGTAGAAAAATTAGAACTCTTGTACATTGTTGGCAGGAATGCAAATAGTACAGTCATTGTGAAAAAGGTTGGTGGTTCTGCAAAAAGTTAAAGAATTACCACATGACTCCGCGATTCCACTCCTTTGTATATACCCAAAAGAAAGATAAACTGGTACTCAAAACAAGTATTTGTACCTGAATGTTCATAGCAGCACTATTCACAATAGCCAAAAGATGGAAACAAGCCTAATTTCCATCAACAGATGAATGGATAAACAAATTGGGTATATCTATACAATGGAATATTATTCAGCTACAAAAAGGAACAAAGTACTGAATCTTGAAAACATCCTAAGTCAAAGAAGCCAGACACAAAGGCCATATGTTATAGGATTCCATTTATATGAAATGTTCAGAATAGGTAAATATGTAGACAGAAAGCAGACTGGTGATTGCCAGGGTCTTGGGAGGGAGAGGGGAAAGGCGAAGTAACTACTTAATGGGTATGAGGTTTTATTTAAGGGTGATGAAAATATTCTGGAATTAGGAAGGGTGGTAGTTGTACCACACTGTAAATGAATGTAGTAATAAGTCCCCTAATTGTTCACTTTAAAATTGTTAAATTTTAAATTATGTGAATTTAACCTTAATTTTGGAAAAAAAAAGCATCTCAAGTTGAATAGATTCAATCTCCTATACAGAAAATAACTATAAAATAAATGATTTAATACAATCTAGACCTTTAAAAATTAATTCTACATAAGAATGCCATCAGTTAAAAAAAAAAGAATGCCATCAGTTTGCCATGAATAGAATTCATTATAATGTAACACTGAAATGTTTTAATGAATTTTCTCACTTAAAAATGTTTACTAAATTTCCAGCCTAGAAATAACTATATTTCATGAAGAACACTAATTTTTAATTTAGACATTTAAAAACTCAAAAAGGAAAACTCAGCATAATGTGCTATTCTCAGGAAATTAACATTTTAAATTTAAGCTCTAAATAAATATACTGAACTGAAGATACTATCTTAATCTATTCCTAATGAGAGCTACATTTGATTTAGGACTACAGGTCAATTTCTATCTTAACAAACACATATTTATAGAAATTAGTTCAATTAGTATTATTCAAAGTTGGCTTATGCCAAAATTATAAACACTGTCTACAAATTAATATAAATGAGCACTACTAATACATACCTCTGCACATAGGTGGAAATAGCAAAGAAGTATAGTTGCTTCTGAACATGTAATAACCAAAATGATAAATACCAGAAATAGGAAGCCAAACATGTAATACATCTGGTGTGACCTATAATGAACACATCAAGATTAAACTATAAACATTTTCTCTTTGACACAGTAACTGACACAATCCTTTCATGTTCCCTGAACTGGGAAATGTTTGCTTTTTGCCCCAACTAATCAAAGACAACAAATTCTCATAGGTGTAGACAGTGATGGAGTACGGGTGGGGCAGGGAGAGGAAAGGATATGGCAATGTCATTGGATTTTGCCTTTTCACTCACATAGAACCTGAAACTCTTATTCAAATATGCTTAGTCTAATTGTCTACCAGTGAGGCAAATAATTTCAATAAAAAATTAATGGACAGGCAGAGCCAAACTAAAAAAGGGTTCCATGTCGTACATAGTTTCTATCATGTGTGAAAGAAACAGTGAGTTGTGAAAATGCTATAAAAATCAGGAAGGAAAGATATGTTCTAATCGCTAAAAAGCTCAGATTCAGTTCTGACTTTAAGCTACTGCAAACCTTGGTACTTATTCTAACATACCAATGTGATCAACTAATAATGATATACTGCAGTGTATATATACCCTAATAAACTGGCTCAAAATTAGCACTATAAGTTTCTCCGTGCAAATAAGAAATCAAGAGAATGAAGGAATCCTGGGATTAGTAAGAACTCTGAAGGTCATCTACCTCCATGCTTCTCCCAATGCTAGTTCGAATCCCTTTTATAACAAGCTCAGAGTATCTTTTCTCTGAAGCAGTACAGATTACTTATTTAATAACACAGGTTTGGAGAGATAGGTTAATTTCTGTTACATGGTAACTGTGTGACACAAATAAATTACTTAACATCCAATGCTTCACCTCTCTCTAAAATGAGGATAATATCCACCTCACAGAGGTCTGAGAATTAAGAGAATTAAGAGAATTAATAAGTACTCAATTAATAACAGCTACTGTTATCACTATTCTTTTTCACACATGTAAAAGATAAAATTACCTTTTGGCTCTTAATATTTTTGATTATTGGATAACAGTTTATAAGATAGTCATCCAGAGAAACAAAGAAAGCAAGCTGCTACTACATATAATGGTAATATAATATAATGGTAATGAGAATAAGAGGATTTCACCTTTAGCTTACCAGATACTATTCAGAATGAAGAAAAGCTGTATAAAGATGCAGCCAAAAGGTAAAATCCCTCCCATGATAATACCAGGCAATGGCTTTGTGTAGAAGGACTGCTCAGGAATCTGACGTGGAATCTGATTGGTTCGAACAGGGTGTTCAATGGCCTTTAATAAAAAAAAAAAAGAATGGATTCATAATTAATCTATTTTAAAAATTCTTCTCTATATTAGACTATTTGCCTTTTTCTCAGCTTTCATGCTTGTATTGGCAATACAAGTCTACTTCAGTCATCAAGCTGAAATGTGTATTTAGAAAGAATGACCCAGACTCTATCAGTACAATATTCAGTCTGTCTGTTGCAGCAAGCCACAACTGTTTCCAGCAGTTATCCACTAATGGCTTTAGATAAAGTAAGAAATACACAGGAGATAATACAATACTTAAAAATACTAGTTAAGACAAAAGTAGAGTTAGGTTTTCCCTTTTAATTATATACTTGTAAGAAATCAGCTGGTTCTGAAATTGTAATAGGTTTTTATTTGGAGATGGGCAATGCCATCTTTATTAAAAAAATCTCAATTCTACTAAGACTTAAGAACACAAAGGCAACAATGAATGGCTATCTGAAGTTTTATGACCATAAGGTATTGATAACATTCTCCCTTTCACAATACATGATCTGGTAGAATAAGAATAAGTGAAACTTAAAGTACTTAAAACATAGCTGAGGGGTAAAACAGGTACATATGTAGAAATTCACTTTCTTTCAAAAGCATACTTCCATAGTTTTTGTGATGATACGTCAAAAACTTAAAACTTGGTATTCTCATTGAGATTTTATTTCCATGGACTAATTACTTTACATGTAGATATGCATGCGTAAAGGTAGAGAATTGTCATGTTGTTCTTCAGTGTTTATATTTTTAACAGGCATATTTTTAGAGTTTCAAAAACCTATTTATCTATGTATTCAAAAAGTTTTAAATCTTGTCAGGTCACTATTTATAGTACATACACTTAAAATAATAAATTAAACAAAATGCCAAAGAACTGAAAAATCTTAGGAATAGGCTGGCATGGTAGGTGTAGTGGAGACAGCGAAGCACTGACAGTCTCTGCCAGGACATTCTAGGTCCCCTTTCCAAAGTGTATGACAGTAATACATTATATATTATATATAATATATATTATATATATTTTTTAACCTTGTGGACCGGATGTTTTCAGGAAGAACAAGGATAGTGAAGTGGGAAGGACAGTGAAGAATAAATTCTCATTTTCCTCTTATCCTGAGGGCAGAAAAGGGCAGCAGAGGTGGAGAAAGACTTGGGGGAGGGAAGGACTGAGCTTTGCTGAGAATCTTCCTTAAAATTAAGTATTAGCAGGAAAACCATATAAAATTTATTACAAAGCTACACGTTAAAAAAAAATGGCTGTCACTTTATAGTCCCTTTTCCTACAGCTTTCTTCTTAACCCATACTCTTAGTTTACTTTGTTAAGTAATGGAGAAATACTTAATTTGGGAGGGGGGCATAGGGTAATTGGGTGACAGGCATTAAGAAGGGCACATGATGAGATGATGGGTGTTATACTATATGTTGGCAAACTAAATTTAAATAAAATTTTTTTAAAACCTAAAAAAACCCTCCCAAACCAAATACTTAATGCTAAGGAAAAAATGCCATACTTTTTAGGTTAGAAAAAAAGTTACACAATTATTTTTAATGTTAAAAAGTCAAAGTTTTCATTAGTTTGAATTAGCATTTCATTTCCTATTTTACTTACAAAACTTTAAAATCTAAATTTACATCTGTGACTTTTTTTCTACCATACCCCAAAAATGCTATTTTAAGAATGACTCCAGTCAAACTAAGAGGTCATCCATTTTCTGTGAAATCCAGACCACACAGGTAAGCATATATCTTTTAGACATCTATTTTTAAAAGATACTTTTCTATCTTTTAAGGTGGCATATGCTAACTTCCATAGCTGGAATTTATTTGAAATTTACACCTATAGACTTACATTCTTCTTAAAACCGAAGTATGCGCCAATAAATGTTAAAGGCACAGATATGCAGAACCAAAGAGCCAATATGGCAACCAGTGTTCCAAAAGGAATCGCTGCTGAAGATCCTTCTCCCCAGAGAATCAGATTCATTATAAAGAAGTCAGCAAACACAATCCTGAAAAATACAATAGGCTTTTGGGTAAAACTTGAGTCAGAAGCAAATGATATAGTATCAATCATATGTAATTAATACCATAATTTCTGTGTTATATACAAAGAAAACAAAACTGCTGAGTTATGGGGTGTATGAATTTAAAACTGCCAAATTACTTTTCAGATTGGTTCTGCCTGACTTAAACTCCCACCAGCAATTTATGAAAATTACCCCTTTTCCTTTTAACTTTAAAAAAAAATATTATTTATTTATTCATGAGAGAGACAGAGAGGCAGAGACAAGGCAGAGAGAGAAATAGGCTCCATGCAGGGAGCCTGATATGGGACCTGATCCTGGACCCGAGGATCATGCCTTGAGCCGAAGGCAGCCGCTCAACCACTGAACCACCCAGGAGTCCCTGAAAGTTCCCTCTTTACAAATTTCTTCATGCGTTGGATTGTCAAGTCTGTTGTTTTAATTTGCATTTCCTGTTGATGACTACTGCTGAACATCTTGTGCTTGTTAGCTTTATAGGTATTATTTCTGTGACTTGCTGGTTACATCTATTGCTCATTTTTCATTTGGGTTGTACAACTTTCCCAAAGTTATAGATGTGAGTTATTTATATATTCTAGTTATTTAATAATTCCTTGTTAAATATCTTGTTCTCCCAGTTTATGGCTATTTATGAACCCAAACAAGTGAATGTGTGTACTAAATTTCCCTTTAGTCTTTCTTCTAGGAGTACTTTTTAATTTTATATATATATATTTTTTTAATGACTTTATTTATTTTTCATGAGACACACAGAGAGAGAGAGAGAGAGAGAGAGAGAGGAACAGACACAGGCAGAGGGAGAAGCAGGCTCCATGCAGGGAGCCTGATGTGGGACTCGATCCTGGGTCTCCAGGATCACACGCTGGGCTGAAGGTGGCGCTAAACCGCTGCGCCACTGGGGCTGCCCTATGAGTACCTTTTTAAAAACATGGCTGTAATCATACTATAATTGTTTCTACATTCCTCACACACAGTTTTTAATGTGATCAGTCATCAATTTTTCCCTTTACTCTTTGTGTAATTTAAGACAAAGTCTTTCCTAGGGACGCCTGGGTGGCTCAGCGGTTGAGCATCTGCCTTTGGCTCAGGGCGTGATTCCAGTCTGGTGATTGAGTCCTGCATCGTGCTCCCTGCAATACAGTCTGCTTTTCTCTCTGCCTAGGTCTCTGCCCCTCCTCTGTCTCTCTCACGAATAAGTAAATAAAATCTAAAAAAAAAGAAAAAAAAAAGTCTTTCCTAACCTGGGATCATGATGATACTCTTCTATATTTTCTTCCAATTGTTATGCCCATTATATTTAGATTGCACCTGGAACTGATTTGTGTGTGACTGGTAAGAGAGTTTCTCCTTTCATATAGACAATTTACCAGCATCCTCTAACACTTCCTCTGGTTTGTGATGTCACACCTAGCATGCCTCTATGAATATCTGGTCTATTTCTATGTTTTCTGTGCTAGGAGCCACAGTACACTGCCAAACCCCTCATACATTTGGTGCTCTCATCAAGTAACATGGTGAATTTGTAACTCATACTAGTTAATTAGCTTTGTAAACTTGTCACATGAATGGCGCATGTTTTGACAAGTTATTTCAGGTATGGTGAAGGTTTCCTGTGGCTAATACTCCTGGTGAATAGAGTCCTCTTCCCAAAACAAATACAACTACCACGAAAACATGGAATTTGCTATTGGTAGTATTCATAATCTTGGAATATTAGCTGATTCCTAGACATACTGCCAAACTTGTATTAATTCTCCATGTTTTATAGTTGAAATTTATTGATATTCTCTGTATACAAATTATATCACAACTAAATTGAGATTTTTATTAATATAAGGAAGCATCTCTCTCCATTAAATTCTTTTAAAATGTGGAAACAATGTTTAGTATTATCAAATGCCATTTGGTTGTGTCTACTGCAATAACTATATGTAGGTGTTTATTTCCATAAAATTACATGAATTTCATGTCATTAAATGGTACTTCTTTTCCTAGATGAATACCAATTCTCTCTGCGCCCTTGGGTTCTCGGTGCATTCTTGTGTGCTTTTCCTCTCCCTCCTTCCCTCCTTCTCCTTCTCTCATTACTTCACTATCCTTCTGGTGAACACCTACTTTTAAGGGTGGAATGAAGAAGATAAATCAAAGGGTTGATACAGATATAAAAGAACTAGCTTAGGATGTTCCTCATGCTGTACTTTTCACCTCTGTCACTTATTTATTTTACAACTGGAAGTTTATACCTCTTAATTCTCTTGACTTTTTGCCCATCCGCTTCCCCACCCCTCCCCTCTGGCAACCACCAATTTGTTCTGTTATTTATGAGTCTATTTCTGTTTTGTTCATTTGCTTTTAGATTTCATATATAAGTGAAATCATATGGTATTTGTCTTTCTCTGACTAACTTATACCACTTTACAAAATATTCTCTAGGTCCATGCATGTTGGCACAAATGGCAAGAGCTCATTCATTTTTTTTTTATAGCTGAGTAATAGTCCATTGTGTATTTATGTGTGTGTATATATATATATATATATTCATACACACACATCTTCTTTACCCCACTTATCTATCAATGGACACTTAGGTGGCTTAAAAGCTGCAATACTTTTGATTTCTGTCAAAATTTTCTATCAAACATTTTTTTTTTTTTTTTAAGATTTATTTATTTATTTACTCAGAGAGAGAGAGAGGCAGACACAGGCAGAGGAAGAAGCAGGCTCCATGCAGGAAGCCTGATGTGGGACTTGATCCCAGGTCTCCAGGATCACACCCTAGGCTGCAGGAGGCGCTAAACTGCTGCGCCACCGGGGCTGCCCTCTATCAAACATTTTTCTATCTGAAAATATTTGCTTGCCTGAACCATGTTCAGGTGAAAATTGCTTCAAAAGCTTTCAATGCAGCCTTACACAACAACATGCCAGACCAACTTACAAAGTCTAAGAAACAAACTTTTAAGAAACGGAATGTAACAATTTCTCATGTCCAAAGATACTTTTTCCAGGTATGGCATGTGGTAATCACTGCACAAATGTTTATTAAATATTCAATTTTTATCTCTTTTTAAAAAATTAAATTAATTTTCTATGGTACATGGTTTAGAGACAGAGAAGATTCAAGACTTAAGAGACTGAAAATTTGGGAGCTAAAATATGATAATGTAAGAAAGTTACTATTGAAATGTTCACTTACCCAGGACAAAGAAATGATGTCAATAAAACATTTGTTTTCCACTTCTCACCTCCAAAGGCTGTAGAAGAAAACAAAAGTGGGATAACACACAGACTTTTCTTCAAAGCAAACCAAATGACCATATATGTCTACATTAAACAAATTTTCAGACAGCACTAGAGGCCCATTCCTAGAAAATCACACCAGTAAATGATATGACAGTCCCTACACAAGTGATCCAGATCAGAGATGCACATCATAGGACTTCCCTGAATAAGCCCGGCTCTCAAGATGTTTGCTTCAGCATAATAAATCTACCATCAAAGGAAGGTCATCAAAACCACTGCTTTTCTAATCTTTTTTTACTTCAAAATAAAACAAACCCTTAAGTTCTGGGCCAGTTTCAATCCATGGGACTGGGGAGAGGAAGGGCATAAGGGGGGGATTCTCCTTTATCTTGCAGCCAGTTTCAGAATTGGTTATAAAACTAGGAACCCTCAAACCTAAAGTACAACACATTTAAATTTCCACAGTAGGCCTAAATCTTTAGGATTCCCCTGGCATCACAGTTTCTGGTCCGAGATATGGGTGGGGGTGGGGAGATCAGTGTGTCAGATCAGGCGACAAAGAAGAGTGGAAGGGTTTCGGCCACTTCACAGAATAAATTTGCTTATCAACTTTTCAAACTCCTTTGCTCCTCTCTAATTTCTTTTCCCCACTTAAAAACATTTTTTTAAGTATATAGAGTAAAAAATGAAAGCACTCCTCCTATTCCGGTTTAAAAGTTGGAGATGAAACTGGCAGAGATGTGAGAACATCTTTGATTTAAAAAAAAAAAAAAAAGTTGTAATAGTTTATAAGCAAGTTTAAGTACCATTTGTCCTACAACGAAATGACAAATGATATGTATATGATTTGAATTCACAGCATTATTGATAGACTATTGTGAAATGGTTAATTCTGGGTTTAATGCAATTCCAAACAAAATTCAAATATACTTATTGAAACGTTAGAAATATTCTGTAAAATGAAGTATTTTGTGACTGGGGCCACACGACAGCATGTCTCTGAATGTTCCACCTGATTAATGTGCAGCTGGGAGAACTGAGGATGGAGAGGAAATAAAGAAGGCTCTGCCTGGGATGGGAGGGAGAATGCGCTGGTACTTCCAGCACAGTGAACAGCATGGGGTAAGGTCCTCAGGCAGGTGTGAAGGTACACAGCCTGACAGAGGAACTGAAAGAAAGCCAGCATAGTTGAGAAAGGGAATGTGCTGCATGGGAGGCAGGGGTCTGATCATATCATTAAAACACACATGACACCCTCAATTCCCTGTCCTTTACTAAAGGATGAAAAGAAAGGAAAAAAAAAAACTGACAAAATCCACAAAGAGTAAAACACAGACACACATACATATAGGACTTCACCTTTTCAGAAGAGCACTGTATCTGGCAAAGTCTAACTTCTACTTCTACTTGGGGTTGAGTCTAGCCAACCTCACTTTAAGGATGCATACATAACCCAACCACCATGTCTGACTTCAAACCTTATTCACATCAACCTTAGCTCCTTAGCTCTGTCTCATCTTCTTTTTTTTTTTTTTTGGTGGGCACTTTCCCCCCCTGAATTTATTACTGTAGTGTAACTAACACAGTGTTGTATTAGTTTCAGGTGTACAACATATTGATTCCATAATTCTATACATTTCTCATTGTTTACCATTATATAATCACCATCTGTTACCATACAACACGCTACATTTCCTATGCTGTAATTTTCACCTCCATGACTTATTTTATAACTGAAAATCTGTACATTTTAATCCCCTTCATCTGTTTCGCCCATCTTTCATCCACCTCCTCTCTAGCAAATCACATTTGTTCTCTGTATTTTTTGTTTTGTAGATTCCACATAGAAATGAAATCACATAAAATATGTCTTTTACTGTGCAAAAGGACAATGATATTTATTTTGATGTAATTCCAAGTTTATTTTTGCTTTTGTTTCCCATGCCTGAGGAAACATGTCCATAAATATGCCACTAAGGCTGATGTAAAAGGTTACTTGCCGTTTTCTCTCTTCTAGGGGTCTAATGGTTTCAGGTCTCACATTTAGGTCTTTAATCCATTTTGAATTTATATTTGTATATGGTTTAAGAAAGTGGTCTCATTTTCCCAGCACAATTTTTTAAAGACACTCTCTTTTCCCCATTGTATACTCTTGCCTTCTTTGTCGTGGGTTAATTGACCATATGAGTTTATTTCTAGGCTTTCTATGCTGTTCCATTGATATGTGTCTGTTTTTGTGCCAGTACCACACTGTTTTAATTACTACAGTTTTGCAGTGGATCTTGAAAACTTGGATTGTGATACCTCCAGTTTTGTTTTTTCTTCAGACCGCTTTGGCTATTCGGGGTCTTTTGGGATTCCATACAAACTTTGGGTTTATTTGTTCTAGTTCTGTGAAAAATACTATAGTATTTTGGTAAAGATCACACTGAATCAGTAAGTAGACTGCTTTGAGGAGTATGGACATTTCAATGATATTAATTCTTCTAATCCACGAGCAAGGTATATCTTCCCATTTGTGCCTTCAATTCCTTTCATTAATATCTTATAGTTTTCAGAGCATAGGTTTTTTTTTTTAACCTCCTCCCTGTCAATTTAAATTGAGGTTACCTATGAGATCATCTCAAGAAGACTTCAGGATTCCCTGGCAAACACTGGCATTCACTGCCCCTGGCAAATGTGCTAAGTCATCTAGTCACATCCCATCCTTACCCTGTGGACTTGATGTTTTTTTTTTCACTGAACTTTTTCACTGAACTAAAATAAAGTTCAAGAATAGCAAGAATACAAGATTACAGCTCATTATATTATAAAAGCAAATTAAATTACTTCAGGGCTCTTTAGCATGCATGACCTCTTATTCAAGAGAAGGTATGACTATATATATTATTTATTTTAGTTAATAAATCAGTGATATAAATATGCTTACTTCCTTTATTAGTCTATATATGTTTCTATGAATGTAGCAAATCTAAGTTGTTCAGCCAAACCTCTTATGCCAAAACTTAAAAGTAAAAGAACAGAGGGATGGTGGATAAGCAGCATCTAAATTTGCTTACCTCACTGTATAAACACTTATTAATAAATAAATATAGGGATGGTCATCCACATCACAAGCTTCTTTTAAATAAAGATATATACCTATAATACATACTGTTTCAAGAAAATCACCTGCTGGCCACAAAGGCTCATATGCAGTGATTAGATTTCTGATCTGACACTCATTCAGGGTGGCTTTTACTTACACTTATAAAATCTGGCAGCAACATAGCCTGCAGGAGTGCCCAGCAGCACCCATAGGACCACAGCACAAGTCATCAATGCTCCTCTGTTGGCAGGTGACAAAAATCCCAGGCAAGCAAAAACTAAAAAAATAAGTAATTTTAAGTTATAAATTTGGTTACTATTTCCTTTGTGAAATGATAGAAGACGACCTCATTTTTTAAACAAGAAACTAAATACAATTAAATAAATTCATGAATACACGGTCTTACCATAGGGTCCACACTAAATCTTAGCAATATTGTAAGGTACTATGTCAACAGGCTCCACCTTTCCTATCATCAGGGAAGGCTGACTGGGTATTCACAAGGACTTTCAGCTCTTCTGAGATTCAAGCAGAGTTCTTTTTTTTTTAATTTTTTATTTTTCTTTTACGATAGTCACAGAGAGAGAGAGAGAGAGAGAGAGGCAGAGACATAGGCAGAGGGAGAAGCAGGCTCCATGCACCGGGAGCCCGACGTGGGATTTGATCCCGGGTCTCCAGGATCGCGCCCTAGGCCAAAGGCAGGCGCCAAACTGCTGCGCCACCCAGGGATCCCCCCCCCCTTTTTTTTAACATTTATTTTTTTTAGAGAGAGCGAGTGTGAGCATGAGTTGGGGGAGGGGCAAAGGGAAAGAGAGAGAAAATCTCAAGCAGACTCAATGTTGAGCTCAGAGTCGATGCGGGGCTCAATTCCATAACCCTGAGATCATGACCTGCTTCAAAAGCAGGAGTTGGACACTTAATTGACTGAGCCACCCAGGTGCCCCCATCAAGTACAGCTTTTTAAAAATTAATATGAATAAAGATATTCTCACCATGAAATAGTCCCACTTTTGTTCCTTTAAAAAAATAATACCGGGTCCTCTGGGTGAAAATTACCTTATAACATTCAAAGACAAGACAAAATCTAATCAATGAGTAAAATAAGAGAAAAAAGATTTCATAGTACACATTGGCTTTCGGAACACAAATTACTGAAGGACTTGGTCACTGACTCAGAGAAATTCTGGCTTCTACTTTTATTTAGTTGGTTGGTTTTATTTGTTCTTCCTTATAATAATGCACCTGACTAATAAGAATAAACATGCTATCTTATATTTATAGAGATTCCTGGATTTAAGCTGGGATTTGGAAGTTATGACTTTGCTCAGAAAGAAATCCAAGTGACTTTCTAATTCCAGTAGCAAGAAAGTTCCCAGTGTTTCCCTGAGGTGTACATCAAGCACATGTCCACCCACACCTTCTGTTCAGCACCAACTGAGGGGCAAAAGGAGAAACTCATGAGCAGGAAACCAACCAGGGGAACTTTAGAAGACCTATTCAAATTTCAACCAAAATGCACACCCTCATTCTCCCCAGAACAGAGAAATGGACTGTTCTGAAGGAGAAAGTTCATATTTGAGCATTTAAGGAAAATAATCCCTAGGTTCTCTGAATCTTTCCTTCCTCATGAGTTCACTTTCTAGCAGACCCCAACAAGAACCAGATGATGACAGAAGACAACTCCCAATACAATTTTTAGGCAGAATTTTATCCTAAAGCATCCATTCTGCTCCAGCTCCTGGCTCTCTGGGGGATCTAATGCCTTCATGCTATCCTCTGACTGTGTCTAAATCTCTGCCATGATGACTTCTCCCAATCTACCCTCTTCAGTATAATATATTCAAGAATTCTAGGTCTACCCATCACAGCTGCATCTCCTTACCTAAGTAGATAAAGATACATGTTCTAATTAATCTTCAAGTTAGTCTTCAAAGTAAGCCTAAAGGTGCAAATCAGTGGTTCTCAACCTTATTCAGGTGCCAGACACCTAGAAGTGAGAATCTTCTTTGTAAAGCATTTTATATAGTTCCATCATAAAAATCTGGAGTAATTTTACTAACATAAAATGACTTTGGTATTATATATTTAATATGTAATCAAATATAAGAACGTTCATTAAAATTATTAAAAGGTCAGTGGTTTCTGAATTCTTCCAGTAATAATTCATTTGTTATTATTCATCAGAAGGCACCAATAAAGGAAACATAAGGAAAGTAATAGCAAAATTTAGAGAACTCTATTCATAAACCTTTTTCTTACAATTAGGAAAATTGCAGAAATACTGTATTCCCATAGAGTGGCCTTAGAACCATCCCTGTGGCTGATCAATAACTCTAAGGGGGGAGAAGGAGCTATCTGGGGGGAAAAAAAAGGTTGTCCTAGTTGACAAAAAAATTTTAAGTAATAACATTTCTGAAGATTTTCAGGTGGCACAAAGGAGAGGTATTTGTTGTGTAGGAAGGTCTCTCCTGAACACTGCTAGAGAAAAAAAAGTCTTGCTTCCTATATCCTTCCAAGATGAGGAAGGTCTACAAAAAGCTTCCTACCCTATTTCCTCTTTTCCTTTTTGTTTTTCTCAGTGGAAGTCAAAAACATCTTAGAATCCTAATCATACTGCTCCTGGTAGGGTGGCACCGTCAACCCTTATGACCCTGGTTCCACATCACCCAGACTCAGACCCAGATGGTCTTCAGGTTATCTAATCACCTCCAGTCCCAGCCCATGACAAAGGCTTGGTCTCTATGCAGTTTTAAGGGAGATATGAAGTCAGTTTTCTGGCACAGCTAACCTTGCCCCCAAGTGATGTATAGCCAAAGCACACATATTCATCAAGTAGCCTACCTACTTCACTTAGGAACATTGGTTCATTGTTTTGTTTTGTTTTGTTTTGTTTTTAAAGACTTTATCTCTTTATGTTAGAGAGAGAACACATGAGCATGCGAGCAGAGACAGAGGGAGAGAGAAAATCTCAAGCAGACTTCATGCTGAGCCTGGAGCAGGATCCCATGATCTGAAGATCATGAGCTGAAATCAAGATCGTGAGCTGAAATCAAGAGTTGGATGCTTAACCGACTGAGTTGCCCAGGTGCCCTGGAAGACTGGTTTTCAAATAATCACTTAGAAAAAGTATTTACTTTTTAATTTTCACTTAATACTTACACAGAGTCACAAAAGTCATAATCAAGATCTGTGTCCCCGATCCTAGAAAGACTGACAGCAGCATCCCTTTTCTTGGAGGACGGAATATATCACCATGAACCAGCTTCCAGCCAAATTCTTCCTGGGCATCCTCCTAAAATGGGAATTAAGTTGCTTAACTGACATGTATCACAGGACAGCTAGACAGTTTGTTCACTGGTGAATATGTTGATACAGAATTTTTTTTTAAACTTACAAATGTTAGTATTTATTTCAATTCTGAAGTTTTATGAAGTTTTGGTTTTACATAGTTTTCTTGAATTGATTTTTAAATAAAGTTAATAATTTAAACTAATTTAAAAGTTACTAAGAAATTTTAAAAACATAGACAACTACCATATGATACTTACCTAGTTCTAGTCAAGTTTTATGATCCAAATTAATGATTTAATTTTTACTCACACTCTAACCTTTTCTTTTTCTTTTTTTTTAAGATTTTTTAAAAATTTATTTACTCATGAGAGACACACACACACACACACACAGAGAGGCAGAGACACAGGCAGGGGGAGGAGCAGGCTCCATGCAAGGAGCCTGATGTGGGACTCGATCCCAGGTCTCCAGGATCACGTCCTGGACTGAAGGCAGCGCTAAACCGCTGAGCCACCCAGGCTGCCCAATCCTTTTCAATCTACATTTACTAATCTCCAAAATGAGTGAATGGTATTAGGTTTCACAGCCACTCTGCTGGGTATGGTAGAGTTAGCTACGAGCATATGAATAAGATTGCCACCAGGCCTAACTGTTCCCCTGACACAAATACACAAGCAGCTCCACCTGGTTGTTTAATAGGCATCCTGAAGAGAATTATCCACACCTGAATGGATTCTCTCTCCTCAACTTACTCTTTCTGCAGGAACCATCCCCGCCCCTAGCCCCATCCCTGGTCACCCAGTAGTAAAAGCTCCATCTTGCCAGCTGTTCAGTTCCCAAAACCTTGGAATCCTCCTTGATTCCTTCCCTTTTTTCGTATCTTGACCATAGTCCTTTAACAAATCTTCAGCAATACCTCCAAAATATTTCAGTAGAATCTAATACTCGTTCCAGGTTCAAGTCATTACCTCTCAACTGGCTATTCCAACATATACTACATTGACCTCTGTGTTCCTGCCCTTGCTTCTATTCAGTTACTTCTCAATATGACAACCAGGAGGGTCCTTTATTTTTTCTCCCTCTTCTACCTTCTCCATAGACCAGTCAACCAATAATCTGTCCCACCTCCTAAACAACCCCTGTGTTTATCTGTGTCTACCTCCTTTTTTCTTCCCTACCATCATTCTATCCCCAGGAGTTCCATAACTACCTTTGGATGGTTTCTATACCTCCAATCTTGCCCCGATTCTCCACATATTCAAAGTGATTTTCCTGGGCAGCCCGGGTGGCTCAGCGGTTTAGTGCCGCCTTCAGCCCAGGGACTGATCCTGGAGACCCAGGATCGAGTCCCATGTCGGGCTCCCTACATGAAGCCTGCTTCTCCCTCTGCCTGTGTCTCTGCCTCTGCCTCTCTCTCTCTGTGTCTCTCATGAATAAATAAATAAAATCTTAAAAAACAAAGTGATTTTCCTATAACACAAACCTGGCTATGTCAGTGCTGTTTAAAATTCTTCAAGAGCTTCCCCGTGACCTTCAAACTGTATTGCTTACAGGTTACTCTGGCCCCCGTAACTTTTTCAGGCTCATTTCTTGACATTTCCTTCAGGATGCAGCTGATCTCCACCCCAAATTCCCAAACTTCTATCTTTGTGAGCAGTAGACAATACTATTGATAGTATGTTACATTTATACATATTTTTTAGTAAATATAAACTAAAATTTGAAACATGGATTTTATGTCGGTACTAATCCTGCTCTTACAATGGCTAATAAAAGACAATAGTAAAAATAAAAATACTTCCATGTACACCAGGTAATTATAGTCAGTCATTTATAAGGAATGTACAAATTGAAGTTTTGTTAAAAGTATATGGGCTCTAAATGGTTTAAATGAAATTATATTTGGATTGGCTTCAAAATAACTGAAAGGGAGGAACTCGTGGGATTCTAAAACAAGACTGAATGAGCTGAGAACTGCTGGACCAGAGTGATGGGTATACTAAATCTCTGTGCTTCTCTGAAGGTCTACATTAAAAGTATGAGGGGAAAAAAAGTACATTCACCTTTTTTTGTTTAGGCGCAGTAGTGTTACAGATGAGAGATTTCTCATTACTTTTTTACTGAATAAGCACTAAAAAACCCAGAGTTAAATGAAAATGAAGTTTCCCATAAAGGGCCAGGTCCCCTTTCTTTGGAGAAAACAAATGTGACTAGTTTCTTATTATCTTTGCAGAGATACTCTACCTATACATAAAGAAATGCACAGATACTTTTTTTTTCATTTTGCATAAATGGTAGCATATTATACACATTATTTCACACCTTGCTGTTATAGTCCAATATCATGGAAATGCTTCCACATTTGTGTATACAGAATTGCTTCATTCTGGTTTTTTAAAAAAATACTTTATTTATTTATTTGAGAGAGAGAGAGAAGAGATAGCAAGAGAGAACACCAGCAGGGAGGAGAGGGAGAAGCAGACTCCTTACTGAGTAGAGAGCCCAATGTGGGGCTCAATTCAGGGACCCTGAGATCATGACCTGAGCCAAAGGCAGACACTTAACTGACAGCCATTCAGGCACCCCTGCCTCATTCTTTTTAATGAATACACAGTATTCCACTACATGGATATTCCATAACTTATAAAATCAGTCCCTATTCATGAGTATTTGGGTTTCTTGAAATTTTTTATAATAAGCAATACACTGTCTTAAAATTAAAAATAGCAGTAATAATAAAACCTTTCCATCCAAGTTAGTTTCTAAGAACTGAATTGTTGGATCGAATTATTTACATTATAAACTAATATTGCGGGATCCCTGGGTGGCGCAGCGGTTTGGTGCCTGCCTTTGGCCCAGGGCGCAATCCTGGAGACCCGGGATCGAAACCCACCGTCGGGCTCCCGGTGCATGGAGCCTGCTTCTCCCTCTGCCTGTATCTCTGCCTCTCTCTCTCTCTCTCTCTCTCTCTGTGTGACTATCATAAATAAATAAAAATTAAAATAAAAAAAAATGAACTAATATTGCTGAAGTGCTTTTCATAAGTTATACCATTTACATTCTCATAAGCTATGTATCAAAGTGCTCGTGTCCTCAATCCCCCAACACATTATTATTATCAAACATTTTAATATCTGCTAGTGTGCCAGAGGAGCAAAGAATCTTGCACTGCAGTTTTATTTTACATTTCTCTTATTATGAATGATGTTGCATCTTTTTATGTGTAAGGACCATTTGTTTCTTTTAAATGGACTCTCTTTTCATGTACCTTGCCTGGTTTCTTACTGGGCTGCTGACTGTTTTCGTAATGACTTTAGGATTTATAAGGCATTAACTTTTTGTTTGTGACATGTGCTAAATATTTTCCCATTTGACTTTTATCTTTTTACTTAATGGTATTTCTTACTACTCAAAAAAATTTTTTAACACAGTAATCATAGAGCAATCATTTTTTTTTTAATAACTTCTGGCTCTCTGTGATACTTAAATTCTACCCTTCTCCAAAGTTTAAAAATAACTTCTCATGTGTTCTAGTATTTTATAGTTTCATATTTTCATTTAACATAAAGAATAAAGGTGGCATCTACCTTATTTTTTAAGCAGTTGGCCACTCACTTTATCCAATACTATATATCAAATTTGTTTTTTCTTTGCTGATATACTTTTGTTAATCTCCAAATTTAGACTATTATTAAAAACAGAAAATATTTATTTGGTATCTTTTTGTTCACCCATCTTTTTAAATATCTCGTTAGTATTGGTTTTTATTTATTTATTTTCTGCTAAAGTACTTCTATAGAAATTTCTTCAGGTCTGATTGATTAATGGACTCAATGATTCACTGCTAACTGCTAAAGTTTACTTCTATAGACATTCCTTCGATAATGGTCTGTGGTCCACTATTTCAGTTTATCTGAAAAAGGTATTCTTGAAAGATACCTTCTTGGGACACCTGGGTGGCTCCGTGGTTGAGCTTCTGCCTTTGGCTCAGGTCGTGATCCTGGAGTCCTGGGAATGAGTCCCACATCAGGCTCCCTGTGGGGACCCTGCTTCTCCCTCTGCCTATGTCTCTGACTCACTCTCTGTGTCTCTCATGAATAAATAAATAAAATCTTTTTTTTTAAAAAAAGGAAAGATACCTTCTCTGGGTACATGATTCCATGTAAACAGTTAATTTCTCTCACTGATATAAGACGTTTTGTCTCTGAGCTTCCATTTCCAATTTAGTTGTTTTTCTTTTGCAGATGTTCAAGTTTTTTCCCCCTCTCTGGCTGATTCTAAGATCTTTTTTCTCTGGTGTTCTGTTTTTGTCATGGTTGATCTAGATGTGGATTTCTTTTCACTTCTTCTGCTTAGGGACACATCATGTTCCTTTTACCTAAATATTTGTTATTTTTTCATATTTAGGACTTCAGGGGGAGTTCTAACGTGTTATTTTATTGTAAATTTTTGTGAATTTCTAACAGGTCCTTTTTTTTTAGACTTCTTTTGCAGAAACAGGAGCGGAAAGGAGCAGAGGGAGAGGGAGAGAATCCCAAGAGGACTCCTCACTGAACACAGAGCCTAATGTGGGGCACAATCCATAACCTTGAAATCATAACCTGAGCCAAAATCAAGAGTCAGACACTCAACCAACTGCGCCACCTAGGCGTCCCTAGATCATATTTATTGATCTTAAATTGAGGGAATCCTACAAACCTAAATTTGGGAGACTTTGCCTCAAGGGATTTCTACTTAATTCTGACAAGAATCAGAAGGCACTTACTAATCTAGAATCATTTTGCTCCCCTTCAAGAATTCATGCTTAATACAGGAGAAGACTGAGGTTCAGCTCTCCCATTACTGACCCAAGGTTTAGTCTCCCAATGGTTAGAAACTTTACATAAGCATTGACTCAAAGGAGAACTCCAACCTACCTCTTGTGCTTGCATTGCTTCCTGCTCTGGTCTCAGCTCACTTTTGTGGGGGGTAGAATGGAGTTGGGAGGTAGTCCTTGGATACCTTTTTACCTATCCTGAACCCAGCAATGCATCAACAAAGCTTGTACATCAAGGAATGACTCATTCATTCATTCAACAAATATTTACTGAGTACCACCTATAAGCACAGCACTGTTCAAAATATCAGAGATACTACAGTGAGTGTAACAGAAGAATCCATCTAGAGTACAAGTTCTCACTGGGAAGGCAGACAATAAAACAAGCAAGTAAAATATAGAGTACATTAAATAGTGGTAAGTACTGTAGAGAATACTTAGATATGGATGTGTGGGGGCCAGGGAGGTGAATTTTAATGAGATGGTCAGGAAAATCTTACTGGGAAGATCCTATTTTAGTAAAGACTAATCTAAATATCCGAGGGAGTAAATAACATCTGAGGTAGAGAGAAAAGCAAGTGTAAAGGCCTCAGGTTTGAGAACATGCCTGATGTTTCTAAGGAATAGCAAGGAGGCCAGTGTGGCTGTGGCAGAGCTTCAGGGGCACTGTAGGGCCTATGAACCATTGTAAAACTCTGGCTTTCACTGTGAGTAAAATGAGAAGCCACTGGAGGAGGGCTGTGATCAGGAATAAAATGATCTGAATTATGCTGCAACAGACTCTGACCACTACAGTAAGGGAGGAAAAGGGAATGGGAGCAAGAATGGAAGCAGGGTTGCCATGCCCTGTATCCATGGCACCTCTGCACAAATTAAAAAAATATATATATATATTAGCTCAGCAATCATTTGAAATTGCCAACTATGAAGAATATTTTGAAAAAAAATTTTTTTTAAAGATTTTATTTATTCATGAGAGACAGAGACAGACAGAGGCAGAGACACAGGCAGAGGGAGAGGGAGAGAAGCAGGCTCCATGCAGGGAGCCTGACGTGGGACTCAATTCCGGGTCTCCAGGATCACACCCCAGGCTGAGGTGGCGCCAAACCACTGGGCCACCGGAGCTGCCTTTGAAATTATTATTATTATTATTTTTTAAAAATTTTGTTTATTTATTCGTGAGAACGCAGAGAGAGAAGCAAGCTCCATGCAGGGAGCCCGATGTGGGACTTGATCCCAGGACTCCAGGATTATGCCCTGAGCAGAAGGCAGACGCTCCACTGAGCCACCCAGGCATCCCCCTTGAAATTATTTTAATTAAATAATCAATAAAAGTAACAGAAAAGAAACTGTAGCACAGAAATGCTAAAAATCTTAGTAACATTAATATGTTCTTTTTCTAATTAGGACAGAAAGTTATGGGGAAAAGGCTAAGAAGTCAGGGAAAAGAAAGCAATAAAATCTGGGTTTTTTGTATTCATTACAAGTCACTATGTTTTTTGTGGAAATTTCATCAAAGAGCTGCTATACAATGAAAAAGTATAGGAAGTAAAATATGCAACTTAAGGTGTTTTGAGAATAAATGAAGTTGGGACATTAAATAACTTTGAACATACCAAAATGCTGAAATGATAAACTTCAGTTAAAATTAATTTTAAAAAATTAAACACACAAATAAAACCTGCTTGGGAGTTAATTCCACTCAGCCCTGCTGTTTCATAAGCTGGGTGCATGCTGTGAATGGCCAATCTGAGAGCTGAAAACAGGGGACAGACCTGGAGCTGTGCACCTACACCCACCCCACACAATCCACTAACACAGATGGGGCTGTGAAGAGTGCAGCTCTGAATACTGGATTGCCTAAGTTTCTAGAGAATACCAATTCTTAAGGATCATTTCTTTTTTTTTTTTTTTTTTTTTTTTTTTTAAATTTTTTTTAAACTTTTATTTATTTATGATAGGCACACAGTGAGAGAGAGAGGCAGAGACACAGGCAGAGGGAGAAGCAGGCTCCATGCACCGGGAGCCCGACGTGGGATTCGATCCCGGGTCTCCAGGATCATGCCCTGGGCCAAAGGCAGGCGCCAAACCGCTGCGCCACCCAGGGATCCCCTTAAGGATCATTTCTTATTTGAAAAGGTGAATTCAGGATAACTTTTGAGAAGAAAGATTCTGTCTAAAGCCATTTTTTCAACTTTTTCCAAAGAATAAAATAAAGACTATCCTTAACAGACCAAAGAACAGTTCAAATGTTTCCCTCACCGTGGAATCCATCTGATTATATCTGGCAATATCTTTATGCAGTGTCCGTAGCATAATCATAGCCACCATTCCAGACAAGAAGAGGACAATGACCAGGGAATTCATGATGCTGTAGAAATAAGCATGTCAGGATTAATCTGTAGCTTAATTTTCTTTTTAAAATATTTATCCAGTAACATTAAAACAGTACTGATCAAAATCAAAATTTGACCTGAAATCCAACAGATTCAAAGAACTGTGTCCTTCTAGTGGATACATAACTTTATATACTTATCATAACAATCTTATAATCCTTTGAGAACTAGAATTTTTTTGTCTGTGGTCAACATTATTAAATAAGTACTATGCCCAAATAAATGCAATACAAGCTGCCAGGATCAACAAAGATCTGTGTCCTCAAAAAATTTATGACAAATCTACTCAGTAAGTTAATGAGTGTCAAAAGGCAGTCAACAAAGTAGGAAAAGGAGAGTGATGGCACTATAAACAACTATCCAGATAAAAATTTTGAGTCATGCTTTGAAGAGAGAATAATAATAAATAGTCCTAACATGAGCAGTGGCTTCTTCCATTTCAAGTAAAGTGGTCAAATGTTCTGTTTCATTCATTCTCCTCTAATCCTCAGGGATAGACTTGTGAGGCAGGTATTTCTAGATAAAGAAACAGACTCTGAATAACTCGGTGACCTGGCCTGACTCACAAACAGTGACTTAAAGCCAGGATTGAGCACATGTATCTATCCAACTCAAAAGCCCAGACTTCTGGAGAACTAGAGAGGATTAAAGAATAAAGAAGATATTCAAAGGGACAAAACATAAGCACAGACCTAAAGTGGATTAACTCTGTACTCTTACCTAAACCACTGAATGTGGGTATGAGGCATAGATTCCAGAATATAGTCCCATCTAGATGCCCATCTGATGTTTTTATCTTCCTACAAAGATCAAAGAAAACATAACTCTTCAAATAAGCATTTGCTGACAAAGTATATTAAGAATTTAAACATTTCCACAGACCTTCCATTCAGTTAACAAATGTTATTTCTCATTATCATAACTTGGATTAGTCATGAGTTTCAGACTTTAGCTCTAACTCAAGTCAGGAAAATCAAAATGAGATTCGGTAGCAAATAAAAAATAATAAGAGTTCCTATAAGTACCTAGTTACCTGCATTTTTTTTGAAGTCTTGCTTTAAATTTTAACTAGGGGATCCCTGGTGGCGCAGCGGTTTAGCGCCTGCCTTTGGCCCAGGGCGCGATCCTGGAGACCCAGGATCGAATCCCATGTCAGGTTCCCAGTGCATGGAGCCTGCTTCTCCCTCTGCCTATGTCTCTGCCCCTCTCTCTCTCTCTCTCTGTGTGTGACATCATAAATAAAAAAAAAAGATTAAAAATAAATAAATAAATTTTAACTAGCAATAAATAAATAAATAAATAAATAAATAAATAAATAAATAAATAAATTTTAGCTAGCAAAAGTTTATTTTAGATATCAAAATTTAGAGCTGTACTTAATTTTTATTCTTTTTGATGTCACCTATGCTTATGAAACAATAGAGTCATAACTGAGCATCTGGCAGGTGTCACCCAGAATAAGCTCTTAATACCTAAAAAGAAATATATAGTGTTTATAGCACTAGGCTTGCAAAATTACACACTACATGAGGAGAATAAACGTTGTAACTATACTTGATTGCCAAGTTAGTTTATTAAAAATAGAAGTGGAGGGTGCCTGGGTGGCACAGTCTGTTAAGCATCTGACTCTTGCTTTGGGCTCAGGTTGTGATCTCAGGGTGGTGAGACTGAGCCCTGTGTTGGGCTCCACACTCAATGTGAAGTCTGCTTAAGACTCTCTCTCCCTCTACCTGCCCTACTCCTACTCTCAAATAAATAATCTTAAAAAAAAAAAGAAGTAGAATATTGCCTAAGATTCTCATAAAGTGAACTTTTACTTTCCTTCCAAGAAACTTATCCATAAATGAAAACACTCCCTTGAATTCCCCAAAAATCTATATAAATCATCTACTATCAACTCTCCATTAAAATTTATACTAATCCAGACTTCAAAATAGTGTCATTTTCCCAAATGCTTGTTACCTAAATCTTTGACATTTTCAGACTATTCTCTATGCCTCTTTACCTTTTGTCTTCTACGTATCTCTTATGACTTAACATTTAATCAAGTTTAATTCTCCAATTTACTATATTTCTCATTTAAATGGAGACTTAAGTTTTGAGTGTGATTATGTTGCCTAGTGCACTGACTATTCCATATCAGCTCATTAAAAGCTTATCTATGTGACAAGGTTAATCATTAATATTTTTAATTAGTTTAAGTAGTATGAATTTAAAATCAATTTCTGAGTTATTCCAGAGATAAAACAAACTCACCTGGAAGCTAACAGAATAAGTATAGGCAATTTTGATCTCCCCAGAAGCCTTGTTACTTATATCCATGGGGGGTCCAGAGCAGTCCGGTTTATCTATATGGGTATGTTTGAAGCTGTGGGAAAAAAACATTTTGGCAAGATGCTGATAAAGTATAGCTTTAAAAAAATGCGGTAAAGACTAGAAGTTCTGTACATATTTTACAGTGCTACCACAGTCAAAGGCAAAATTATTCATGCCACATTTAATATTACAAATATTTACTTCATATAAATAATGTACTTAGTTATAAATATGTGTAAGAAATTATTACTCAAAATTAGAGACAAACTTTTAAAAGCACTATACTTGAAAAGCATTTAACTATCTCAAAAAAAATGGGCAGCTGGGTCAATAAAGCGTCCAACTCTTGATTTTGGCTCAAGTCATGATGTCATGGTCTTAGGATCAAGCCCCACATCTGGCTCCCTGCTCAATGGGAAGTCTACTTTCCTTCTTCTCCCTCTGCCCCTCCTCCATCTTGCACACACTGGCGCTCTCTAAAATAAATAAATCCTCAAAAATAAATAAATAAATACCTTAAGAAATAAAAACAAACACTAAGGGAGTTTAAAGTAACTGCCATCTTATAATGGTATGCATTTTTTAAAGAGAGCACAGGTGAGACAGAGGGGCTATGAGAGAGAGGGAATCTTTTCTTTGCAATTTTGTTTATTTTATTTTGAAGATTTTATTTATGGGCCGCCTGGGTGGCTCAGTGGTTAAGCATTTGCCTTTGGCTCAGGGCGTAATCCTAGAGTCCTGGGATCGAGTTCCCATCCAGCTCCCTGCAGGAAGCCTACTCCCTCTGCCTGTGTCTCTGCCTCTCTCATGAATAAATAAATAAATCTTTAAATAATAATAATAAAAAAGCTATTTATTTATTTAGAGGGAGAGAGCACAAGTGGGGGAGGGGCTGAATGAGAGAGAGAGAGACAAGAGAGAGAGAAGCAGATTCCCTGCTGAGTGGGGAGCCTGACATGGGGCTCGATCCCAGGACCCTGGGATAATGACCTGAGCCAAAGGCAGATGCTCAACCAACTGAGCCACCCAGGCATCCCAAGATTTTATTTATCTTATTTTGAGAGAGATAGTGTGTGCACAGTGGGATGAGGGAGAAAGGGAGAGAGAGCCTCTCTAGCAGACTTGGCGCTGAGCACTGAGCCCCCCACAAAGCTGGATCCCACAACCCTGAGATCACAACTTGAACCTAAATCAAGAGTCCCAGGCTCAACCAACTGAACCACCCAGGCACCCCAGCAAGCATTTCTTTACCACCAGTGGCATGGGGGAAAAGGCTAATTAAATGAGGGGTGAGGGGAAGTCATGAAAAAACAAACAAAAAGGAATAATCAAAATAGGATCCCATGAATAACTGACAGGTACTTTCATACTAAAAATACTGACAACTTGAAGAGATGCCCTTTGAATGACCTGTCAGGCAATGGCATCTAACACTGCATGGAGATTTTAGAAATGATAGCACTCAGCTCATCTGAGGGAGTGCCTGGCTGGCTCAGTCAGAAGAGCATGCAACTCTTGATCTCAGGATTGTAAATTCAAGCCTCATGTTGGGTATAGAGATCACTTAAAAAATAAAACCTTAAAAATCAGCTCATTTGGGACTCTGATAAGAAGTCAAGTTGCAAATATTAGAGACAATGCTTTTCCACTATAAGAAGAAACACCGTCCCAATCAGTCACATTATTCACTTCAAGCTGATACAGTAAAACTGCCAAAACTTCTTGATTAAAAAACAAAACAAAAACGCACTTTGGCTTAACTACTTACCATAACAAGAAAAATAAATCTGCACAACCTATAACTCAATAGCAAATCACACTAAAGGGAGTTTTATTTTTTTATTTCTTTAAAGATTTTATTTCTTTACCTGAAAGGGGGTGGGGAAGCAGAAGAGCACAAGCATTGGAGAGGGAGAAGCAGGCTGCCCATCCAGCAGGGAACCCAATGCAGGGCTTGATCCCAGGACCCCTGAGATGATGACCTGAGCAATGGCAGACTGGGCCACCCAGGTGCTCCTAAAGGGAGTTTTAGTAAAATCAATCCTGAAATGCCAGATTATATGTTAGAATACTGATTAACTGGGCCCTAAATATTTATTCTTTGGGAACAACTTCACTTCCATTTACTTACTTTTCTATTTCTTTTCATTTTATTTTTTAAAGTAAGCTGTATGCCCAAAATGGGGCTTGAACTCATGAGCCTGAGATCAAGAGTTACATGTTTCACTGCCTGAGTCAGCCATGTGCCCCCTTTATTTTATTTTAAGTAACCTCTACACCTAATGTGAGGTTCAAACTCCCAACCTTGAGCTCAAGAGCCACATGATCTTCTGACTGAACCAGCCAAGCACCCCCACATTTGTTTACTTTTTACCTGTTTGTATAGTTACCTTTTTGGTTCAAGTTTGGCAGCCACTAATCTTGCTCCCATGGACCCAGTTTCAACAACATGATAGTATATTTTGATGTCAACATGGTTAAAGATGTAAAATGTATCTCTTTCATGGAATTCTGACTGTGGAACAGAACTTAAAGGTAGAAAACTGGCTATACAAGAGTCAAAACAAAACTTTAAAATGAGGCACAAGTAGGAATATTTGAGCTTAGACAGAGCTTTAATCCTTCCCATAAAAATGTTTCAGTTTTAAGCTTAACTCTCTATCAGCCAAAACTAACAGGCAGAGTACAAATTATGCTTCTTTAATATTTTAATTCTTACATGAAAGTAGGTACTTATTAAAAAAGAATACATCTAACATTTTCTATCTTTCCACTTATGACAAAACTAACAATAAATTTTAAAATGTTACATGTTATGAACATGCTAAATCTTCCACATTTCAACACTTTTCCTCCTTAGAAGTTTTATAACTTCAGACTAAACAAAAAACTTAAATTATGCAAGTGTTTCTGGTCAACTCTCCCAAAAGCATTAGCTAATGTAACCAGTTTCATGATCAAGCTCATGCTAACTTCTACTACCAGGTAATATTAATTAAGAGATTAAATCGGATTGACCTGATTACATAAAATTTAATATATATCCCCAATAATTTTAATACTTTATATGTTAACATCTTCACTTTACTATCCTTTTTAAATATAAAAGAATGGCAATAAACTATGCATTTAGTTTTTAAAACAGGTATAATATCAAACTTGTGCAATATAATATTTTATGGACTTAAATTTGTGATACAAATTTCATGGACTTAATATTGAGGTATTCCTGGCACTCCACTAATCTGCTTTTTAAAAAATATATACATTTATGAGTCTAAACTTTTAATAGAGTCAGAACATACAAAGTCCCAGCCCTTAGCACAGTGCCTACCATATAACAGACACTCTCAGTGAATACAGAACTAAATCTGAATTATTTTAGTTCTAAAATTAAATTTATACATTGTTAATCTGGTTTAAATTTAAGATCTAAGCAGTTGTATTTTAGAACATCTGAATTGTACTCATTCAATGAATATAACAAATTCTGTCCAGGTAAAGACAGAATCCTTCTATACCAAAAAACATTTTTAAAAAGTAGCAGAGTTTTTCATGAACTTACATTAATAACACAGGCATCTTTCGCATGGCCTTTATCTGTAATGTAACAGCCAATAGGAAATCCAGGATTACAGAACCTCTGACCATCTTCAACGTCATAACACCACGTTACAGGCATATTATCAACAATCCTATGCACAGAAATAAAAGTCAAGTTAGAAATCATCAAACATGATTAAGAAATACTGCCCAAGCTGTGTTACCACTTAACAAAATTTAAATGTCTATAAATGCCTTAAGATGTCAAAACTATAATAAAAGAATTTTATTAAGATATGGTATGTATCAGAAATAATAGCACTATTCCAATATTGGATACACTACAGTGAAGAAAAATACAGCTTCTTTGAAACTATAAGTGTATATAGGAAAGAGAGTTTTATAAATTAATTTGCCGACTTGCTAATTTAATAATAACATTATCTAGATAAATAAGTATAGTTTACCTTTAGCAGAATACTCAAAGCTCTAAATTAGGTGCAAAGCAATGTATTTAGTTCCTTGAGAACAATTTAATGGAACAGTATAGAAGCAAATGTCCTTTATTACTAAGTAATTCAATGTAAAGAAGAACATAACTGCAAAATGGGAAAAGAGTCAACTTAAGGGCCAGGTGAAAAAGTGAAAATTATAGTATTATCTATTAAAGCCAAGTAAATCCAACTTGTGTCTGAAAGAAATGCTGCTATAAAACTAGAGAAACAAAGTTGAAAAGTTCTATAGTGGGAAAAAGCTTTAAAAAGGGGGGATAGGGATGTCTGGGTGGCTTAGCAGTTGAGTGTCACCCTTTGGCTCAGGGCATGATCCGGGAGACCCAGGATCGAGTCCCACATCAGGCTCCCTGCATGCAGCCTGCTTCTCCCTCTGCCTGTGTCTCTGCCTCTCTCTCTCTCTCTCTCTCTGTCTCTCATGAATAAATAAATAAAATCTTTTTTAAAAAAAAGAAAATACACCTTTAAATAAGTAAATAAATAAATAAACAAACAAACACACTTAAAAGGGGGATAAAAATAAATAAGTAAAGAATAAGGTTCTGTAGCACTAACTACATTAAAGTCCGAGCATGTGGTCCCCTATCCCAAGAGCACACTGCAGGATACAAATCTAAAAAAATTACTAAAAATATACTAGCTATATTACAGTCATAAGATGACACTCCAGGGCATGTTTTATTTGTTAATTAATGTATGCCTTAGGAAGTAAAAATATGATTCTATATGTATCCAAGGTGTACATTAATGACCTAATAAAACATGTCTTGTCACATTTAAATGCTATTTAATAGTACCCAATATACCAAATTTTAGAATCACCTACTATTAAGTTCATTATTATTATAATCAGCAGGCTAGTAGTTTTCATGAAAAAGGCTTATAAAATATTAGAAGCATAAAAGCAATGCTATATAAAATAAATAATTCAGGTATTTTGGAGGCTTAAACAATCAGTTAATTGCTTTAATTTTTAGGTAGAGAATTAAGTCCATTCAATGAATATATACTGGCAATATATTGATTATAACATCTTTATGCTATCATAGCCAAAAAAATACTACATAAAAATTATAGTGCTAGTTACAAAATGAAAAATTAAGGAGCAATTTAGGCTTTTTAAAAGCAAGCATCTTAAGCACCATTTATATATCTTGACACAATAACCTTTTCTGGTAATAGCATTAAAAAAAACCAAATACTTGGAAATAAATCTAAGAAAATTTAAAGAATATAATTTTCAATTACTGCCTTGCTAATAAGTTAGGGAGGGAGTAGTAGCTATTTGAATTTATAACACCAAAAATACTTAAAATTTTATTTTCATTCTGATACAGTGAAAAAGGACTCAAACAGATAAAGACTGAATAACCAGCATCTTCAAGTTTTTTTTTTAATTTTTAATATTTTTGTAAAGATTTTATTTTATTTATTTATTCATAGAGACACAGAGAGAGAGAAGGAGAGAGAGAGCCAGGCAGAGGGAGAAGCAGGCTCCACGCAGGGAGCCCGACATGGGACTCGATCCTAGGTCTCCAGGATCACACCCCTCTGGTTGCAGGCGGCGCCAAACCACTGCGCCACTGGGGCTGCCCAGCATCTTCAAGTTTTTAGACAGACTATAGTTTAAGTTTACAATTGACATACCCATCACAAATTATTGAATCAATTTCACTATCAAATGCTTTCTAACTTTACAAACTATTTTAAATTATTTATTCTTGTTATTATATACATTTGGGCATCAAAGTAGTACCTATATTAATTGTGTCATAAATTAGTTAAAAATATTTCTAGGGAACGCCTGGGTGGCTCAGTGGTTGAGCGTCTGCCTTTGGCTCAGGGCATGATCCTGGAGACCCGGGATCAAGTCCCGCATCGGGCTCCCTGCATGGAGCCTGCTTCTCCCTCTGCCTCTGTCTTTGCCTCTCTGTCTCTCTCATGAATAAATAAATAAAATCTTAAAAAATATAAATATATTTCTAAGTACTTTACTCTGAGGAGGCTACCGAAGAAGAGGTGCTTCTATTACCTTTAGGAGCAAGCCTCTAAGCAGTAGCATTCTAAGAACAGACAGTAGAAGAAACAGCTAAAAAATCACCTATAGACTTGAAGAGCCATTCTTTCATTTTGTCAACAAACGAGTAGCTATTAGAGTAAATAGGGGTGGATGAAGCTAACATAAAACTGTAAGAACTGAGCCTCAGATATTATTTTGAAGGCTGTTAAAGAACAATTTGAAGCAAAGAGAAAGTACCAAGGGAAATTTCAATTATTTATGAATAAGCAAACGTATTCAAGTTATACTGATTTAGCAATTAGCTAATCTTCTCACAGTAGCTTAGAAGAAAAAAGCTCTTGGCTTACTAGAAACAAAGAAATGAGGAAATTTCAAGTTTGTGTTTGCACTGAAGGCCACACGAGGAGGAAGCTCACACAAATGTAATGGGCAAGTTTCCTCCTCATTCTAGGGGTGTTCTGCTATGAACACCTCTGAAACTTATTCCTATATGGTTTAGGACACTGAACCAGATTCTACTCATCTGGCCAATCAGAATTTCTCCCCAGTTACAGACTAGTTCACGGATGGGTAAATGACCCAAGGCTGCCCCTTCTGAGGACTTTTTTGTTCCATGTATATGGAAGGGAGGAGCAATAGAATGACAGGCTCCAATCACAGGATCTGGGCATGTCAAACTGAAATCAATGGTTCCTAACCTCCTGTGGTTTGGGCAATGAGACAGTTTGAGATACTGATAAACATTCAAGAGAAGTACATGAAGACAGTCTTTCTGTTCAGTATCTCCACTTTTCAGAAGATGTAAAACATGTAAATTAAGACCCTACATAGAATAGAGGCATTTGTCAGCAAAATTACCTGGAAGAATAACAATAGTTATACTTGAAAAGCTGGCTCTTTAGACCCCTTTTTAAATATTCAACATTCGAATTCTGTATAGTGAATCAATACTACCTTTATTTTTTATGTCAATACTACTTTAGAAGCAAAAATAAAATAGGTTTAAATGCTTTCTGATTTACAACGCAAACTGGTAAAGATCTAGTTAATGTAACACCACATGTATAAAATAAAAAACAGATTACTCAAAATACAAGTGTTGTATTTGAAGTAGATGCTATTTATTAAACATTACACAAAATTTAAGTTTGTTTTCCCACCATCTTTTTCATGGCCTCCACATATAAAATAACAGTATTTTTCTAGATGATTGATGTAGGTCCTTTTCCCAAAGTATAAAAATGCTCTTGTCAACCACATATGAAAAAGAGAACTTTTAGTCTATGTGACAAAAGAAGTACCAGATATTACTGTAATCTATGCAGTTAAAAGATGATACTGTAAGCCATCAACTTTAGTAATCCTTGGCAAGTCAAAGTCATACCTCATGCTATTACTAGCAACAAAAAAAGAAAATCAATTGATTTGCTATATTTTATACAGTTAATGAAGTAACTTATATATTCATGAAACAGAGGTGTCATCTAGAAAAGGAAAATACCAAAAGTCCAAAATCTCCATGTCTTACCAGTGATGTTGATAATTCAGTAACATGCTTTTTTTCAAGAATTCTAACTTTTGTTTGTCTTCAGCTTTCTCTGTATGATATGTTTTTGTACAGACAAGCTTGCAGGTTTCCTCCTTATTAAATGTAAACTGTATTAAAATAAAATGAAAAGCAAATTAAAAATTATCTAGGTCCTTCACACCTATCCCATGAGGAAAAATACTAGTCTCGTTAAATTACTTAAGTGCATTAGTAATGATAATATATATATTTAAATTTCTCATTGCTCAATCACATTTAAATTTTAATCTTACTGTTTCTCTAAAAATTTAAATCAATTTTTCTTTTGATAAGTAATAGTTTTTATTTTTATATATATTTTTTATAATTTCAATCTACCCACCTTTTATATGTAACTGAATCCTAGAAGGGGAAAAAGACTACATGTAGAACAAAATGAAACATTAGTCTTTCTATAGTAATGTCCTCTGATGTTTTAGAAATTGTGGAGTAGAAGGCTTTCTAGTAATAAGCAGACAAGTTTTCAGTCCACAGATGCCTCCTATGTGTCAGGTAAGAGAGATGCAGCAGTGAGTAACAGACTGTGATGATACAAGAAGTCAGATTTGGATGTCTAAAAATCAGGGTAAACATAATTTTTTTACTCACCTTTGAAAAGATTATCAATTTTCAGGATCTTATTTAATAATAAAATTGATACAAAAAATAAGGCTTAAACAAAAATTGGTAATTTAAATGTTAAAATTTCGGAGTCTCCAAAATTTCCTCCAATTTCGGAGTCTAGGACTTATTTCATATGTGTAAAAATAATGATATTCGTAACATGTAAGTTTACTTTATTAGGATCCATTTATGGCTTCATTTAAAAAATATATTTCCTAGTTTAAGATTATAATTTACTAAAATAACTCTATATCGCTCATAATTTTTTTTTTAAAGATTTTATTTTTTAATTCTTATTTATTTATGATAGTCACAGAGAGAGAGAGAGAGAGAGGCAGAGACATAGGCAGAGGGAGAAGCAGGCTCCATGCACCAGGAGCCCGACGTGGGACTCGATCCTGGGTCTCCAGGATCGCGCCCTGGGCCAAAGGCAGGCGCCAAACCGCTGCGCCACCCAGGGATCCCTATATCGCTCATAATTATATACCATTCAATACATTCGAACTTCATTACACATGATTAAAAAAAATTTGCCTATGTTTCACTTTTAAGTAGTCCATTGTTTTGTATATTATTAAAACACTTAAACCAGCTTCTGTGCATTAGCTGACAAATGAATGCTTCAGGTGTGGCCCACTGCTGCCACCTGTCAGCCAAGAGTTTAGTTTTGGCCTCATTGCTATTTACATTCTGTAAATGTAGCAATGTTTGTACAATTATTTAACATTCTTAACCTTAATGAAAAGTATAGATACTAAGGAATCAGAGGGATAGGTCTCAAATTTAAATTGAGCAGAGATAGACATTACTAGTTATACCAAAACTGGCAAATCAATCCAATGCATACTGGATTTAGGCAAGTCAGCTGTGTGTTCAACTGTGAAAGTAGTAAAACTAGAGAAGATATTTAATCATAATAAACATTTATTAACTCATGTAATCTCCAGCAAAGGTAGTCTCCTTTGCTGAATCCTCATCTTCCTAACCTAGTAACACTGATGCCTCAAGGCTCAATCCTTAGAATCCTTCTCTTCATTATCTATCTACTCTCCCTTGGGGAGCTCAACAATTCCTGGCTTTAAATACCATTTATTAACTGATGATGATTCTCAAATGTGTATGTGTAGGCTAAACCTCTCCTCCAAATTCCAGACAGATATATTCAAGTGTTACTCCACATCTCTTAGACACCTAATTTCCCATTCCTCCCAAACCTGACCTTCCCAGAGACTGTCCCATTCTAGAAAACAGAAAGTACACACTCTATATCCCATCCCTCAGCAAATTCGCAAATTCTGTTGTGCTGGCCCCATCTTCAAAATATAACCAGTTCTGTGATTCTGACCACTTCACAAAACCTACCCATCTACCCCATGGTCTGAACTACTATCATCTCATACATATCCCAGTGATTTTGAGTGCCTAACTGGTTGCCAGTCTTCTCTCCTTGCTCTTCCATGGTCCATCCTCAACAGAGCAGCCCTAGCTAGTGATAGTATTAAAATCTAAGCCTACTCAAAATCCTTCTGTGCTAATTATCTTGTTCAGATATACAGACCAAAGTCTTTACAGTGGCCTATGAGTCACTATGTGATCCCAACGCTTCTTTGCCCCCATTTCCTGCTATTCTCTATCTTGCTCACTTGCTCAAGTCACACCAACATTTTTCTGTACCTTGAGCACACCCAGACAAGCTGACATCTTAGGACAGTTGTATTTGCTTTCTTCACAGAGAACATTCTCCCAGATATTCACATGGCTCATTCCTTTACTCGCTTCAGGTCTTTTGGTCAAATGTCACAGCAAGACTTTTGCTGGCCCATTTAAAAGTACCAATTCTCCATTCACCTTCCCTGATTTATTTTTGATAGTTTTTCCATCAGCAACTGGCATACTATATATTTTAGTAATTCATTTTGTTTCCTTCTCCTCATCAGAATGTAAGATCCATGAGGGTAAAGATCTTTGTCTCTGTCTCTGGTCACTGCTGCATGCCACACCTACCACAATGCCTGGCACAAACATGTTAACTGAGTAAATGAATGAGTATGACTGGTTATATTTGGGATGAGATTCTATGACCCTGAGAAATGTGGCTCCAGCTTCACATCACACACATAATCTTGAATTGTTGTTTTCCTGACCTCAATAGAAGTCCTAAATAAAAGACAGCAAAGTAGATTTGAGGTTTGGTTTGGTTTCTGGTTGTTAATATTTTTACTGCAGATCTAAAATAAGGCCAAATTCTGTCAAAATAAGGGACAAAGAATACTGATCATATTGAAAAATATGGGTCAATACATTTATGGTTGGCTTGGACAAAAATCTAATCTCCCATATTTCTGTTTACCCATGCTCTGGTCTTAAGAAATGCCTGCTCTGTCTCTTTAAGCTTGGGACTTAAAGATTTTGTTTTAGCACAAACCTTGATCCTAAAAATTTCTAGGAAATTCACAGAAAATGAGAGATGTACGCACATCTTTCTCCATTTTGAAGTACTCCTGTTCTCCTATATTACCTCAACTCCTGGTTCAAATTTAAATCTGCAAGTCACGAGGCCTAAAAAGAAACACAGCTGTCTTTCCCTGTAAATAAATATACCCTGGATGGAAGCCTACTATGGAAGTAATTTGCCTTTAAATTCTACTCCAAAGGGACAATCTTCTCCAGGGGTTTGAATATTTTGCTGGCCTTCCCTGTTTATCTACAATCTGATACAGGCTGTTTACTGCAAGAAATTCCTGCTGTCCCTCGAGTTCACGGAAGATGTTACTGATGCTCTTCTCTTCCATCATTTCTCAAGGCAAAGGTATCACTAAACAAACAATGGGGCTGAGATACCATAGGAATATCTATAGTTGATTATATAATTTAATAAATTTGCCTGAAAATCACCCTCTGCTATGAAAGCAATGCAATAACTTCCATAGTATTCTTTCAAACTATCACACCAGGGAGTGATAAACAATTAAGATGATAGGTAATCAGGGGATCCCTGGGTGGCGCAGTGGTTTGGCGCCTGCCTTTGGCCCAGGGCGCGATCCTGGAGACCCGGGATTGAATCCCACATCGGGCTCCCGGTGCATGGAGCCTGCTTCTCCCTCTGCCTGTGTCTCTGCCTCTCTATCTCTCTCTCTGTGACTATCATAAATTAAAAAAAAAAAAAAGGTGATAGATAATTAATATGTTTGCCCTGCTCAGTAATACCCATGTCCATACACTTTGAGCTTCTTTTTCCCCCAGTAACTTCATCCCATATGCCTTCAAATCTGGCTTTGAAAAAATTTTAAATTACTGGCATCTTTAGGGTAGAAAATTTAAAACTGCAGTACTTAAGAGTACTCATGGTTGAGAACTGTAAACTTGTAAAATTATGTGGATTAAACTTGCACAGCTCTGTGTCTTTTTCCCAGCGCTTCACAAAAGAGCACAGTGCTAGAGGGAGTAAAATAGGTGTTGGGACTACTCTAGGTGTACGGATCTGCTGGACAGATGTTCAATGCAATGAAAGGGCCAAGGCAAATAGATGGCACTGCTAAGTGAGAAAGCAGAGAAGGCAGCTAACCATGGGGTCTAAGTCACAGAAGATAAGGATGAGACTCTAAGAGAGGGATCAGGCTGGGTTTGAATAAACCTTGGAAGTCAAGTTAAAGCGATTAAAATAAATGTGTTCATGCAGACAGATGCCCACAGTAGCAACGTAAAGGAAAAAGGCACAGTGCAGAATAATATGTTAAAACATAAATAAGTAAATCTTTTTTTTTTTTTTAAAGATTTTACTTATTTATTCATGAGAGACACACAGAGAGAGGCAGAGGGAGAAGCATGATGTAGTACTCGATCCCAGGACCCCAGGATCACGCCCTGAACCCAAGGCCGATGCTCAACCACTGAGCCACCTAGGTGTCCCCATAAATAAGTAAATCAGGGATCCCTGGGTGGCGCAGCGGTTTAGCGCCTGCCTTTGGCCCAGGGCACGATCCTGGAGAGCCGGGATCGAATCCCACGTCGGGCTCCCGGTGCATGGAGCCTGCCTGCTTCTCCCTCTGCCTGTGTCTCTGCCTCTCTGTCTCTCTCTGTGTGACTATCATAAATAAATAAAAATTAAAAAAAAAAAATAAGTAAATCAAATTTTATTTATATATGCTTATAAATGCATGGAAAATTTCAGGAAGGATTAAGAAAGAGGGTAATGTGAATCTAGGGGGAAGATAGGCTTTTTACTTTATATTATTCTGTACCATTTAGGCTTTTAAATGGCAATACATCGTTATTATAAACTAATTTTTCTAAAAGAGAGTGAGCATTATTCTTTGTGTAGCATGAGAGCAGATATAAAATGAACAGGGGACTGTGCAATGTGGAAAGAAAACAGGCTTAAGTGTTAACAGATTTAAAAGGCAGAACAATTCTGGGTGATGATGAAGGGAATATCTTATATTGTGCTTAGTTTGGTTTAACTGATGTCCTAAAAATGTACCAAGAACATTCCAAACATACTTTTAATGGTCAAAAGAGAAAGGTTAGCTTCCTCAAACCCAATGGGGGAGCCTAAGTAGTATTGTACTTGCTAAGAGACAATATGTCTAATATGGGGAGCCTTAAGGCCACTTTCATGACTGAAGGCTAGGCTTTTTGGTCCTTCTGTAAGGTAAGGCTGGGGGTCGGACTACTATCTTTTAGGCCACCACCTTATCATTTATAATATTGGTATCTGAATGTGCATTAAGACAAACTTATTCATGACATATTGTGAAGAGAGGGATCCTTCCAAGCTCTGAGTTTAAAAATTATTTCCAGAGATAAACAATAAATGAAATCCTCCTTAGCTATAAGAGTTATCTCAGGCTTTTCTGTAAGAAAAAGGAAAAGAAAAAGAAAAGAAAGAAAAAGAGGAATGAAAGAGCGAAAAGCAACTAGATGACTTCTATATAACACTGAACACAGGGCAGCCTGGGTGGCTCAGCGGTTTAGTGCTGCCTTCAGCCCAGGGCCTGATCCTGGAGTACTGGGATCAAGTCCCACGTTGGGCTCCCTGCATGGAGCCTGTTTCTCTCTCTGCCTGTGTCTCTGCCTCTCTCTCGGTGTGTCTCTCATGAATAAATAAATAAATCTTAAAAACAAAACAAAACACTGAATACAAACCTTATATGGTGAAGGTTCAATTCTTTCCCCGAATAATACCTGACCAAGATTTTCAGATGGGCGTTTTCCTTCTGATGCTTGGCAAAAATCAAACCTAAGGGGAAAGAGTATTTAAGCTTTTACATATGAAAGGAAACAATGAAATATCAAACTCCTAGCCAATGCAGAGGGTAGATTAAGTATAGACCATTCCAGTAGCTCTAGGAGATGAGTAAGAAACATAGTCACATTCCAAGTCCCACGTATATTTCCCCAAAACAAAAAACCAAACATCAGAAAACTACAGAATACTTTGATGTCTTACTATCATTTTGAAGATGTAAATTACAAAATTTTAAAAACTGACACATTTTATTTTCATTCATTTCAATGATAAAATTATTTACATCCTTATTCTTCAAGTGAATTTTGCTAACTTATCTCGTTTTGTTATAATTTCTAATTCAAAGCTTTACTTAATAATGACATCTCAGGTAGATGTGTCAAAGTTCCCTGGGTTTCTGTCTCATCTCAGTACACTGGCCAACACATCCCAAAATGGGAAGAAGCATGTGTGAGACAGATCCTAGAAAACAGGAAATTGTGGAGAAGCCGTTATCACTCAGCTGTAAGCTTCTCTATAATTCCCTTGTATTATCAACCAGATTTTAATAAAGTTTTCTTTAAACATTACAGTCAAACTTCAGCTTTGCTATAGAAAGTTAAAGGGTAGTTCTGTGTTCATTCTGGAATGATATGGGAGTACTTGAGGCACTAATTGCTACAGATTAGATTCCTAAGAGAAAGATGAATCTCAGGTAATAAAAAACGGGCTGTAAAAGTCCTCAAATGAAGGCTTTCTATGTGTTGGATGTAAGAGATCACTGTTATTCCCAGGAAAATCCACAAAGATTTAAGGAGATACATTTATTTAACAAAATAAAAGAAACAAAAACTAGAGCACTGAGATCTCTAATGGTTACGTAAATGACGGTCCATCCATTCATGAATGCCATACTCTCTTATATTCTCCATATTTAGGCATATGGATTCTTACAGGATAGTCTTACTTTTAAGTATAATGCTTTTCTCTACAATAAACACATTTTCTTTTAAAACTCTGAGATATCACAAAAATTTAGAAACTAACCAAAATTTAGCAACTATGCTTAATACTAAATATGGCATATAGTGGTCAAAAGAATAAAGTATATTTTTGTACCATTTTTTATAATATCAAAAAATGAAAATAATCAGATGTTCATAGAGAATTAGTGAAATAAATCATACATGACTCTATACAATCTTTACAAAAAAAAATAAACAGGACCTGGCTGGCTCAGTTGGTAGAACACGCAACTCTTAATCTCAGGGTCATGAGTTCAAGCCCCATACTGGGTAAGAGCTTACTTTAAAAAAAAACAACAAAAAAAAAAGAGGGTGCACCTGGGTGGTGCAGTCTATTAAGCATCCGACTTGAATTCAGTTCAGGTCATAGTCTCAGAATTGTGGGATCAAGTCCCAAAGCTCTGTGCTTAGCAAAGTCTGCTTGGAATTCTTTCTCCCTTTCCTGCTCCCACTCCCTCTGCCCCCCAACTCATGCTTTTACTCTCTCTTTCTCAAATAGATAACTCTTAAAGAAAAAAAAAGGAGAGAAGAAAGAAAGAAAAAACAGCTATGAAAAAGACTGAGGTAATGGTAGCTGTGTATTAACATGGAAAGATGCACACAACAGATTCAGTAAGAAAAAGAAGGTACAAAACTACTTTTGTTTAAAACAAAAATGCATAGATGTAGTTAGGTATATGAGAATATGCAGAGAAAAATGTGGAAGAGTAGAAAACAAAGCAACTGTTTCTGGGGATTATGTGGGACATGAGGATTTTGTTTAAAACTGTATGGAGTTTTTTATAATTAAAAAATTAAAAGAAAACACAATGGCTTTTTGTCCACTCAGATAAAAAAGGAAATCCATGGTTTTGGTTGGTGCTTCTACTGTATTGAAAAAGATCATGTTTCACATTTTAACCATATCTTAAACATAAAGAATACCCCTTAAGAAATGTTTTCAGATCCTGTACATTTTTAAAATACATATGAATTTACCCATAACTGTGGAGAAAATAAATTTCTAAAAGTACAAGATTCTGATGAGTCACTTACAATTTTATATAAAAACCAAGCTGAAAAACTTACGCCGTATATTCATAAGGAAGAACAGATTCCACTGAATCAAGCCTGTTCACAAATAGTTCTATTTCAGCCTGAAAATGAAGAAACAAAGAATTAGAATATAAACAAATGGAGATCAAAACTTAAGTCATGCTTAGAACCAAAAACTAATTTGACATGTTTGAAATGTAAAATTTTATGATAAACATTTCTCCTGTAAATCCATTCACTGAGTGGACTTATATGCAGTTAAATTACAACAAAATGTTTTCATAGTTTCAAATTTCTCCAATATTTTTTTAAAAATTTATATATTCATTTATGGGGGGAGGGGCAGAGGGGGAGAATCTTCAAGTAGACTTCCTGTTGAGTGCAGAGCCCCATGCAGGGCTCAATCCCACAACCTATGAGATCGTTACCTGAGCTGAAACCAAGAGTTGGAAGCTTAAGCAAATAGGCCACTCAGGAGCCTCTCTCTTTGGCTGTTTTCAAGATTTATTTATTTGTTACTTGAGAGAGAAAAGAAAAGAGGGGGAGAGAGAGAAGTATGAGGATTAAATGATTTAACATTTGTAAAGAATTTCAAACTGCCTAAAAACATAGGGAACACAACTTCAGTCTGGAGGTAGCATAATGCCAGACTGCTCAGGTCCTTCAAGTCCTAAATTTACTCTTAATAAATATGTGCTTTTGGTCAAGGAGTAATTTTGAATGTGAGGAATGTATAAGGTGATAATAAAATGGATAAGAATATAGAAACTGGTCCATAGTTGATACACAATAAGGAAAATGACTTTTTAAATATAAGTTCAATTTGCTGGGGATCCCTAGGTGTGGCTCAGGGTTTAGCGCCTGCCTTCAGCCCAGGACGTGATCCTGGAGTTCCGGGATCGAGTCCCACATCGGGCTCCTTGTATGGAGCCTGCTTCTCCCTCTGTTTCTCCCTCTGCCTCTCTCTCTCTGTGTCTCTCATGAATAAATAAATAAAATATTTAAAAATAAATAAATAAATTCAATTCAATTTGCCAAGATACAGTGTAAAACCCAATGCTCATCACATCACACGCCCTCCTTAATGCTGGTCATCCAGTTAAGGTAAATGATTAAATAAGCATAGCTACTCTTATTTCAGAGAAAAGAGACATTCCTGAATCTGAATATTTACCAGTATAAGGATAACCTTGACGGTTTCTCCCTGCTCCCATAAAAGGACACTAAGACAACAGCCTTCTGATCTACTACCTGTTTATACCTATTCGTTATTCTTTTCTTAGCTATTAGTCTAGGGGAGGGGAAGATAATAATTATCAAGCACAATTCTCATAATGACCTTATGAGCTAGGGATTACTTGCTCTACTTTAAGAATATAAATTTAAAACCTGGACTGCTAACTCAAAAAAAAGTGCGGAAACTCAAGTGCTAACTACCATCACTTAATTTCTGCTGCTCTCAATCCTCTACTTCTCTTCCTTCTGGTCTCTTCTGACACTTTTCCACATTTACTTTTACAAGGAAGTTAGTCCATCACAGATATCACCACTGAATTACGGACCTTTTTCTATTATTTGGTGAACTAATCAAAATACATCTTGGATATTCAGTTCATTCTGGTTATTTTTGTAGCACTTTCATTCTTCCTTTAAATTCTGAAAATCTAAAAATTTAAGAATTATCCTCTTACAACATGCAAAGAAATGTAAATTACAATAAATGATATCTTTAACAAGAACAGAGCAATTTATACCATATTTGTAAATATGCTACATTTATAACACTTATTTCATTTTATTTAAATTCTGGAGTTTAATTTGCCCTTTTCTTCTTTAAAAAAAAATTTATTTATTTAATTGAGAGAGAGAAAGAGCATAAGCAGGGGGAGCAGCAGAAGAAGACGGAGGGAGCCTCACATGGGGCTCTAACCTAGGACCCTGAGATCATGACCTGAGCCAAAGGCAGATGCCCAACCCAGGTGCCCCTATAATACTTCATTTTAAATAACAACTCTTATCTGAAACAAGGAAATTTCAATAATATTTTAAGAATGAGATCCTTGTAAGGGCTCCTGAGCAGCTCAGTTGGTTAAGCGTCTGACTCTTGGTTTCGGCTCAGGTCATGATCTCAGGGTTGTGAGACAGAGCCCTAGAATTAGGCTCTGTGCTTGGTATGGAGCCTGCTTGAGATTCTCTCTTCCTCTCCTTCTGTACTCCCCCCCCCCCTTTTAAACACTTTTTCTCTGTCTCAAAAATAAATAAAATTGCTATTAGGAATGAGATCCTTGTTATATGGCAGTAGAGAAAATGTTAAAAATTGGAAGGAGAAAGGAAAAGAGCCTGCTCATAAGCATGTGATTTCATGAAAGGCAAAATGCTACAGACTTGACCTTCATCTCTAAAAATATAAACACATACATGGATAAAACAATTTGGAAAAATATAATCAGCTGTTGGTTCTAGTGGTCTAAATGGATATATAGGTGATCATTATACTACTCTATCAACTTTTTTTTTAACTTTGAAAATAGTCAAAATTAAAAGTTGGAAAAATAAAAGGCTTTAAAGTTGACAGCAGACTTTAGTCTTTCTGCGAAGCAACAGAAGCCTAATTGAAGCAAGAAGAGAGAAAAATGAAAGAGTAAAATTTAGCGTGGAAAGTTGTTCTGGACTAGGAAAGATGACTTCAAAATAAGTATTAAAACAGGAGAAAACAATATGCAATGTACATGAAAACTGAAGTACATTCCCAAGAATAAAAAAAATCCTGCTGAACAACCATGAGAAAGTCATTCACTCAACACATTTATTTAATGGCCACAATACTAGACATTGTGAGTGATATAATAATACAAAGACAGAAACACTTGCCTTTGAAGAATTTCTAATCCAGATGAGAAGATAAGACATACATTCAAGAAAGTAAAAGAAAAAAATGACAAAGCTATTTATAAGTTCTTGGGATAGTTACTGAATCTCAAGGGATTTTATTTTTTTAAACATTTTAAATTTTATGGTCACTTTCTACTCTGCATATCTTTACTTCCCATCCAAAAGTTAAGTACATCTCCTTCTGGAAATTTGCCTTAAATAGAGACAGCCAACTACAAAATACCACTGACATGACTAGAAAGAGCTTTATTTTTTTTTAAGATTTTATTTATTTATTTATTCATGAGAGACAGAGAGAAAGAGAGAGAGACAGAGAGAAAGAGACACAGGCAGAGGGAGAAGCAGGCTCCATGCAGGGAGCACGATGTGGGACTCGATCCCAGGGTCTCCAGGATCAGGCCCTGGGCTGAAAGCGGCACTAAACTGCTGAGCCACCTGGGCTGCCCTAGAAAGAGCTTTAAAGGTTACTTACTTCATATTCCTGCTTTCTAAGTGTCCCAAACTGAGTTATTAAAAGCATGAAAAGTTGTGACAAAGGTATACTTTTTTTTTCCCTAAATATTGCTTATATTTATTTAAAAGGCAGAACATAATGCATCTGTAGGGATCCAGGTTCCACAGTTCTTAAAACACTAGCTGTAAATAGGCTCATCACCCTTAGGAGGTTACAGATAAATCATAAAACAAGACAGTAAATTTTAAAGCAAGACTTAGGGGGATCCTTGGGTGGCTCAGCAGTTTGGCACCTGCCTCCGGTCCAAGGCATGATCCTGGAGTCCCGGGATCGAGTCCCACATGGGCTCCCTGCATGGAGCCTGCTTCTCCCTCTACCTGTGTCTCTGCCCCTCCCCCTCTCTCGTGTGCGCATGCGCGCGCGCTCTCTCTCTCTCTCTCTCTCTGATGAATAAATAAATAAAATCTTTAAAAAAAAATAAAGACTAATTAAATCCCACCCTAAGAATTTTTTAATGGAAATAGTTTTATTTAATTTAGAGTGTTATGGTCTCTCTTCTAAATCCTTCTCTTCCCAAATGTACAATTTTCTTTTTCTGGTCCTAACCCACTCATTCTACATCTGATCCCAGCTCTGGTCACACCTGTACTTTATCACCTTAAGCCATGTGTGCCATGCCACAGGCCTGCATTGTTTTATTTCCTTTTCCTTCTTTTTGCTTTTATTCCACTTTACCTGCCACCACATTTGTCCCAACCCACATCTACAACTGATTTTCAAGTAATATTCAGAGAAGAAACGTGAGTCTGAACAAGAACCAAAGCAAGTGGCTAGTCACAAAAGGCTCTAAGATACGAAGGCACAGCCACAGAAAAGGAAAACTGTGGGCATTTCAACTGCTCAATATTGGAGAAGTCCACAGTGGGAAAAATTCTGAAGAAGGAGAATCTGGGGATCCCTGGGTGGCTCAGCAGTTTGGCGGCTGCCTTCGGCTCAGGGCGTGAGACTGGAGTCCCGGGATCAAGTCCTACATTGGGCTCCCTGCATGGAGCCTGCTTCTCCCTCTGCCTGTGTCTCTGCCTCTCTCTTTCTCTGTGTCTCTCAGGAATAAATAAATTCAAAAAAAAAAAAAAAAAAAAAAGGAGAATCTTAACTCAGACATAATAAAACAATCCCAACAGAAATGCTGGAACTCATAAATGGATGCTCATGAACTTTGAGTTATCTGACCAGCAACGCCCAGAAGTTGATCTCCTATATACTAAGGTTCTTCCTTCTATCCCCACTTCACTGAAAACTAAAATTTCAATTTTAGGTTGTATCAAAGAAAGGAATAAATACAAAATATGACTACTTAAAAATTGGCTCTACAGGTTAAAACTGCATCAATTGTAGAAGTCAATAATTAGCAGCCAGGGATCTCCAAGGTGAGGCAGAAGAGGTGGAGAGTACTCAGCATGGAATATACAGCAGTACTCCAACATGGTGAAGAGCCCAGCCTTTAGAATCGGACACTCTAGGAGCTGAATCTTGGCTTCACCACTTACTAGGTAAATACACTTGAGAAGGTTACTTCATTTTATCCAGCTTCGGTTTCTCTATTTATAAATCACAGGACTGTTCTGAACATTAATTAACTAAGGCACCCACAAAGTACACAAATTGTATTCTTTATTGTTATTATTAGCATAGGCAATAAATAGGTTTGAAAATTGAGAATAATAGCAAAGAAAATATATTTCAAAAGTTTCTTCCAGGAGCACCTGGGAGGCTCAGTGGTTGAACATCCGCCTTGGGTTCAGGGTGTGATCCAAGGGTCCTGAGATCGAGTCCCACATCAGGCTCCCTGCAGGGAACCTGCTTCTCCCTCTGCCTGTGTCTCTGCCTCTCTTTATGTGTCTCTCATTAATAAATAAATAAAATCTTAAAAAAAAAAGTTTCCTCCAAAGCCTTTCATGGATACTTAGTTATTTTTAATGGCAAAAGAGAAAGACTTTGTAACCTTTTAGAGCACATTTAGAGTAGCAATTATTAACTTCTATACTTTTCTATACTTACTAAAAGGACACTGATTTTAAAAAGTGCAAGGAAGAATAGGAAGTAAGAGCATCAAGAACTAGGCTCTAGGCCCACAGAGCACAGACCTGTCTCTAGAATTTGTGTGTGTTTCTATGAGTGTGTTGAGGATGTGGGATATAAAGTTCTTGTCTGTGGCTTTGTTTCAGATGTTCAAAAATATACCTTTGGAAGGGCTTCCCTTTGTGAAGAGCCAATGGCAGCAGGAGTTTTTTATCCATATTGACCTTGCTTGCTTTCCCAACCCTAGCTTTCAGATCCAGTATTATTGAACAATCACAGCTTTAAAATAGTTTTATTCAAAAAATTTAATTTCTGAAAGCAAACTTTCTAAGCTCCATGTACTTTTCCCACAGAAAAGAAAAACAATTGTTGGAATGTGAATTTATCATAGTCAAAGTCATTCCAACGCCAAATTTCCTTTTTTTTTTTTAAGATTTATTTATTTATTTATTCATGATAGATGTAGAGAGAGAAAGAGAGAGGCAGAGACACAGGAGGACGGAGAAGCAGGCTCCACGCCAGGAGCCCAACGCAGGACTCGATCCCAGGATTCCAGGATCACTCCCTGGACCAAAGGCAGGCGCCAAACCGCTGAGCCACCCAGGGATCCCCCTAAATTTCCTATTTGAAACATTATCAGTAACCCACATACACTGATTAGTTTCCAGAAGCTAAGAATCAATCTCTTATTCCAGCGGAATTCTGATAATATGAAAGTAAATACCAATAAACATATATCAATTATATCAAAAAGTTCGTATGTAATTATGTTTTTTAGATATTTCAAGATCTTCAAACTATATCTATGGTTAAATTAAAACAAGTAAAATATACATCTGCATAAAGCAACATTTAGAATTATTTTCTAAAAAAAAAAAAAATAGAATTATTTTCTTATACTTTATTTATTCCATATTTATAGGCAACTGCTCCCAAAGTAACAGACATACAATTTATTAAACATTTCTAAATGTAACTATCTAGAAAAAGTATTTAAAAGTATGATTCTGGGGATGCCTGGGTGGCTCAAGGGTTGAGCATCTACCTTCCGCTCAGCGCGTGATCCCGATTCCAGGATCAAGTTACGATTGGGTTCCCTGGGAGGAGCCTGCTTCTCCCTCTGCCTAGGTCTCTTCTCTGCTTGCTCTCTGTGTCTCTCATGAATAAATGAATAAAATCTTAAAAAAAAAAAAAGTATGATTCTGGTAAAACTGTCACTATAACAGATGACATGATACTATGCTTAAAACCTTAAGGACTCCACCAAAAAACTATTACAATAACTGAATTCAGTAAAGTAATAGGATGCAATATACAAAAATCTGTTATGCTTCTGTTCACTAATAATGAAGTAGCAACAAAGAGAAACTAAAAAAATAATGCTATTTACAATTACACCCAAAAGAATAAAATACCTAGAAATAACCTTAACCAAGGAGGTGAAAGACCTGTACTCTGAAAACTATAGAGCACTGATGAAAGAAACTGAAGATGACACAAACAAATGGAAAGATATATCATGCTCATGATTGAAAGAATATCGTTAAAATGTCCACACTATCCAAAGCAATCTACTGATTCAATGCAATCCTTATCAAAATACTAATAGTATTTTTCACAGAACTAGAACAAATAGACCTAAAATTCCATGGAACCACAAAAGACTCTGAGAAGCCAAAACAAAACTAGAGGATTCAACAATCCCAGATTTCAAGATATACTACAAAGCCATAGTAATCAAAACAGTATGACCCTAGCACAAACAAACAAACACAAAAACAAACAAACAAACAAAAACAGACACACAGATCAATGCAATAGGACAGAGACCCCAGAAATAAACCCACACTTATATGGTCAATGAATCTACGGCAAAAGAGGCAGGAATTTACAATGGGGAAAAGACAGCCTCTTCAAAAAATGGTGCTTGGAAGACTGGATCACTTTTTTACACCCTACAGAAAAAGAAACTCAAAATAGATTAAAGACCTAAATGTGAGAACTGAAACCACAAAACTCCTATAAGAAACCATAGCCAATAATCTCTTTGACATCAGCCTCAGCAACATAGTTATGGATAGGCTTCCTCAGGCAAGGGCAACAAAAGCAAAAGGAAACTATTGGGACTACACCAAACTACAAGCTTTTGCACAACAAAGGAAACCATCAACAAAATGAAAAGAAAACCTACAGAATGGGAGAAGAGTTAATATCCAAAGTATACAAAGAACTCATACAATGTAACATTAAAAAACAAAATAAAATTTAAAAATGGGCAAAGGACCTGAATAGACATTTTTCCAAAGACATCCAGATGGCCAACAGACGCATGAAAAGATACCTAACATCACTCATCAGCAGAGAAATGAAATCAAAACCACAATGAGATATCACCTCACACCTGTCAGAATGGCTAAAATGAAAAAGACAAGAAACAGCATGTGTTGGCAAGGATGTGGAGAAAATGGAATCCTTGTACACTGTTGGTGGGAATATAAACTGGTGCAGCCACTTTGGAAAACAGGATAGAGGTTCTTCAAAAAATTAAAAATAGAAATACCATACAACCCAGTAATTTCACTGCTGCGCATTTATCCAAAGAAAACAAAAATGCTAATTTGAACATATATATGCACCCTATGTTTGTTTACTATAGCATTATTTACAATAGCCAACATATGGAAACAACCTAAGTGTCCACTGATAGAAGTATAAGGAAAGTGTGATAGACACACACAAAAATATTACTCAGCCATAAAAAATAGAATAAGATCTTGCCATTTGCAACAACATGGACAAACCCTGAGGATATTATGCTAAGTAAAATAAGTTGGACAGAGAAAGACAAATATTGTATTTTATTCATTCACATGTGTAATCTAAAAAGCAAAACAACAACAAAAAAAGCAGAAAACAGATCCATAATACAAAGAACAAACTGGTGGTTGCCAGAGGGGAAGAGGAGGTGATGTTGGGCAAAATGGATGAAGGACAGTGGAAGGAACAGGCTTCCAGTTATGGAATAAAAAAATCACAGGGATGAAAAGTACAGCATAGGGAATATAGTCAATGGTATTATAATGGAGTTGTATGACAGTTTAGGGTGTCCAATACTAGTTGCACACTTAAAACTAATGTAACATTGTGTGTCAACTACAATTTAAAGAAAAAGTATGATTCTAACTAAATTTCCTTTTATCAAAAAACTGTAAATTAATTCATTTAAACATTTTTTTTTTTTTTTTTAAACACAAGGGGGTATATTCAGTTATTTTTCCTTACTGGACAGGAAAGAAAATCTTTCATGTAAGAACACAATCTGGGATCCCTGGGTGGCGCAGCGGTTTAGCGCCCGCCTTTGGCCCAGGGCGCGATCCTGGAGACCGGGGATCGAATCCCACATCGGGCTCCCGGTGCATGGAGCCTGCTTCTCCCTCTGCCTGTGTCTCTGCCTCTTTCTCTCTCTCTGTGACTATCATTAAAAAAAAAAAAAAAAAAAAAAAAAAAAAGAACACAATCTATATATCAAGCAGTAAAGAAGTGGCAGATGTTTTGGAGATTTTAGTTGTTAGGTCTGAATTCATGTTGACAAGCTGACAATTAACTGAAAGTTAAATGCAGCAACAGTGAACTGCTCACTAATCAGCTATTAGCCATCAGAATGCTACTCAGCACCCTGAGGACCAATCTAAAGTAAAACAACACGCAGCAGCTAACTGAAATGATCAAAACTTTTATGAAGTAGATTAGACTGCACATTTTACTCTGTAAAGATCTATTAATTTCTGATCAGGGCTTTATTCTATTTATTGCAGTCAATACATTGTCCCTTAATTTTAAGAAAGTAAAATGAATCCTAGAGGGAAAAAATACATAGTTCAATTATTTTATTACTATGGTTTCAAAAAATAACAACACAAAACAAATAAAAGAAAAAAATTAAATGAGAAACCTTAACAGCAATGAAAGTAATACGTTAATGTTTTCCATATCGTCACATAGCTATTAAAATAAATAAGAATTATAAAATATTCTGGAGACACAGCGAATCATTTAGCTAAAGGCATTACAAAGCAAACCTATTTTTTTTTTCAAATCTATCTTTTTTGAAAGAAACCTGGCAATATCAAATAGAGCTATAAAATTGCTTCTTGCCTTTGACCTAGTAATTTTTTATTTGGGAATATGTAAGTAATTTCTACTGAATATATTCTAGCAACATTATTTATAACAGAAGAAACTGGAACCAATCTCAGTGCCCTATAGGCAAGAAATGGTTAAGCAAACCACAGTACAGTAATAGAATAAAATACTATATGGCCAATAAAAACCAGTAAGAATGTGCACTATGTTGATATTCAAATGTATATACACGTACTAAGTCTAAAAAAAAAAGGGAACCCACAGAACATAGTCATAGTATTTACAAAGGATCATAAAGATCATACATCAGAAGTTAGAGCAATATAAGTAGAATTTTATGTTCACTGGACTATTTCTCTGCCATAAACATAAAATGAACATAAAATAATTTTGAGAGAAGAAAATGACCAAACCCTCAAGATTCTTTTGACTGTCTCTCAACAATATACACATAATGTACTAAACGTGGGACAGTATACAAGTAATGACTACACTACAAAAATTACAAATGCTGAAGATATACCTGTTTCATCTTTATACTTGAAAACGTTTTATAATATCACAACCAATAAATATTGTACTTTTTCTCTAAAAAATGCAAATCACTTTTCAAAGGGAACAGATAGTAAGCAAATATGATCATCCCTATTCTACAGATGGAAAAACTGATGGAAAAAGTATCAGCGTCCTACACAATTCATCCAACTCTTGATTTCCTATCCTTAACAGCATCTTTTGGAAAGAATTTTTCCCACTCACATTTTACTTTTCATTATTTTTTTTTTCATTATTTATTTTAAAAATAATTTCCTTTAACTTTTCTGAACAGTATATACATGACTGTCCTTCTTAAATATGAAATATATGAGAAAAAATTGTTAATACACTGAAGTAATAAACATTTGAACTATTTACTGTTTTTCTCCTCTCAGAGGCAACAAAGATATATATATATATTTTTTTTAAGATTTTTATCTATTTATTCATGAGAGACACAGAGAGAGGCAGAGACAGGCAGAGAAAGAAGCAGGCTCCGTGCAGAGAGCCTGATGAGGAACTCGATCCCGGGACCCCAGGATCATGCCCTGAGCCAAAGGCAGATGCTCAACCGCTGAGCCACCCAGGCATCCCAAGAAGATATATTAAAATCTACTTCAAATTCTCTATCACAGTCAAATTGCAGGAAAAAAGGGTTACAGGTATATCTTTCTGTTCTTCTAAGAGTTGTTTCCATTGACTAAGTTGTGAGAGCAGTTGGCAACAAAGGTGAAACCCAAATATTTCAGAAAAAAACATTTTGCCTTGCCTGTTTTATTCCTATAGTTTTGAAAATTAAAAATACCAAAGGGCTCCCCCAAATTATCCAAAAGTTAACTTAAAAGTAGCTACTTAGGGGATCCCTGGGTGGCTCAGCAGTTTAGTGCCTGCCTTTGGCCCAGGGCGCGATCCTGGAGTTCAGGGATCGGGTTCCACGTCCATGGAGCCTGCTTCTCCCTCCTCCTGTGTCTCTGCCTTTCTTTCTCTCTCTCTCTCTCTCTCTCATAAATCAATCAATCAATCAATCTTAAAAAAAAAACAAACAGCTACTTAAAGAAGGACTGTTGAGAAACCAAAAATCATCTAAGAGGCAGACCACCTGTAAATTTCACTCAGACTGATGTCCATCTCAAATGTCACTTCCTCTCTGCAGCTTTCCCCTAAGACTCCAATCCACAGATGTTTCCTCATTTGTGTTTTAAGGCACTCTGGACATACATCTTTTATAACATATCAGATTTCAATGATCTGTTCATAAACTTATGTCCTTTACTCTGAGGTCCCTAGAAGACAGGGAATTTTTTTTTTTTTTTTTTTTTTTTTTTGTCTCTAAGGCACTCGGAATACAATACAGGATTGCTGTTAGATTTAAATTTAAAGACCAAACACTAGTTTTTAAAGGCTGGTTACTAAAATATTTAACAGAAAAAACAGTGTGCTTTCAAGACTAACTCTCTATTTGCAAGCACTATATTCTTTCAGTCAGAACTCTCAAAGAGTGAAAGCTTCTTGCTGCAGGGTATGAAAGTTAACAGTTTGATAGTGGTAACTGTCAACTTGAGTAAAACTTAAAGATCCTTAGACATTTTTAGAGATCCAAGATTTTTTTTTTTTTTTTAAGATTTTGTTTATTTATTCATCAGTGGGACAGAGGCAGAGACACAGGTAGAGGGAGAAGCAGGCTCCCTGAGGGGATCAACTCCCAAGACCCTGGGATCGCGCCCTAAGCCAAAGGCAGACGCTCAACCACTGAGCCACACACAGGTGCCCGAGACTGAAGATTTTAAAGCAAACTGTAAAATGCTATGAAAAATTTAATAGCTTATTTAATGCCCTAAAAGAAGCTTAAAATTCATAGCTACAGTAAAGCTGGCAGTAATAAAATAAACATGTCTTTAAAAATAAAATCAAACTTAATAAATAAACCTATTTACAGACTGTAAAAGTTTGCTGAACGATTATTTGAATTGTTAAAATTATTACTGGTTTCAAAGAGATCCTCATGCCCCAACGGTGTTAGCAACTTAAAACTATTATGTCTACCGTCATGCTCTATAGCAAATAACGTAAAAGCAAGTTACTAATATGCCTCTTCAGTAGCAGTTAAGCTGAAAACCTTGAGTGTAAAAGTCGTAAGAGATCACAGTTTTCAGGATCTGTCCTAGGAATAATACGCGTTTCTCCTGTGACCTGCTTGTCAGTGTTTAAAACAATGTCAGAGAAACTAAGTGCTGGGATCTTTTACAATTTCTGCAGGCTAAAAAATATTTTAAGTGAGTTAGAAATGAACAGCCTCCACTATTACAGCAACTTTTTATTGATGCAGTTTACGCGGTTCTGGGTGTTAAGAGTTCACCAAAAAAGGAACACAGTGCTAAGTGTGAAGCTGAAACACCGAAGTCCTAGAAAGAAAACAAGCTCTCAGAACCAACCAGGAGTTCCAACAAAGTAGGGAGAAACAAAAAAAAAAAAAAAAAAAACACCTCGGGAAGCAATGAAATTTTTTTTTGAAAAGTAACTGGAAGACCCAGTCGCCCACTTTCTTGGAGTGCGTGACCCGGGGCGGTGAGCCCACACTCCCCCGTGGACTGCGTGCGGACCCGCATGCACCCAACTCCAACGGAGGGCCATCCATACACGCAGCCCCTGTTTGCAGGCAAACGGACTACAGCTGCTCGTGCTACCTGGACCTTTAGACCCGAGGCGAGCCTGAGGCCCACTGAGCCCCGCAGAACCCACCCCTAAAAGGCCATTCCAGAACCTCCGACCTGCCGCCGGGCGGACCCAAGCACTCCCCGGGGACACCGGACCCATCCCAGCTACGCCCCCTTCCCCTCGGACCGCAGCTCTCCGGCTAAGGGGAGGTTGCCCTTCGGTCAGAGCACTCAGGGTCCGCCAGGCCTCACTCACCTTACACTCGTCACTCTTTTTGTCTTCTTCGCAGAAGTTGACTGGCGCCAGGCCGGGCAGGTAGAAGGCGGCGCCCGGACGTGGGCCTGGGGCCGCCCTCAGGAGCAGCAACAGCAGCACCAGCCCCGGCCACCGAGGCGGAGACAACACCAGCAGCCTCGCGCTCATGACGGCTGTTTCTGGAAAAGGGCAGCCGAGCCGAGGGGGCGAAGAGGGAAGGAGGGACGGGGAGCCTCGGAGACGACTACAAGATCGCGGGAGCTGAAGGGGGACCGCCCCGCCACGGACAGTTCCGGTTGCGCTAGGAGACGCCGCGGGTCCCGCAACAGCAACCGAACCGGAGCTCGACAGAGCATGCGCAGCGCCGCCTGCACATGCTCAGTGAGAGGGGCCGCAAGCGCCGGGAGGAGTTTCCGGGACGGAGCCTGGAGGAAATCCACTTTCCAGGTTTTCAGCAGGCCGACGAGGGGGTTGCTGGCTTCCGCGTTCACCGCTCGCCTTCCAAATTCAGATCTGGAGCTGCCTGGCGGCGTCCAGGAGGGCACCACGTGTCGCGCTGCGGCCCCGGCTCGCTGCTTTGGTTCAATTTCCCATAGCAATTACGAGGTTTCCTCGCCACACCTCTCCTGGCACGTCAACCCTTGCTATAGAGTTGGTGCCCCAGGAAATGCTTGCTGATGGAGGCGGCCTTGGTGGCGAGAAGTAGTTCGGCAAACACCTGTTTGGGAGCAGGATAAAGAAACAAATGGGGAAAACTAGCCAAAAAGTCTCGTATAGTTTTGAGTGTCCCTGTTTGCACGGACAGGTTCCAAGCGTTGGATGCCGTGAGCCGTTTTTGCCTGGGACAGTAATAGTACAGAATAAACGAGATCTCTTTAAAGATGAGTGGAAATGAGGTGGGGGGGGGAATCAGGAGTGGGCAAACAGAAGGTAGTGTTGATGTTTCTTTGCAAAAGAAGATGGGCAACAGTTAAGTGAGGATAGTCGTTCTAGTGAAATAGCAATCTGGTATTGATGAAGTTTTGGAATTATAGGTGAGGTCCGGAGCTGACGACCAAGAAAGAATTCTTGAGACGCCTTTGGTGCAAAATCGTGGTTTTATTAAAGCACGGGGACAGGACCCATGGGCAGGAAAAGCTGCTGCCCCGGGGCCTATGAGGGGTGGCTGATTATATACCTGAAAGTTGTGAGGGGTTTGAGGATACTGTATTCTCTAAGGGATTTTGGGAGCAAGATTTCCAGGACCTTGAGGGGCCTAGCTGTTGTTGGGAAAAGCTCATTTACTACCGTCTCATAAAACCTGAGTCATGAGACCCTTCAGATGTGCTTGGGGGATGATTGATTGCCAACACGTATCTTTGGTGTGGAGAGGTTAACGAAATTTCTAAAGGAATTTTTTTCTTTTTTTTTTTTTTAAGAGTTATTTATTAATGAGAGACACACACAGAGGGAGAGCAAGGCAGAGAACAGGCAGAGGGAGAAGCAGGCTCCATGCGGGGAGATGGATGTTGATCCAGGTCTCCAGGATCAGGCCCAGGACTGAAGGTGGCCCTAAACTGTTGAGCCACCCAGGCTGCCTTAAAGGAATTTTTATATGTTAAAATACACTTACAGGATCCTGGGGGTGGGGCTAAGATTGCCTTTTGTCCTTAGCAAAGTATTAACATGGAGGCAGTTGAGTCTGTAGAGGAATGTCCCTTTGCCTTCAAAGACTTGTCAATGTGCTGCCCCAGGTTCGTGCTTTGTCCTCAGCTAGTCCTCTGTTCTGCCATTGGTTACGATCACCTTTAAGCAAGTTTCTGTCACTTTCCTGATTGAAGTGACGCGAAGACCATCTGTGTATTTATGTATTTGTGTGTGTGTGTGTGTATTTTCTTGAGTATTTTTCAAGGAGCAACTTGCTTTTGGTAACATAATGTCAATTCAGTTGAGCTTTGAAAGACTTTGTAAGGATGGATTCTCTTAGACTATATATCAAGGAATGAAAACCTGGGAGTACCTCCAACTCAAGAATGGGCAAATTTGTTAAATCAGTAACTCAGGAAAGTGTGCAGCCTCATGTAATTTTATCTAAATTCTTGTGGGTATTTCCTCCCCTGGACAGTTTACAGTGTTCATTAAATTTTCAAAGGGATCTATGACTCTACAAAAAAAGGTTGAAAACCACTCACTGTTCTGTACTGTGGAGTAACCAGAACAATGAAAGATAAAATTCTTTCATGCAAAGGCAAATCGCATTAACTCCAGTGAGAACACTACTATCTAGTTAATGTGACCCCGAGCAAGTTAATTAATCAAATCTAGGGTAGTAGAACTGGAAAGCAGTGAGAAGAGAATGCTATCTTAAGGTTGTTGTGAAGATTAAATGAAAAAAAAAAAGTTAAGTGCTGAACACACTGCTTGGCACAGAGAAATGGCAGTCATTTTTATAACAAAAGCCAAGGTACTGGGGGCCTGAGCAGTGGCCATTCTTCCGGCAAATCAATTAACATATCTGTTGAGCATCCAGTTTGAGCTAGGGAAAAGGATTTATAACATTCTGATGGAGATTTCCAACATAAGAGGAAGCAGACGGTCAAGGAGAGGGAAGGAAAAGTAGCATTTCTGTTCAATTATCTTTTATTTTTCCTTGACCTTCACTACCCCCACTGCCCCCATCCCCAACCTTTCTTCGCTCAGTTTTCCCCATCTCAGGAATGACACTGCTGCCCCTTGCTCAAGAATCCAAACCTGAAAAAAAAAAAAAAAAAGAAAGAATCCAAACCTGGGGATGCCTGGGTGGCTCAGTGGTTGAGCGTCTGCCTTTGACTCAGGGCGTGATCCCAGGGTCTGGGATAGGGTCCCATATCAGGCTCCTGCAGAGAACCTGCTTCTCCCTCTGCCTATTGTCCCTGCCTCTCTCTCTCTCTCTATCTCATGAATAAATAAACTAAAAAAAAAAAAAAAAATCCAAACCTGGGAGATAACCCAAGTGTCTCGTTTCCTCACTCCTAACATAGAGTCTGCTTGCTGGGCGCTGAACAAAACTAAATCCTTTCCATGTCTGCGGCCACATCCTCGTCCAAGCCAAAATCTTAGATCCCCCTGAACTTCACCCTTACCGCAATAGCCTTTCAGCTTCCACTCCTGCCAACAGCGATCTTAATAGTCTTTAAATCCCTCAAAACCATTCATCTGCTTAACTCCGGCACCCCATGCTTCCACTACCTGGAATTAACGTGGTTATGCTTACCAGCTCACTTCCCTTTTATATATAAACTCTGTGGGAGATAAGGACTCTGTTTCTACATCCTACATCTCTACATCCCCAGAGCCTGGAGCAGCGTGTAGAACACAAGTGGAGTCAGTAACTGGAAAGCACTACAAGACCAGCACTGGCCGGACCACAGAAATTCCAAATCTGAGTTTAGAATCGCAGACTTCTAGTGCTGAAATAAACCTCAGGTTTTCCAGATGCATTTAACCTTTTATAGAACAATGAAGGGGCGTGGCTGCCCGCAGCCAATCAGCTACTTATTGGGGCTGAGACCTCAGAGACCTGGGGGTTCAAGGAAGTCCCCGGGTTCCTTTCCTCCAAACCCCGCCGCCTCTCGAGCCCCCGAAACTCAGCATCACCAAAAACCCGGAGAAGTGGAGTCTTCCTCAATAAATGGTCCCCGGACTCCAGTCCCAAACCTGTCTGACCAGAGTGCGGACGGCGCATGCGCAGGGCCCACAGGCGGCTCCTCCCCAACTCCTACCCCTGCGACCTCCTTCCGGCTTCCGCCTCCACAGATCAGACACGTCACCCCTCGCGGCCGGGCCCGGTGGTAGGACAGGGGGCGGGGCTCGGCCGCAGGGAGGAGCGGAGCGCTTACTTCCGGATCCGGCCTCTCCCGGAAACGCCGTCGCCGGGGTTCCCTTGGTTACCGTGCTGCGGTGCCCGGGGCGTGGCTCGGGGAGGTCGCCCCACCTCCTCGTCCGGGCCACAAAATGGAGTCTCTGGTTGGAGGGGGTCTTTCCTTCGGGCTCTGCCACGCAGAAACCCTGGTGGGGATTCCAATTCCAAACTAGGAAGATACGAAGTTTTCCTTACATCCTCCCTTTGTGACGCTCCCTTTCTCCAAGGACTAGCTCAGACCCGGCTCTGAAAGTTGAGGGATATGCTTTGGTCCTTTCCTCCGAGGCAGATAGCATTGGATGACTCCTGTTTTAGTCTCTTAATAATCTGGCATTCAGTTTTTCCACTCCTCTTTGCCAAAGTAATTTAGACAGCTGTTTTTCTGCGTTTCCCACGGCTTCTATGTGTTTCCTCGCAAATAAAAGTACAGGATGCTTAGTTAAATTTTAACCAGATTAATAATAAACAATTTTTTTAGTGCATGTGCATCCCAGATATTCCCTGGGTCATGCGTGCGTCTGACCTGGCAACCCGATGTCTACGTCACGTTGCGGGAAGGGCCGCTGTAGTCCGCTAGCTGTATGCTTGGCAATTAATGGGCTTTCAGGAATTTCTAGAAGATAAAAATCACCTCATTGTCCTTTAACTTCTGATAGGAAAATGTGATAGTCCAAGAGACAAAAAGTGAGTAATCCATGGTCCCCTTCCCCAGTCTAAATACTGCAAGTAGGAAACCAAACTGTCCCTGAACAATAGGCTATAAAGGCAAGTTCAGAGCCAACGTATAAGAAATGTTAAGTTTTAAGGTGAAAGAATGGTTCCCGGGACATTGGGATTTATTAGCTAAAATAGGAGTCGCAACCGGAAGGATTATTTAGCCAGCAGAACCTAGGAGAATGAAATCCGCAGAGGCAAACACCACCAAGGGAGAACCCCGAGAAGACCATAATGGCCTGGCTCAAAGCCTGCGCGTCTGCAACACGGGTGGTGGTGTGTCCCTGTTAATACAGAGTGACATATTCTAATCATGTAGCTAGTGCTACTTTAAATGTATGCCCAGCAACCGATTTACAAGCTTACAAGCTTTCTGTTTTTAAAAAATATTTTATTTATTTATTCATGAGAGACACAGAGACAGGCAGAGACACAGGCAGAGGGAGAAGCAGGCTCCATGCAGGGAGCCCGACGTGGGACTCGATCCTCGATCAAGGGTCGCGCTGAACCGCTGGGCCACCCAGGCTACCCACAAGCTTATGAGCTTATAATGTAGCTTGCCATGTAGCTTGTTTACAGAGAGCGAATGTTTGCTGGATTCAAGTATCTGTTCTGTGGAATTACTTTTAACAACTCTATTGAGGTATAATTTACATACCATGCATCACTCAGTTTAAGTCTACAATTCAATGATTTTTAGTAAATTTACTGAGTCATGTCATCATCACCCCAATGAGATGACCTTTAATGTTTAATCCCCCTTTCCACACTCAGCTCTAGGCAACCACAAATCTACTGTCTCTACAATGTGTCTTTTCTGTCTCCTTTGGGTTTTTAAAACGATAAATTAATAATTGTATTTATCTATTGATTTCTGTGTCTGTAGCTAATGTAAATTCAACCCATGGATAGGTATATTTTCAGTGTCCTGACAAGTTACCTGTGTCAGGCTGCTAGGCTGTCCTGGATTCCACAATGTCAATGCCCTCCATGCAAAGGCCTTCAGGACCACACTAGTGGTTGGGTTCATTACTAGTCAGATTTATTATTCAATACAGGGAGGGAGGATGCACATCGTGGTGAACTATGGGACATCTCAGTAAGAGTATTAGGAGGGACTCATTATGGTATTGGAGCTTGTTGGATGTTTTAGGGGAGTAATTAAAGAAGAGGCGCTTTGCTCTGGATAGGATGTTGCCAAGAAGCAGGGGTAATTCTTAAGACTGGATATCCTAATGAACCTTATCTAGAATTATCTAGCCAACAGGCTAGACTGTTGGCTAAAGCTGTATTTGGTAAAGAAACAGCAGTCACTCCCAAAAAAAAAAAAAAAAGAAACAGCAGTCACTATTCTTAAAGTAGGGGAAATATTTGGTGATTTTGTGGTTTGGCCAATGTTCAGATTTTGTCCCTCCTTAAGACATAATTACAGAGGGGTTGTGTTTTGTCTTGACCATGGTCAGAATGGCCTTGTCTGATGTTCATGTTCTGTGAAATTATTTATACGCAACGAATAAGGCTTACCTTTAAAGTACCATGCCAGATCCTCATGTCAGGGTCTGTTCTCCTCACCAAAATAATGTCATCCACTTGTCTGGGTAATTATCCAGCTATTCACTCCTCAGTATTACTAGATATACTTACCTTTTTCTTGAAATTTCTGCAAAAATACTAGACACTGGGTAACCTCCAATCCTCAAACTCAGATTGTGATCATTTCTATGGATTTTAAAATGGTTCACCCTTTCTTTTATAAGTGAAGCAGTGAACAACAATATTAGTACTCTTTATTTACTTGCTTTCTTTCAGCACCCTGAATCTTTCAAATGGAGTTTAGAAATATTTGCTGTACATATAACTGACAAAAGATTCCTATCCACGATATAAGAATTGTTATAAATCATTTTTTTAAGACAAGTAAGTAGAAAAATGGGCAAAAGAATATCACAAGAGTAGATAGTGGTCCAGAAAAATGAAGACATCTTCAACCTCATTACTTATGAGGAAATTGTAAATTAAAACTTCAGTGAAATAGAGCTACACAGCAGAAGAACTAAAATTTATTTATTTATTTTTTTAAGAGTTTATTTATTTATTCATAAATAAATGTGCTGAGAGACACACAGAGAGAGAGAGAGAGAGAGGCAGAGACACAAGCAGAGGGAGAAGCAGGCTCCATGCAGGGAGCCCGACGTGGGACTCGATTTCGGGTCTCCAGGATCGCGCCCCGGGCCAAAGGCGGGCACTAAACCGCTGAGCCACCCGGGCTGCCCAAGAACTAAAATTTAAAAGACTGACAACATTAAGCATTGACAAGGATGTAGAACAACTGGAAGGTACATACACTGCCAGTGGGAGTATAAATTGATGGGAAATTGTTTCGCACACATATTCTATAGCCTAGAAATTTCACTTCTAGACCTAATACCTACTTCCATTCACCAAAAGATATGTTCACCAAAACAGAGCTCTAATGTTTTTCTACAGTAGTGTGGATAAATATAATATAGTTCTACTATAGAGTACTACGACAGCGATGAAAACAAATCACTGTTAAAAACAACAACATGTATTAATGTCACAAACATATTAAGTAAAACAAAGGGAATGAGAGCACTTGCAGGATTCCATTTATATGAAGTTTTTGCCTCAAAAATAGGCAAAAGTAACCTATGATGTTAGAGGTCAGGTTAGTGGATACCTCTTAAAAGCTATAAAGAAGTAGTGATTGGGAGGACATGTGGTGGGGGCTGCTGCAGTGGTTGTATTGTTCTGTATCTTAATCTGTATCTTAATCTTTCCTTCTGTTCCGGGTGATAGTTACCTGGATGCAGGGACTTTGTAATAATTCTTGGAGCTGGATACCTATGATCTGTGTACTTTTTTTGTACGTATGTTGTACTTCTAAAAAAAAGCTTATTAAAATATATATCATTGGGGCACCTGGGTAGCTCAGTGGTTGAGTGTCTCCCTTCAGCTCAGGACATGATCCCAGGGTCCTGGATCAAGTCCTGCATCAGGCTTCCTGCAGGGAACCTGCTTCTCCTGCTGCCTATGTCTCTGTCTCTCTGTGTCTCTCATGAATAAAAATATTTTTTAAATAATAAAATAAAATATATATTATTATTGTGAAAAACTTAGTGATCATTGAAGTTGGGTATTGGGTACAGGAGGTTGATTATACCATTTTCTCCACTTTTATGCATTTGGAAGTTTCCACAATAAAAAGTTTAAATATATATAAACACATATGTTTGCATGTATGTATATGCATATGTGTACATATATACTTATGTATGTGTATTTTTGTATGTATATTTATTCATAAATGTTTGAGTTGCACTTGGACTGGCCAGTCTATTCAAAAGTGAACATGATTTCCCAGAGATCACAGCAACATGAATAGAGCCCTGGGATTCCTTTATAATACGTTAGATTGGAAATTAACATATAAGGAGAATGTTTGTGTGCTTATATGGTATTAGCCAACAAAACCAATGTACCTAATATGTAAAATAACAATCTGAATGAAAATCCATATACATATATATTCATAGAAATATATTGAATATGTATTATATGTATATTATAGAAATAGATACAAATACATGGAAGAGAAGGCAGACAATATGACAGAACCTATTATGACAGGGCAAATCCTATTAAAAATGAACTTAGGCTAGGATTATACATTTTTTTCATGGGAATGTTTCAAATGTGGTTGAAGGGATCCCTGGGTGGCTCAGAGGTTTAGTACCTGCCTTTGGCCTGGGGCATGATCCTGGAGTCCCTGGATCGAATCCCACTTCAGGCTCCTTGCATGGAGCCTGCTTCTCCCTCTGTCTGTGTGTCTCTGCCTCTCTCTCTCTCTCTCTCATAAGTAAATAAATAAAATCTTAAAAAAAAATGTGGTTGAAATACATGAGATTTGAATGTCATTCATGAATTGTTTGAAAAAATGAATACATTTTGCTTTGGACTCTGGGCTAATGATTGGTTTGAAACTTCTGAGTATCAGTATGTATATTTCAGTAAAATAAAATGTTGGGCAAAGTTTTTAGAAAAACTTCCATAAAAAGAAATAAAGACAGAGGTTGCCTGAAAGAGCACATGATTGCATAACAAGCATTGTAAGCCCATCACCATGATTACCCTTAAGTAGCTGCTGAATGGGCCAAAATATACATGTTCTCCCAGAAGAAAAATATTTGAGTAATTTGGGGTCAGAATGTTTATTGAAAATTTGGACTGAGGAAGTTGGGAAGCATGAACTGAAGGGTAACTGTATAAAAATAATCCGGTGGAATCACAGCCTGGTCATGTTTTCCTTGAGAGCTAACTTTAGAACATGATGCCCATGTGAGATGAACTTCACTACTATATCTGAATTACAAACTAACAGTAAATACTTGTTTAAACATTTTAGAAACTGATATAAACCAGAAAAAGCTTGTAGGCAAACAGATGGACACTGTTTAAAGGCAAACACTTTAACTTCCTCACCCTTTTCTGCCCATACTATTTTCATGGAGTGAAATGGTCTGAACAACCAGATATCTGCCCAGGGACTTTCCTTCTGTTCTGAGAGGATCTCAACTTCATTGAGCATAAGAATTACCATACATGGGGGGGGGGCGGGGTTGCCTGGGTGGCTTATATGGTTAAGTCTGACTCTTGGTTTCGCTCAGGGTAGTGAGATGCAGCCCAGTGATGCGCTTCTGAGTGCAGCACTAAGATTCTCTCTCCTCCCTCTACCCCTCCCCCCACTCACATTCTGAATGAATGAATGAATTACTCTATAAGGTAGAAGAAAGAACTTCATATATACTGATCTTCAAAAGCTTCTTAAAGGAGGACACCTGGGTGGCTCAGTGGTTGAACACCTGCCTTCAACCCAGGGCATGATCCTAGAGTTCTGGGATGGAGTCCCACATTGGGCTTCCTGCATGGAGCCAGCTTCTCCCTCTGCCTGTGTCTCTGCTTTTCTCTCTCTCTGTCTCTCGTGAATAAATAATTCAAAAAAAATTTTTTAAAAGCTTCTTAAATAACTTTTACTTATTTTATTATTTTTAAAGATTTTATTTATTTATTTATTTGACAGAGAAAGAGCACACTCAAGCAGGCAGAGGGACAGAAGGAATGGGAGAAGCAGGCTCCCCTGCTGAGTAGGATGCGTGACTCGGGGCTCCATCTCAGGACCCTGGGATCATCACCTGAGCTGAAGGCAGATGCTTAATTGACTGAGCCACCCAGGCACCCCTCTAAAGGACTTTTAAAGGCACTTTTGGTCTTACACAATTTTCACCAAATGTATTGAGTTTAGAACCGAGCACCCAATTCAGCCATACTTCACCGCAATTGTGACTCCTGGCTGGGTTCCCAGATAAGATACAAGTTATGTTATGTTATGTTTACATTTCAGATAAACAAAATATTTTTCGGGCATAATTATTAAAAATTATCTGTTGTTTGTTTATTAAGTAGGTTCCACACCCAGCATAGAGCCCAACTTGAGGCTTGAACTCAAAACCCTGAGATCAAGCATCATATGCCTAACTAACTGAGCCACCCTAGTGGCCCTATTTGTTGTTTATTTTTATTTACTAAATCTGGCCACCCTCACACTGATGGATCTTTCTCTTTGAGGCTTCAAAAGGGGATGACACAATTAAGGAACATTGAAATGAAAAGCTGGGAGAAAACATTTGCAATGAAAGGGTTATTATAGAATAATAAGAAAAAGAGGAAATTCCCCTATATAAAATGCACAAAAATCTTTAAAACAAAAACAAAGAAGGTGCTCAAAAATGCACAAAGGACACAAAGAGATAATTCACACACACACAAAAAAATATACAAACGGCAAAAAGCACTTAAATATTCACCCTTACTTATAATGAAAGAATGGCATATATTTTTTTAAAGATTTTATTTATTTATTCATGAGAGACAGAGAGAGAGAGAGAGAGGCAGAGACATAGGCAGAGAAAGAGAAGCAGGCTCTATGCAGGGAGCCCGATGTGGGACTCAGTCCCAGGACTCCAGGATCATGCCCTGTGCAGAAGGCAGGCACTCAACTGCTGAGCCACCCAGGTGTCCCAAGAATGGAATTTTTTTTTTTAAGATTTTATTTATTCATGAGAGACACACAGAGAGGAGAGGGGGGGGGGACAGAGAGAGAGAGAGAGAGAGAGAGAGAGGAACAGACACAGGCAGAGGGAGAAGCAGGCTCCATGCAGGGAGCCTGATGTGGGACTCCATCCCTGGTTTCCAGGATCACGCCCTGGGCTGAAGGCGGCGCTAAACCGCTGAGCCACCTGGGCTGCCCAAATGGCTTATTTTAAAAAAAGATTCATTTATTTATTTTTAGAGAGAGAGAGCAGGAGCAGGGAAAGGTAGAGGGAGAGGAGAAAGTTTCTCAAGCAGACCCTGCACTGAGTATGGAGCCCACCATGGAGCTTGATCTTATAACCAACCCCAAGATCAGGACCCAAGCTGAAACCAAAAGTTGGACACTGAGCTGACTGCACCACCGGAGTGCCCCAAGAATGCTACATTTTTAAAAATCAGTGAGATACTTCTTTTAAGCTATCAAGGAAGCAAAGTTAAAAAGCAACAGTAATACTGTGTTATTTCATACCCTGAGGATTTGAGTTCAATAGCCTTTCTGGAGGACAATTGGGCATTATGTATTTTTTTAAAAGCCTTGAAAATGTGTATAATCTGAAAGAATGATTCTGCTTCTCAGGATCTGTCCTAGGGAAATTTTAGAATGTGTGAAAAGATATAGCTCTAAGGATATTCCCCAGTGTAATGTTTTTTAACAGTAAAAAATAAAAAACAAAACAAAATAAAAAAAAATAAAAAACAACCTCAGTGTTCAACAGATGAGTTTGTTAAATAAATTATGATTCTACATCTGCACAATGGACTACTTGGCAGCCTTTGGAATTATGCTAAGAACTAATGACATGGAAAGATGTCTAAGATACATTGCTAAATGAAAGAGATATGTTATAAAATAGCATGTTCATTCTGATTTCAGTTTTGTTATTAAAACATGAATACCCATTGTTATAATAATACAAAAGTAAACTACAGACCAGAAGAAAGTATTTGTAAATTATCTAGCCCACAAAGGACTTGATTTCAATGTATAAAGAACTTCCAAAACTCAACAGTAAGAAAAAAACTCCAATTTAAAAATAGTGAATGACTTGAACAGACACTTTATCTAAGAGGCTATGTGGACACCAAATAAAGTATGTATGTTTAACATCAGTCAATGGGATCATGCAAACTGAAACCATGCTGAGATACCGCTAGGTACCAGTGGGGTGACTAAGAATAAATGCAGCAACAATAACAAGTGCTGGCAAGGATGTAGGGCACAGAAGGCTCACACATTGCCACTAAGAATGTAACAAGGTAACAAACAAAAAAAACAAAACAAAAAAAAAAGAATGTAACAAGGTAACATGTAACACACTCTGGAAAACAGTGTGGTAGTTTCTTTTTCTTTTTTTTTAAGATTTTATTTATTTATTCATGAGAGACACAGAGAGAGAGAGAGGCAGAGACACAGGCAGAGGGAGAAGCAGGCTCCATGCAGGAAACCCGACGTGGAACTTGATCCTGGGTCTCCAGGATCAGGCCCTGGGCTGAAGGCAGCACTAAACCGCTGAGCCACCCGGGCTGCCCAGTGTGGTAATTTCTTACCAAGTAAACATACACTTATAATATAACCCAGCAATTTCACTGGTAGGTATTCAAACTCTAGAAAAAAGGAAAACTTAGGTTCACATAAACATTTGTACACAAATATTTATAGCAGCTCCACTCACAATTACAAGAATTGGAGACAGTCCAAATGTCTTTCGACCTGTAAATATATAAACAAACCATGATACATGCATACAGTGGAATACTCACAATAAAAAGTAATGTACTATTGATACACACAGCACCTTGGATGAATCCCATACACACTGATGGAAAAAAGTCAATCTCAAAATATTACACACTCTCTGATTCCATTTATATGAAATTTTTAAAAATATTTTATTTATTTATTCATGAGAGACACACAGAGAGAGGCAAAGACATACACAGAGGGAGAAGCAGGCTCCCTGTGCGGAGCCCGATGCAGAGCTGGATCCCAGGACCACAGGATCATGCCCTGAGCCAAAGGCAGATGCTCAACCACTGAGCCACACAGGCGTCCCTATATGAAATTTCAAAAACCCAAATCAATGGTGACAGAGAAGTATTTGCCAGTGCCAGGGATTAGGGGTAAAGGAAGATATGACCAAAGAAGATAACAAGAGGAATTTTGGGAGTGATAGAATTGTTGTGCATCCTGATTTTGGAGGGTGTAGCATAAATCTATACATGTGTTAAAACTTTTAGAAAGGAGTGTTTAAAAATGGAAAAAAATAAAAAAAATAAAAAAAATAAAAAAAATGGAAAAAAATATATAAACATAGAAAAAAAAGAAAAGATACACATACAATTTTTGCGAGGAGTTATTTCCATGCAGGCAAATACAAGTGCTTGCTTCTATCTCGATTATGGAATATTTCCAGTTTTAAAAATACTGAACAGATGTTTCATTTATGAAGAGATTTTCTTTAGATAGGTAATATATGTGTAAATAAATCTTGTTATAGGAAAACTTGAGTCATGCCTGCCATTATCTCATATTGGTTCAGGCTTTGGGGGGCAAAGAAGCTTCACTGAGTTATTGGAAAAAATATCTTTTGGATAAGATGTTTCTTTTACTTATGAAAGAACTGGTAGTGCTGTCTTTTCTCCATAAATCTTGTGCTTTGCCATGGGCCACAGCACAGAGTGCCATGGCCTTCCGCTGTACCATTAGGTCTCCCATTAGCATCCATTAACCAACAGATTCCACTTTATGGTATGTAGCCAGAATTCCTTGTGAAATGGAAAATGTAAGGGTAATGATGCAATACCATAGATCGAGTATTTGCTCCCCTTTCTCATCAACTCAGTTTGTCTTATAAACAGATCAGAAGTTTCATCAAGTATTAAGCATTAGGAAATCAGGAGTTCCAATAGCATCTGACTTATATGATTTTGCTTTATGACACTAGCCAAAGTTATGCTAGGTAAAATTTTTCAGTGGTTTTATCCAAAAATCTACAGAGAAAAACTTAAACCAAGTTTCAGGTAGGCATTTGGCCTACTTACTCATTATTTGCCACCTTTATGACGGAAGCCTGAGATTGTGGTATGAGAACTGGCCCTGAGAGCAGACCCCTACTGGAACCCTGGCAGCTAACACTTCCAATCACTCCCTGGGGTATCCCAGCCTCCTTCATCTTTGCCTGCCACGGCTACCAGCAGGAAGGGAGGCTACAGGCATCCTCCAGGCCAACTTGTTTCTCAAAAATCCACAGTTATTATCAGGCATTATGCTTTAGCTTGGCAGTTTGACAGTGAGCAATTGGCTGCCTTGAGAACTATACCACACAGAGCAAGGATATTACAAAAGACTAGAGCAGACATGTTGTAATTTCTTAGGGGTTTGGCCTTGACTCCCAATGAATAGTTCTGCAACTCAAACAAAACCAAAAATGTTATCTATTTCTACAGCTACCCAAACATATATATGTACATGCATAGGATATGTCTGGAAGGCTTCATACCAGACTAGTGACAATATTAAAGATTGGAAATGGGGTACTTTAAATTGGTCTGGAACTATTGAAGTTTTTACATATTATATTATCTTATACTTTAAAATCAAATCTTAGGATCTTTTTTGGGAGGAAGAAAGATGGATAAATTCACTATTCTGTCATTTAATTAATTTATTTAAAAATGTTATTTATTTATTCATGAGAGACACAGAGAAAGGCAGAGACATAGGCAGAGGGAGAAGTAGGCTCCCTGTGGGGAGCCTGATGAGGAACTCGATCCTAGACCCCAGGATCACAACCTGAGTCAAAGGCAGACACTCAACCACTGAGCTGCCCAGGTGCTCTATTCTGTCATTTTTATAAGAGTGGATGTTTGGAAGGAGCTTAGGACAGATGAATTTGAGAAGAATGAGGGTCTTACATTGTTTCATTAACTATGGAAGTCCAGAGGAGTATACACAACACCAAAGGAAGGAATTAGGATTTGCATAGCACTGAACAGGGAAGGTGGTTTCATAGTAGTGAAAAGAAGCTTAGAGAAGTTATTCAATAGGATTTGATGGTCTAGTAATACTCAAAAAGTTCTCAGACTGGATTATTTCTGTTTTTACTGGTGAATGAATGTGAAGTGTTAGAATACCCAGAAACAAGGGCACCTGCATGAGTCAGTTGGTTAAGTATCTGCCTTCAGCTCGGGTCATGATCTCAGTATCCTGGGATCAAGCCCCATGGTGGGTCCTTGCTCAGCTGAGAGTCTGTTTCTCCCTCTGCCCCTCTCCCCATCCCCACTCGTGCTCTCTCTTACTCTCTCCTCTCACATAAATAAAATCTTAAGAAAAAAAAGAATACTCAGAAACAAAGTGACCACATGCCAGAAGAAAAGAGATGGAGATCTGGAGGGGAACATATGGTAGACAGCTTAGGGATACAGGTGAGCAAACTGGGGATGAGGTTAGGAGGAATAAGTTCAGAATCATCCACAACCATATAAGTGTCTAGAATTCATGTCATGGGCCGTGAGAGGCCAGGTGAGGCCTTTTGAGAAAGAGCCTCACTGAATCTGTGTGTCAGCTCCAGAGGAAGTTGGCAACATTCTCCTGGGCAGAAAGTGAAAAGAAAGGTGGGCTTTCACGTGACTCCCCACTGAGGGAGGTGGGATTTCACAGGTTCCTGTTCCTGAGGAGCCTCCTGTCCTGTGAGGAAGCCAGACAAAAGAATGGTGATAATTCACTGTGACAAATCACTCACTACTGGGGATCTGAGAGGAGGTTGTGACACAAGTAGCTGGGGAAGGTTTTTAGAGGACTTGGTAATGGGGCAGGACCAGCAGGATGAGGAGGAGAACCACTGAGACCAGAAATTTAGATATGGGGGCAGAGCACAGCCCAGGGGCTGCCTAGAGCAACATCTTAGAGGAACAAGAAGTGTTGTATATGATATTAATAACTCTCACAGAAAGGAGAAGATGGAATTAGAGTCAATCTTAAGAAAAAGCTGAAAAGGGCCCAGCACAGGGAATATAGTCGATGGTGTTGCAATAGTGTTGTGTGGTGACAGATGGCAGCTACATTTGCAATGAGGTTGTGGTGTGACAACCCATAGAGTTGTTGAGTTCCTGTGTTGTACAACTGAAATTAATGTAACATTGTGTGTCAATTCTTCCTCAATCATAATTTCAAAAACCCAGATACTTCAACAGATTGAATGGAGAAGCAGAGAATTGAATTTTCCGTGAAATTAGATATTAAAGAGATCTGCAAAAGTATTTTAAAAAAGAAAAGAAAAAAAAAAAGCTGAAGAGTGGAGTCACTGTTTCGTTTTTTGTTTTTTGTTTTTGTTTTTTTTTTTTTTTGGAAGCTCAATTCTGAGTCTGGTTCAGTGATCAGTAACAGCAGAAAGGCAGCAGAAGACTTCTTTTTTTCCTTCCTCCTTTCTCTTCCTTCTTCTTTCCTACCATCATTAAGGAATTCTGCTTCAGGAGAATCAAGAATAGGAATGTTTCAAAGGGGCCATAACAGATAATATAATGACCTTTTATTAGGAAATTACAGTATGTGATTCAGTACAGGAAAACGAGTCACCATGTTAGGTTAAAAGCAATAGAAGTTCACAGAAGTTACAGGGATAAATGTTCTACCAGGGAGGGAACAAGTAACTAAAATACAAGTACAAAATACCATAGTTATTAAATATATCCCACTTTTTAGTATTCAGAATTTCCAATAAAAAAATTAGATTCCTTGATGATTGCCCTTAAATTATATTATCATTTTATTCGGGGTATAATCTGACATGTTTTAATAAGAAAATAAGTAATAGAATAATTATGAGACTCTCTTTTATGTATACATAATTGTATTTTTCCTATTATTAAAACCTAAGATATTATTGTCCAAGATATATTAAAATCACATGTATACTCAGTGTCTCTCAGAAAATAAGATGGTGATAGGTCATTTAGTATTTGAAGAAAGACATCTGTTTTTAGAGAAAATCTTCTTCCCTAATGCTTTATTAATTTTTTTAAAGATTTATTTATTTATTTTAAAAGATTTTCTTTATTTATGCATGAGAGACACACAGAGAGAGAGGCAGAGACACAGGCAGAGGGAGAAGCAGGCTCCATGCAGGGAGCCCGATGCAGAACTCCATCTTGGGATTCTGGGATCATGCCCTGAGCCAAAGGCAAGATGCTCAACCACTGAGCCACCCAGGTGTCCCAAATTTTTTAAAGACTTAAAAAGATTTATTTATTTGAAAGAGAGAGAGCACAAGCAGGGGGAGCAGCAGAGGGAGAGGGAGTCTGATGTGGGGCTCGATTCCAGGACTTTGGGACCATAACCTGAGCCAAAGGCAGATGCTTAACTGACTGAGCCACTCAGGTATCTCTTCCTTAATGCATTTATTCATTTAATTCATTCATTCTTTCAGGTTCTTTTCATGGTGCTCTTTAGTAATAAAACAAAGGAAATTTACATGAAGATGATTTCCTTGTTAGTTGTTTTGGCATAATAAAGCTGACTAAGGACTAAGAGACTCTGGTGGAGCTATGGGCACAGAGCTTTAAAACTCGGATAGTGGGCAACAGAAGAGGACAAAGCCAGCTCAGAAAAATAACTTCCCTGTGATTCCCCAGAGTGACTCTCTTCAGCTCCCTGAACTACCTTCTGTCCAATTTTAAAGGTTTCCATTCCATTGAATGGAAAACTTGAATTGAGTGAAGAGCTCTGCTGGGAAGCTATGGGGTACACCAAGCAGATAGGGTAGTTATTGTCTTCTAGGGGCTAATAATAAAATGGAAGAGAGAGACGTCTGATTAAGACTATAATTACAAGGGCACCTTGGTGGCTCAGTTGGTTAAGCATCTGACTTTTGATTTTGGCTCAGGTCATGATATCAAGCCATGCATAGGGCTCAGTGCTGAGCATGGAGCCTGCTTGAGATTCTCTTTTTTCCACTGCCTCTCCCCACTGCTCACACATGCACTCACTCTCTCTTTCTCTCAAAAAAGACTACAATTACAGACAAGAGGTGAGAAATACAGTAATCAGAGACACAAAGTATAATAGCCAACGAAGATGAGGTGATACCTTTTAACTAGAAGACCTAAGAAGTCAAAGACAGTAGAAAGTCAGCAGGGCTGACTTTGGTTGCTGAGGTACTGGGGGAAAAAGGAAATAGATTCTCACACTGGACCAGGCACGAGGGCTGAAGAACACAGGATGTATTGAAATATGGCTTGTCCAATATGCCCAGCCCTGCGTGCAAGATGTTGTGAAAGGGAGGAACATGTAGTGGATAGTAGTGCTAAGAAAACTGACAGGAGCCAGATTGTGAAGTGTGTTGAAGTCAGTTTGACTTTTATTATTTGTTGTATTGGAGAGCCATTGAAGGTTTTCAAGGAATGAAGCAGAATGTTGATACATGTTCCTCAGGAAGCTAACTCCAGCAGTGGCATAGAGAACAAATTGGCATTATAGGGTCATTTATTGCACCATGTCAAGGGCACCATTCACAGCTCAACAGAATGCAATATGAATGGTGTCTTCTGAAGATGTGCAGTGCATAAGCCTTGAGAGTGGAGATGGGAGAGGCAGAATGGTAGCGGTGGGATGCTTTGATTGCAAGCAGTAGAAACTGTCTAACTTAAGGAGGAAAAGTGAATTTATCAGAAGAATGGAGGCAGCTCAAAGAATTGAAAGAAAATACTTATAGGAATCAGAACCACTTAATGGAACTAATGGAGAATCTTTTCAGGACATTGCTTGAGTCACTTTCCATCATTTCCAGTCTTTTTGATACTCTACTCAAAAGTCAAATTATATATAGAAAGAATGTGATTGTCCTATCTTAGGTCAGGTATTTACTCTTTGGCCAAGAGAACATAGAAGCATCCTGACTGTGAGTCTTGCCAAGACTTCAGGCAATGGGGGAGGGAAAACTGAGATGCTCTCACCAAAAGAAGGGGTACAGACAGTTAAAACCAAGGGTGTGAGCTATACTAGAATGGCAGAGATTGTTACTTATCTAGCAAATGACCAATATATTTCTCTTCTTTAGTAAAAAGACACTCATTGTATGCAAGTGACACTATACCTAGCTAGAGCTAGAAGGATTTATTTCCTAAACTTCTTTATAGCTAGGGGTGGCCATGTGACTAAATTTGCCCTGAGTTCCAAAGTTGGGTGGGAACTCAACTAAACCTCCTTTAAAAAGTGGGCAGACATTTGGCAGGTACCTTTTTTCCTCCCCTGAGTCCTTCCTCTTATCTTCTTCCTGAAAAGCAGACATGATGCCTAGAAAACTAGCAGCAGTTCAGTGATTACAGAGCAGAAAGCTCCTTGCTGACTTTTGGAGTGGCCATATTGGCGCTGGACCCGCTCCCATTGGATTTCATTCATAAGAGACTTCTGTGTTTTGAAACCTGTCTTATTTCCTATTTCCAGCCTTTGTTACTAATGGCTTACTTCTCTCTGGAGCCTAGTATAATTATAAAGAAGCCCATGATTGTGAGGAAGGCTAAAATTGTGAGGAAGGTATGTGAATAAAAAGTGAGGGAGAACAGGAATAGCTAGAGCAATAGCAAACCAGGAGGGGACAAGGTTATAGAAGCCAGGGGAAGTGAGAATCTCAAGAGTTTGAGAGGAACAAAACCCAGGAACAGATAGTGGTTTGAATGATATATACCCCTTGGAAAAATTAATTTGGTACTTGATTGTTGGCCAGAAATGAAAGGAGGATGAGGAAGCAGAAATGGCATGTATACCTCTAGAATTCCATTCCCAGCTAAACTCTCAAGCATGAAAATAAAGACAGATAGGCATCAAAATTTTTACTACTTGTGCACCTTTTCTTAAGAAGCGACCGGAACACATCCTTTACTAAAATGAGGGAGTAAGCCAGGAAAGAAAAAGATATGAAAATAGGACATGTGATACAGAAAAAAGGGGAAAAGACTCCTCAGAACAATCAAAATGAGAAGCACTGTGCAGTAAGCACAGAGAACTTACTGTCAGTCCAGATTGGAGCAAGAGGACAAATGGATTTTAAAAGAAGAAAAAACCTAGGTGGGGGATGGGCATGATGGGCATTAAGGAGGGCACTTGTTAGTACTGAGCACTGGGTATTAGATGTAAGTGATGAATCACTGAATTCTACTCCTAGAACCAATATTACACTATATGTTAACTAACTAGAATTTAAATAAAAATTTGGGGAAAAAAGAGAAGAAGAAACCCCATTGATTTCTGTATGTATGATTAATAAAGTCTGGAAGAAAACTTAATAAAGGTACATAGAAAACTAGCAGATGGAAATATAATTTAGTTGTTAATTTAAGAACAAACATTTATGTAGTAAAATAATTCATTACAGTGCTCCATGTGGTTCAACAGGAAGAAATACTTATATTGTCCTAATGTAAAGTACATATATTAATTTCAGCAATGTCAAACGTTATTCTGGGAGGATTGTGACGTGTATAACATAAGAAAGAATAATACTGGCCACCTGGGTGGCTCAATCCATTTAGTGTCTGCCTTCAGCTCATGTCACGATCTCAGGGTCCCACATCAGACTCCCTGCTCAGTGGGGAATCTGCTTCTCCTTCTGCCCCTTCTTGCAGCTCATGCTCATTCTTCCTCTTTCTCTCTTTCTCTAGAGTGTGCATGCACAAAAATAAATAAATAAAATCTTTATATATATAAAAAAGAAAAAATAATACCGATTGACTATAGTAGGGGCCAATTATATCATCTCACTAGAAAAAAGAATTAATTTATAATAAGCACACTGTTTAGAAATTTGGGCATAAATCTCAGGTAAAATAATTAGGAACATTGAAAGTGGCTGCGGAATTTGGAATATAATGGTAACCAAGCCAGACAATGCTCTTGCTCTTGTGGAGAATGGAAGTCAGAAGGAATTACACATAATTGAATGAGCAACTATAAGGAAGTATAATAGTGTTATAAGAGAAGTATAGGAAGCAAATGGGCCAGTTGGGATACAGCTGATCTATTTTATTGTTTTTTTTTTTTAATTTTTTATTTATTTATGATAGTCACAGAGAGCGAGAGAGAGGCAGAGACACAGGCAGAGGGAGAAGCAGGCTCCATGCACCGGGAGCCCGACGTGGGATTCGATCCCGGGTCTCCAGGATCGCGCCCTGGGCCAAAGGCAGGCGCCAAACCGCTGCGCCACCCAGGGATCCCTATTTTATTGGGTTTTATGTTAAATTGGGCTTTGCCAAAAAGCTGTCTTTGTATCTATTCTTACTGATGGAAAACTTTGCCAAAAGTGTCTGCTGCTGTTCAATATTTTGACTGTGGTTGGATACACAGACACACGCAGGTGATAAAATTGTGTAGAACTAAACACTCACAGGAGCATAAGTAAAACAAAATTGAATAAGATGGGTGGATTGTACCTATGTCAAATACTGATGGTGATTAATTTTGCAACATTATCCCGCTGAAGCAGGTTAAGTGTATATTCTGTTATTTCTTACATGTGAGTCTATCACTATCTTAATAAAAATTTCAATTAAAAAATGTATTATTGGGAACCCTGGGTGGCACAGTGGTTTAGCGCTTGCCTTTGGCCCAGGGCGTGATCCTGGAGACCCAGGATCGAATGCCACGTCGGGCTCCCAGTGCATGGAGCCTGCTTCTCCCTCTGCCTGTGTCTCTGCCTCTCTCTCTCTCTCTCTCTCTCTGTGACTATCATAAATAAATAAAATAAAATAAATTTTAAAAAATGTATTATTGGTTTTTTTGCAGATTCAGGATCTTTCAGATTGCAAGTACCAAGGGCACATTCAAAGTATCTCAGGTAATAGGGAATACAATTAGAGAGAAGGAAAATGTTTCAATATCAAAGATAGCGGTCTTCAAAGGAAACCAAAACAGTACTCAAATCATCTGATAGCAGCTCTGGAAGACATAAAAGTTGAGAGTCTATTATTGTTCCCTGAATTAGGGCCCTGTCCCTGTGGATAATTATCAGCGTCTCCACATCTAGTGTTCCTGCCATCATCCACAAGAGAAGACTGAATTGATTTGTCCTTCACTATCCATGAGAGGGTAGTTATGGTAGTCAGAATTCTTGGTTGCATGTAATAAATTCTATTAATTTTCTAGGGCTACCATAACAAAGTACTACAAACCAGGTTGCTTAAATAACAGAAACTTATTATTTCAAAGTTCTGGAGTCTGTAAGTCTTCAATCAAGATGTTGATAGGGTTGTTTCCTTCTGAGGGATGCCAGGGAAGGATCAGTTCCAGGCCTTTTTCCTTGGCTTATAGTTGACTGTCTTCATGTTCACATGGTGTTCTCTCTATAAATGTAGTCACAGACTGTATTTTTATAAGGACTGTTTTATAAGAACTCAAGTCTTATAAGGGGATATTACTTATTTCACATCTGTAGGAAGGCCAGGGGTCTCAGGAACAGTGGGCAGCAGCGCCTGGAAAATCATCTAGACTCTGGCTTCTACAACTATTTCACAGCTTCACAGAGTTTACTTGCATGGGACAGGGAACATGATGACTGGTGGCTCCAGAGATCTACGTTTCCATCATCAGAGAGGAGGTGAATCTTAGACTTGCTGGTTCCAAATCAAAATATTTTGGGATAAAGGTTGTGATTGATCCAACTGGGCTTTAGATCCCATCCTTAGACTAATTGCTGTGTCATAATTCTTTCTACATATGTGCCACATGGTCTGAAGGAATGTTTTTTTAGAAGAGAGTAATTTTCTTGGTGGGCCAACCTAAAAATACCTATTACCTTGTCCCTGCTGGGTAAAGCCCCTTCCAAAGCTACCTCCTGCTATTGGACTAGGCTCCTAATAATGGTCTAATCAGTTTGGCCAGGGTCACAGTGTGTTATGAAACTGTGTGGTGCCAAGCATGGCATAATGTATGTAGAGAATGCTTTAGCAGAGCTCTGTGGCCAAGGCAAGCATTAAAGATTTTCTCAAAACTGGACAATGTATTTAGAAGACCTATTTTATAGATGTAGACATAGAAACATATAATTGCAAATATAAACTGCAACAATCCCAGGATAACATATAAGCTGTGGGATTTTTTTTTTTTTTTTTTTTTTTTTGCTGTGGGATTTTATAAAACAAGTTTCTAATAGCTTGTTTCCTTATATATTTGTTCTCTCTTTTTAAGGTCAAATGCAAAGGAGAGTATCCTGGTTAATTGAGCATTGTACATGCTAAATTCTCCAGTTCATAAAGGTCACTTATTTTAGAATTGTGCAGATCACTTAAGACCATATGATGGTTAGAAAAGCAAACCAAACACTACATTTCCAGAAAACTATGTCCACACAAAAACCTGCATGCAAATGTTATTAGCAACTTTACTCAGAGCTGCTACAATGGAAAGAGCCAAGATGTCCTCCAGCAAGTGAACACATAAATAAACTGTCATGCATCCAGATGATGGAGTATTCAGTGATAAAAAGAAATGAGCCATCAAGCCATGAAAAGACATGAAGGAACCTCAAATATTGTTAAGTGAAAGAAGCCAATCTAAAAAGTCTCCATACTGTATGTTTCAAATTATATGACATTCTGGAAGAAGTAAAACTATTGAGACAGTAAAAAGATCATCCAGGGAATCCCTGGGTGGCTCAGCGGTTTAGTGCCTGCCTTTGGCCAGGAGCGCGATCCTGGAGACCCGGGATCGGGTCCCACATCGGGCTCCCTGCATGGAGCCTGCTTCTCCCTCCTCCTGTGTCTCTGCCTCTCTCTCTCTCTGTGTCTATCATAAATAAATAAATAAATCTTTAAAAAATATATTAAAAAAAAAGATCATCCATATCAAAGATAAACAAAGCTGGATGCTAGCTAAAGTGGTGAGGACAGATTTCAAACAATTGCAATAGGGAAACGAAACCAGAGTGAACTGAACTCCACCTTGCTCTGTACGGAGGTAGCTATATTTTGAGGAGGGAACGGGAGGGAAGGAAGAGTCAGAGAAGTGAAAACTTACAAAAAACAAGGATGGAAGGTTAGTCCATATAAAACCCATCTGGGTTTGCTGACTGGAGCTTGTGGAAGTTAGGCTCTTACCTTCCCACAGAAGCCACAAGTCGGGGCCCTGACTTTGGGTGTCAGCTGGAACAGTCAGTTCTTTGGGGGAACCTTGAATTTTCTCAGGCAGCTACTTTGAGAGGGTGAGAGTCATCCGTGGGATGTTGCCATTAGCTGCTAGCAACTATTTTAGTGTTTGTTCCTGTCTTCTTAGGCCAAAGTTGAAACCCAGTCTAGAAAGAGCTCAGAGGGGATGCCAGGATGGCTCAGTGGGTGAGCGTCTGCCTTTGGCTCAGGTCATGATGCCAGGGTCCTGGGAATGAGTCCCACATCAGGCTCCCCAAGGGGACCCTGCTTCTCCATCTGCCTATGTCTCTGCCTCTCTCTCTGTGTCTTTCATGAATAAATAAATAAAATCTTAAAAAAAAAAAAAAAAAGAGCTCAGAGGAGCCTTGTTAGGGTTTTTTTTTTTTTTTTTTTTTCCTAGTTAGGGTTTAGACAGAATTATTGTCAGTGGTTACCATGGCTTTGTTTGGTGGGGAGGGAGAGAGAGATCAATAGGTGGAGTGTGGGGGACTTTTAGGGCAGTGAAATATTCTTTATGATACTATCATGGCATGTTCCTGTTATATATCTGTTAAGATACACAGGATGTATAATATCAAAGAGTAGAACCAATGTAAACTACAGATTTCAGTTAATAATATTATCTCAACACTGGCTCATCAATGCTAAGAAATATACCACACTGATGCAGGATGTTAACAATAGGGAAAGGATGTATGGGGAAGAGGGGGATATATGAGAACCCTGGGTACTTTCTGCTATTTTTTTCTATAAACTTAACACTGCTCTAAAAATCAATCTATGTATTAAAAAAGAGATTTTTCAGATGGTATTTGTCATTTATCCTTATGTTGGAGATGAATCATTAAATGTGAATACTACTGTTCTACTTAATACACTACGTTACAGACTCAAAGATACTTTAGCACACTCTCTGTAAAGGAAAAGTTATTATTGAAAAGTGTATTGCTTCAAATGCAATGCATAACGTTAAAAATGTCTAAAGCAGAAGGTAGCCAGGTGACTTGGTAGCACAGTGGGTTAAGCATAGACTCTTGGTTTCCACTGGGGTCTGATCTCTGGGTCCTCGATGGAGCCACTGGAAGTGGCTCTATGCTTAGAAGGGAGTCTGTTCGGGTTTCTCTCTCCCTCTCCCTCTGCCTCTCCCTACCATACTCTCTCTCTCTCTCTCTCTCAAATAAGTAAGTAAGTAAGTAAATAAATAAATAAATAAATAAATAAATAAATAAATAAGTAAATCTTAAAAAAAAATAATAATAAAGTAGGGCAGCCCGGGTGGCTCAGTAGTTTAGCGCTGCCTTCAGCCCAGGGCGTGATCCTGAAGACTCAGGATCAAGTCCCATGTCAGGCTCCCTGCATGGAGCCTGCTTCTCCCTCGCCTGTATCTCTGTCTCTGTCTCTGTCTCTCTCTGTGTCTCATGAATAAATAAATAAATAAATAAAATCTTAAAAAAAATAAAGTAGAAGATAGCTTCCTACCCCACATAGATAACCACTCTTTGGAGTTTGAACCTCCCCCCACTTCACCCTCACCCAAACCCAACGACCCCCATTAATTTGGTCCTCACAAAAACTTTGTGATAAAAGCAGGGAAGCTATTACAGTGCCTACTCAGAGAGTAGATGCTACGGAGCCTCTGGGGACAGTTCTGGGAACAGTTTTCAGTATGTGGTTTGGCTGAGTTTCCGTGAGAAACCCCCAAAAAGCACCTACTCAACACCTGGCATAGAGGAGGCTCTTAAGAGTAGATATTTTTCCTCTGTTCTCTGTCATTAATATTAGGAGATGGATGTCTATTTGAGGTAAAGCATTTTCAAATGTGCTCAAACAAAAAGATGAAAGATTCTATAAGAATATAGGCACGTTTTCCCAAAAACTGAGAGTAGTTGCTGAGGAGATAGCTGATTTCCTTCCCTATTTCCAGGGTCTAGCTTTATTAAGGCATTAGCAAACCCAGTCCCAGGAAAACAGCCTTGGAATAAAAATCACCAGTAAAAAAAAAAAATAAAAAAAAAATCACCAGTATTTGGTGAACATTAAGTAGGGTGCCCTATTTGGGTAGTGACTCAGATTCGGTATCCAGCTGTCAGTGATGTTAAGCATTTGCTTGGATTCATGAAATCTTTTATTGACTTAGGGATTCTGGTTCAGGTTTTGTTTGTTTTTGTTTTTATTTATTTATTTTTTCCATTCTCCACCTGTTTGTGGGTAGGTTTTTATGACTGGTGTGGAATTCCTTATTTTACACATTTACTTAGAGTTCATGCTTGAAATTTGATGAAGGAACTTGAGCTGTTCTATCTAGTGCCTTATAAGCAGGAGTTCCTAGGGTAAACGTGTGTGTGACAAACCAGGACCAGCAGAAGTACTAGGGAAACAAGCTTGGAAAATAAAGGTAATTATCTAAAATTAGATCAAGTAAAAACTGCTCTGTTAAGTAAATCCTGTTGCTAAATTACCGATAGCAAGCTTAGCACAGGATGATATTGTGTTCCACGAAGAAGGAATTTTAAAGCCTTAGCAACAAGAAAGTGTTTTTGAATACCTAGTGTTATCAAGTCCTCTCTTATTTTTCTTTATTGCTTTGCCAGCTTGTAGAAAGATGTGGGGAAGTACAGAGGCCATTGATTTAGGGCATGAAAAAGAGCCCAATTTTTAAAAAGTGTTCTCATAAGTATACAATCACTCTGAGATCAAGGGATGTATCTGAGAAATTAGTGATCTTTTTCTAGAACTTAATGGACAGGCTGTGTTTTCAAAACTAACCATTTGTTCTAGTTGCCCTCCTTTAATAGTAGTGTTAGTACCTTTACAAAAAGCGTTGGGGGTATCATGGGGATTGAGCTCCCCAAGTAAAGAGCCATAAAACAAGTAATGCAGAACCAAAGAACCAGATATCTTGGTGAAGTTGTAATTACAGCTGTTTGTGAAGTTCTATAGGAATTTCTCCTCCAGGGCTATAAATTGAGCCCAGTAGGAGAAATGTGAATAATATACCTTGTCTAGCTATCTGACACCTGTTGTGGAAATCTGCAGGCTGTGGAAGGTCCCAGTAAATGGGGAGAGAGGACATTGTATTGTCTTTCTTTTCTCTCTCTCTTCTCCACATACCACCTACCACACCTAATTTTTATGGACAGATATCTGGCTTAAATCAAAGTAGGATCTAATTAATCATTAAACTAGGAATTTTGAAGACCAATGTAATAATTTGAGAAAATGCTTATGACATAATGTTACTCAAAAGAAGCAAGAGACAAAGATGAACTTTGCTCTGATTACAACTATGTAATAATTGTGAGTATATACAAACAAGGTTCCAGGATAGAAGAGTCTCCAGGTAAGAATGAAAAATGTCTGATCTCTAGGGAGATTTTTTTTTTATTTTTATTTATTTATGATAGTCACACACAGAGAGAGAGAGAAAGAGAGAGGCGCAGAGACACAGGCAGAGGGAGAAGCAGGCTCCATGCACCAGGAGCCCGATATGGGATTCGATCCCGGGTCTCCAGGATCAGCGCCCTGGGCCAAAGGCAGGCGCTAAACCACTGCGCCACCCAGGGATCCCCTCTAGGGAGATTTAAACACATCTTTTAGGTGGATTTGCTTTAAGCTTGCTGTGGTTGGTGTAAAATGAAAAAGAAAAATAAAGGCAGGAGTGACATTCAAAATATCAAATATCTTGTATTATATGCCATGGAGACCGTTCCACCAAGCAGCTGCCATAATTATGGAGGATGCCAGATGGCGGCAGGTAAACACAGCCTCGCAAAGCCAAGTTGGCAATGATCATTTTCCCATGGATCTGGCGGCTACAAATGGGGTGGGAGCTGTTACTATTCCAGCAGGACGCTGGTGGTAGTTGCCAAGGCAGCCCCTCCAGATGCCTTTCCTGGGGCCAGAGAGGTAGATGGCTGGAGGCACTCGGTGCTTGAGCATCACCTAGTCACCAACCAGTACTGTAATATTTCCATGTTTTAACAAGTGGGGCAGCTGTGATAGTGCCCATGAGCTGACAAGAGTCCTGATTAAGAGCTATCCTGAAAGATGGGTGCTAGGGTGGCTCAGCTGGTTAAGCGTCAGACTCTTGGTTTTGGCTCAGGTCATGATCTCGCATTCCTGAGATTGAGTCCTGCATTGGGCTCTCTGCTCAATGTGGAGTCTGCTTCAGATTCTTTCTCCCTCTGCCCTTCCCCACTAGTGCACTTGCTCACTCTCTTTCTCTCTCAAATAAATAAAATCTTTTAAAAAAGAACTATCCTGAAGAGAAGAAAGGAGATAATGTTTGTAAAGGCTTTTATCATAATGCCTAGCACATGGAACATACTCCATAAATGTTGGCTGTTGTAATCATGTAGATTCATGCTTACACTTTTATTCTTATTAATAAGCAAAACACACATGCATATGGAAAGAGAGAGAAAGCTCCAGTTTCTCTTCCTCTCCTTATGAGGGTAATAATTCCATCATGAGGATCCTGCCTTCCTAAATTAATCTAAACCGAATTACCTCTCAAAGGTGTCACCTCCAAACACATCACATTGGAGGTTAGGGCTTCAACATGTGAATTTTGAGATACACAAACATTCAGCCTGTAATACAGATCTATGCAGAAATCTTAGAGAGATAGTTACATAGATTAAAGTGCACTCTGGGGGATCCCTGGGTGGCGCAGCGGTTTAGCGCCTGCCTTTGGCCCAGGGCGCGATCCTGGAGATCCGGGATCGAATCCCACGTCAGGCTCCTGGTGCATGGAGCCTGCTTCTCCCTCTGCCTGTGTCTCTGCCTCTCTCTCTCTCTCACTGTGTGCCTATCATAAATAAATAAATAAATAGATAAATAAATAAATAAATAAATAAATAAATAAAAATAAAGTGCACTCTGGGATGCCTTGGGTGGCTCAGTGGTTGAGTGTCTGCCTTCGGCTCAGGGCGTGATCCTGGGATCTGGGATCAAGTCCTGCATCAGGCTCCCTGCATGGAGCCTACTTCTCCCTCTGCCTATGTCTCTGCCTCTCTCTCTCTCTCTCTCTCTCTCTGTGTGTGTGTGTCTCCCATGAAAAAATAAATAAATCTTAAAAAAAAAATAAATGCACTCTAACCATCCATCCGTTGACCCATACAGTCATTTATTTACACACCTGCCCATCCTTCCTCCACCCATGCATACATCTATCTTTTTTTTTTGCATACATCTATCTATTCAATAAACATTTGCTGATCATATATCATATCTCAGAAGAACTCACTGTTTATTAGGAAAAAATTATATACTATATATTTTAAATACTACAACAGAACATTCTAAAGGCTAAACAAGATCTATGGGAACTCAGTGAGAAACTCCTATGGGTTGAAAATGGCATCAAATTCTCTACCAATTTATCTGCCTTAATCTGAATTAAGAAATACATTTATAGTTTCAAAGTGAAATAGAATCAGGTTCTTTTTCCTTCAAAGTACCTTTCATCCTTCTAAGACTCAATAGAATAGAGGGAGTACATTCATCTTGAGCCAAAGAAGGCAACAAAGGTTACAACGTCTAACCATAAGTGCATGCTGATGATGGAGAGAGAAGGAACTATCCTCAGGAGACCTCCCTCTGTCTTTCTCTGGTTAGTGGAGGAATGTTACACTCAACAGTGATCTTCAGTGGGGTTCAAGTAACAACACGGTTGTCCTGCTGAGATGGAATTTGGGTCTTCCCTCTTCAGGGTCAGCTGGGAGGAGCCCTGGGTCTTCTAAGGAGTGGTCCACGAGGCAGTCTGGCTGGCATTATGAATCCATAGAGAATAAACAGGCAATTAGAGACTACCCAGAAAAAAATATCCACCCAACCCTTTAAAATATTTAGCTAAAAGCTAATCACATATTTATATTTTAAAAAGTATTGCTGCCAAATCTAAAAGGTTTGTTATAATCAAGTTGTAGCAGCAAACTTCCTACCTAGAAACTTCAAATATTTTGTGGATCCTTTAGTAACCAGAGGAAAAGCATCTCATTATAAACAGGTATCTGTTTTGTGGGCATAAGGGTGTTATCCTTGGAAACCCTTACTAAGACACTATTCTACAACAGAGGTATTGTTTTTTTAAAGATTTTATTTATTTATTCATGAGAGACACAGAGAGAGAGGGGGGGGGGGAGAGAGAGAGAGAGAGGCAGAGACACAGGCAGAGGGAGAAGCAGGCTCCATGCAGGGAGCCCGACATGGGACTCAATCCCGGTCTCCAGGATAACGCCCTAGGCTGAAGGCGGCGCTAAAGCGCTGAGCCACCGGGGCTGCCCAACAGAGGTATTATTAATCTCATTTCGCACATAACGAAACTAAGGCTTAGAAAGTTAGTTTGCTCAGTTGACATCCTTCTCTGGAATAAGCCTATTGTGATCTCTAAACTTTTTATTTATGAAAAAACCCAAATTACACATAGGTTGGGACAAAGTACAAGAACTTTCCATGTACCCATCACCTAGCTACATCACTTCACCAACTGGTGGTATCTCTTGTTTCATAAAGTAGTAACCACCCAAATAAGGAATACATTATGTTTCTTATTTTCTCTCTCAAACAATTTGCTTAACAAAATCTAGGAATATCTACATGATTCTCCAGCCCCTTTTTATCTTAGGCATGGATACAGAAGTGCTATTTGTGACCCACAGCTGAGCTCTGGGGAAATGCCAGTTTCAGGAAGGTGAGGAACTCAGCTCCCTTTGACAACCTCTCCTAGGGCACTAAGGGTGGGCCATGTGACATCCAGCCATAATTCTAAATGGGGATTTCAAGCACATTTAATGGACACTTCCTTCTTTATTCTTTAATAGGATCATTAAAACAGTAAAGGAAGAATAATTTTTAGACAGAGAGGTTTCTCACAGGAATTTAGCAAATATTATCCAATCTCTTTTCTTATTGCAATATGTATAATTTATCTTCTGAAAAAGATGTGTAACTGTGACTTAATACCAGTATACAATTATCACAATTTATTCATCCTATTTTTTACAAGAAAGACAAAACCATTAACTATATTGAATTTATAAGACTGCAAAGGAGAGGAGCACCTGAGTGGCTCAATCGATTAAACATTTGCCTTAGGCTCAGATCATGATCTCAGCGTCCTGAGATCAGGCCCCACATTGGGCTCCCTGCTCAGTGGAGAGTCTGCTTCTCTTTCTCCCTCTATCTCTCCCCATGCTCTTTCTGTATCAAATAAATAAATAAAATCTAAAAAAACAAAAACAAAAACAAAAAACAAAAAACAAAACAACCTCAAAAACCTACAAAGGAGCATTTGACCACGTGTCTTCCAGAACATAAGCTCCATCCAGCAAGCAAATGGCACAGACACAATCAGAAACTAAGGCCTGGGGCAGCCTGGGTGGCTCAGCGGTTTAGCGCCGCCTTCAGCCCGGGGTGTGATCCTGGAGACCCGGGATCGAGTCCCACATGGGGCTCCCTGCATGGAGCCTACTTCTCCATCTGCCTGTGTCTCTGCCTCTCTCTCCGTGTCTCTCATGAATAAATAAATAAAATCTTAAAAAAAAAAAAAAAAGAAACTAAGGCCTGCCTCTATCTACTACTCAGCTTTGCTGCAGTAAAAAATGACTCCTTTAAGGAAGAAAAACTTTTCCTCTATGTTCTGTACCGAAAGCCTGTGAATTAGACTGATGAAAACCAGGTTAACAGGGGGAAAAACCCAGTTTATTTACATGTGTAACACATATAGATGTTGTGAGTACATGGTGATAAGTGACACAAAGGGATGGTCAGAATTAAGGGTTTATATACCATCTTAATAGGTGGAAGAGAGGAAGAGAAATGTACTTAGAGAAAAACAAATGACTTTTGGGGAAGGTAAGTGGGTTTTCAGGAGAACAAAGAGGAGATAAGAAAATCTGTGATACTGTTTATCCACAGAGGTATGAGTCGTCTGTTTCCTTCGGAGCCACAGATCTCCCCTGGAAAAGGGCTTTGGGCTAAGTTTTATTTCTGTTCTCCCTTCCTGGAAGAGATCTGCCTGAAAGGGGAGTTTGTGGCAGCCCCATTTCCCAGAAGTTGCCACTTTTAGTTAGCTTCTTATAACAACCTTATAATAATCTTGTTAGCTTCTTATAATAATTATACCAACTCTAGGCTTTGGAGTCCATTCCCACACCCCCAAATCTGAGTAGCTTATGGGAACAAAGATTTATTTCTCAATCATGTCACACCTCAGTTGTGTATTGCTCACAGCTCTCTTCCATATGTCTTCTTCATTCCAGAATCTGGTCTGAAAGAGCAGCCCCTACTGGGAACATGCCATTTTCCTGTGGCAGAAGGAAAGCACAAGTGGCTGAACCTTGCAGTGTCTCTGAGAGCTTCTATTTGGATGTGGTTGTTTGTCACTTCGGCTCAAATCCATTTGCCAAGGCAAGCCATATGGCCACGCTGGCTATCAGCAAGGCCACTAAATCATATCCCTCCCACAGGGAGGTCACCACAAGTCACAAAGCAACAAATAAGGGGCTATTGCTGGTAAGGGGAGTGAATAACTGGGAGTAATACCATTAACACAGTTGATCAGAGGCTACAAAGATATACCCTAAGGTTCTGAGAATCATCTGTAAAGGTTTGGGGGTCACCTTAAAAAATAATAAGAAGTTTGCATTCTGCTTCAGAAATATTCAAGGTGATTTGATTATAGTAACAATGTTTCACTCCTTTGAGAATCCCCAAAGAAAATTGATATCGCCCCTCCCCAAAAGCAGCACCGTATTTAGCCACACCTGTGCTCTGACTCTGTATGCTCCCTGGCACTGGCCGGGAGATCCCAGTGGAGAGGGACTGCTTCTCTTACTTCCCTCCAAGCTTAAAGCTTTATGAATACAATTCTGGGGAAGGAAATGCTATAGCTCCTTGTGGCATACAGTTCCTGTATGATTGATTAATTTATCTTGTTAACTACATTGTTCAGACCTTTGTTTCTTTCTTTTTTTTTTATTTCAGACTTTTGTTTCTTCAGTGATTTTATTTCTACTTGATCTGTTGCACATTAAAAATGAAGGATTAGAGGTGCCTGGCTGGCTCAGTCAGAGGAGTATGTGGTTCTGATCTTGGGGTCATGAGTTCAAGCCCCACATTGGATATAGAGATTAGTTAAATAAATAAAACTTTAAAGAAAATGAAGGATTAAGCTTTACTATTACAACTTTATTTCCACAGAGCTATTTCTCCCTACATTCACATATGTTGCTACTTCTGTCTGGAACGTGTTCGCATGGTGTCTTCTATTCTATCCTTTCTTCCCAAACTGATTCCTGCTAATCTTTAAAGCCAGGTGACCACCTCTGTGGAAACCTCCCTGATCTTAGTGATTAATACTCTGATCCTGGGAATGGCCTCTGTGCTTTGCATACATCTTTCTTTGGAGAAAAGAGAATTTAGGGACACATGAATTTGAATGTTATCCAAAGGAAGGTAAAGATGGAGAGGTGACAATGGATGAGAGGGAGAGAGAGAGAGTTAAAAGCATGAGTTGAAGGTCAAGGGTAGAACCTTGGAGAATTCTCCAGCAGGAAAGGGCAAAGAAAAAAACCAGTGCTCACAAGAGCAGGATCCTGCACTGTCATGGAAACAGTCTGCTCCCTAGTTGCGTGAGCAGCTTGACAGTTCATTTCTCAAACCAATTTCCTGAGTACTCTGGCACTGTAACTGATCCACATCACAGTTCAGCCTAGTTCGGAAAGCACAAACTGACTTGGCATGCATCATGTTTCTATCTCTACTGATTGCTCAGTGCCTTGGCTGTCCCTGTTCTGTGTCTACCACTGGGACTGAGGATGAGGGTGAATGTCAAGGGGCCATGCCCACCCAAACTCCATCATTTGTAAGGCCCTTGATTTCTCTGGCGATATAATACTGGTAAACCCATGGTGTCCTCTCATCCAGTTTGCATTTCATCAAATGCTTGGACTAGAAATAATGAGTCATTCATTCAATAAACACTAAGTGCTTACCAGGTACCTGCCACTGTTCTAGAGTTGACAATATAACAATGAAAAATACAAAGTCCCTGTCCTGAGGACCCCACATTCTAACAATCCTTGCTCCGTTCCTTAAGTTCTCTAGTCATAGGATGGTCCCGAAATCCTGACATTAGAACGGGAGAATTTGGTCTTTGAGAAACAGGCACAGATGCCCACTTCTCCCTGTCCTCTAGGGCACTCTTTTATTTCAAAGCTTGCTTCTTTTTGGCAAAATTCTACTCATAGCCTCAAGAAGTACCCAAGACATGGCATCCTCCTCAAGTCCCCTAAAGCTCTAGGCGCAGAAGATACATGGCCAGAATTCTAGGACACAGTGGCATCTGCATAGCCAGGGAATTTCTAACCACTTTGTAGGAATCTCTAGCTTTCTGGTGAAGAATGGGAGCTTCTCTTGCCTTATCTTAACTCTGTCCCTTCTACATGGTGGAGTTTGTCCCTTGCTTATCCCACTAGGAGGTATTTGTTCAGATTTCTCTGAATATAAGCCATCTGACGTTGGTTAACTAAAATAAAAATGTATTTATTCAAAGTACATGGCATAGCTCACAGAGTCAAAGGAGAAGCCAGTATGATGCTTGGTGTGCAGATAGGTAAATAAATAAATAAATAAATAAATAAATAAATAAATAAATTTAAAGAACATCCAAACTTTTGCAAGCACAAAAGGCAAGTCACAACATATAACAGAACCAAAACATATAATATAATGAAAACAACATATGTGTATAAATAAATTACTAGCAGGGCACATTTTAAACTGTCATAGTTGTTAAAGCTGTAACAAAAAGACAATTGGAGGCAGCCCCGGTGGCGCAGCGGTTTAGCGCCGCCTGCAGCCCAGGGCGTGATCCTGGAGACCCTGGATCGAGTCCCACGTCAGGCTCCCTGCATGGAGCCTGCTTCTCCCTCTGCCTGTGTCTCTGCCTCTCTCTCTCTCTCTCTCTCTCTCTCTCTCTGCATCTCTATGAATAAATAAATAAAATTTAAAAACAAAAAAACAAAACAAAAAAAAAACAAAAAGACAATTGGAGTTGGTGGTGACAGCAAGGACTTCACTTTTTACTCCAGGTACTTCTGGGTTATTTGAATATTTTATGAGCAGAATCTATTCACATATTATTTGGCATAATTAAGTTAAAATTCCTACGATTAAAGTAAAATAATACCAATTTGTTTTAGAATATTTGTAAAATTCAGAAAAAAATACTTCTGAAAAGATAATAAAGCTCACCAGGAGAGTCATTACTTTCTAGGAGCAAAATCATTTGAAAGATTGGTCATACACAGGATTCTCTTGTTTTGATAAACATTCTGAAAATATGCACTCATATTTTGTGAAACCGGCTTCCAAATCACTTTAAGCAGTTGGCTTGATTTTGTTTGCAGCTAGTAAAGTTCAACCTCAAAATACTCAGAAAAACCACAACTGATTGCAAAAGGATTGGGGGGGAATCATGACAGATCTTAAGCTACTAAAAGGTGTCTAATGCAAGAGAAGTTTCTGGATTGGTGCTTAAAAAAAGAGTTTGACTAAATCCCATGACTGTGGCCTAATTCAACTAATCCCATGTGGTACTGCCACCAAGTTTATTACCTGCTCAAATCAAATCAATATTCTTGCATATATAAGACACGCTTCAGTGGTTTCAATTTTCTTTTGTCATCAGAAGGACTGAATAAGAACTGAAGTAACTAATGAAAATTCCTTTCATTCTTCATCAAACTGAGTTAGAGGTTTCCTAAAGCCAGATTTTCTACCAACCATATAAATCATTAAAAGCCTTATACCCAGAAAGCCACGCACTGCCATTTTCTTCCCCATTGCACTTTTTCTTGTGCCCTGTGCTGTACTCTTCTTTATTAGCGCTGTTACATTATTCATTCTAAAAGTTCCATTCATTTTGTAAAGTGTCCTGGGCTAGGATTCTTTTCCAATCCACTTTTGTTTCCATGACTATCTCATTACTGTATTTATGTATCATAGTGCCAAGAAATCACTCCTAATGGCACTATGTAACAAATATAATAGTATTAGATTTTGAGGCATTAGGTACTCTTGTGATCTTTAAAAAACACCCAACACTGCCCACATGAGGACAGTGCATCCTGGGGAGATCAGGTGACTTGTCCAGCTTACAACCATCAATATCTGATGGATTTCCAACAGCAAAGTTGTTTTGTCCAGTGTCACTTGGATTATGATTCAGGAGCAGCAAGAGGCCTGGTATGCAGCTAGACAAAGGATGAAGGCAGGCCCCAAATCCCTGTGCCTGCAGACAAGTCTCTTGTGGCATTTTTTAAAAACGACTTTATTAAGGTATAATTTACATGCCATAAAGTTCATTTGTTTTGAGTGTATGATTCATTGATTTTTACTACATTTACAGAGTTGTGCAGACATCACCAAAATCCAATTTGAGAACACTTTTATCACTGCAAGAGAACCGTGGAACCCATTTGCTCTCTCTCCCTGTCCCACCTTCTAGCCCCAGGACCACAAGTCTGCCTTTACTTTCTAGAGATTTGCCTTTTGGGGGCATCTCCTGTAAATGGATTTATTTAATATGTGGCCATCTCTCTGCACTGTTTTTGTCTTTCTGATCATGAGTTCAGATAGTCATTTGACATAGTAGTGTATTTCACTGTTTGCCCTCTATTTCTGCCACGTGTTCCCATCTTGCCTTGATGAGATGTAAGTCACAATTTCATACCCTCTGTAGGGTACTTGTTCAGTGATCTTCCTATACCTCCTTGTTCAAGTTCAACTTCAAACTGCCAGAACTTCCGTTTTTCTGTTTTAGAGGTAGGCTGTCTCTTGTTCTCTTTATGGCAGGGGCAAGGAATTCAGGTCCCCCAAGAGCAGCCTCAACCAATGGCTAAAGAGAGAAGAGGTATAAATACCCTAGCTCTCTGATCTCTTAGAAGGCCTGAAAAGTATTGACTCAGAGTTTCCCTGGGGGGACCAAGCTCTCCTTGTCCATGGTAGTATCTGGCTTGATTGCTGACAGCACACTAGTTGCCTCGCCTTCTGGTCTCACTTCCCTACTCCCCTTACACTATTTTCTTTTCCTCCAAAATAATCTACTTGCTCTGGAATCCTTGTCTCAATGTCTAATTCTGAGGAAATGCAAATTCACTCTCTACCATGGACTCAGTACACAATGAGCCTAATATCGATGTCCATTCCACTCTTGACCTTCTTAACTTGGCATGTTTGGCTGCTAAAGGATGGTTATCATAAAAAGAAAAAAACAAGTAATAACAAGTAGTGGCAAGGATGTGGAGAAACTGGAATCCCCATACCTTGGTGGGAATGTAAAATTCTACTATGGTAAATGGTCTAGCAGTGCCTGAAAAGATTCAACATAGAACTGATATATGACCCAATGATTCCAATCCTAGATATATACCCAAGAGGAATGAAAACACATATCCACATAAAAATTTCTAAATGTGGGATCCCTGGGTGGCGCAGCGGTTTAGCGCCTGCCTTTGGCCCAGGGCGCGATCCTGGAGACCCGGGATCGGATCCCACGTCGGGCTCCCGGTGCATGGAGCCTCCTTCTCCCTCTGCCTGTCTCTGCCTCTCTCTCTCTCTCTCTCTCTGTGACTATCATAAAAATATTTTTTTTTTAATTTCTAAATGTGTGTTCACAGCAGTATATACATAATAGTCAAAAGGTGGAAAAAATCCAAATATCTATCAGCTGTGAAATGGATAAATGAAATGTATTATATCACATAATGGAATATTATTCTTCTGTGAAAAGGAATGAAGTACTGACACATGCTACAATATGTATAAACCTTGAAAACAATGTCAAGTGAAAGAAGCCAGTCACAAAAGGCACATATGGTACACTTCCATTTATATGAAATGTTCAGAACAGGCAAATCTAGAGATAAAGAGTAAATGAAAAATAAATAAATAAATAAATAAATAAATAAATAAATAGTAAATGAATGGTTACCTCAGTTGAGGGAGTGCAGATACAGGCTTTGGGAGGTGCTGGCTATAGGCTATGGTGTTTCTTTGTGGGATGATGAAAATGTTCTAAAATTGATGTGGTGATGATTGCACAGTTATATGAATACACTAAATTTACATTGAATTGTATATTTTAAACAGACAAATCTTATAGTATGTGAATTATATCTCAATCATGCATCTACTAGGAAAACAAAACAGCTGCTAAATAGTGTGGCTATCTAGAAAATTGTCCAGGCCATCCTCTGCTTCTATTCACAAATATGCTATTGTATCTTAGCTTTCAAATTTCTGGTCTCAAATCTCAAACTTTAAGACATATAGGTGGCAAATATATGCAAGAGAAAAACAGACAGAAGTTTACTAACCTGTAAACCTCATGTATATGTGAGAGAGAGATGCAGGGAAAAATGAGTAACTCTCAGAGTGGCTTAGAACTCAGGCTTAAATACTATCTTCCCCTAAAGACAAAAGAAAATAAGGTGTAGGAAGACCAGTAATGGGGAGGTGCCCCGGAAAAGCACAGTAAACATGAATAAAGTTTTTATATAGATTTTGGTTGGTACCTTCTCCATTGATAAGAGTTTAAAATTGTCTCAGAGACTAACCTTTGTTCTTCCTGGTAAGAAAAGAGGAGTGACACCTTTATAAGTTTATGTCTTGCTAGTAGGCAAATAAGGAAAGGCAGAGAGATATTTTAGTATCTGTTTCTTCCCTGTTGCCTTTAGCTCAAAATAATCCTTATGTCACAGTGCATATTTGGGGTGGCATGTTCTGGCACTCTTCAATAGCTAACAGTCATTATTAAATGTTGGCAAATTGCTGTGCAGTGGTGAGGGTATGACATACAGTAAATGGTCTGGAAAGCAAAAACTCACTTTTTGTTGAATTATCACACATTAGGTGATATCGGGGCTTCAGAAAAAATAAAAATTGTTAGATGTTCTTAAACATTGGAGAATTCCACCAGACAGCACTGGGTGTGATCTAACACATATCACTGAGGACGGTAAATTTAGTTCGCTTAGAGTTAAAACCTTAATATTTCCCACTCATTAAAGGAGAGAGAAAGTGACAAATCCAACATCTCTAACTTGAGAGCTAGTGATCCTACATTTATTGTAGCAGACTGAATTATTTTTCCCCCTAATTAAAAAAATTTCTGGGGATCCCTGGGTGGCGCAGCGGTTTAGCACCTGCCTTCAGTCCAGGGCATGGTCCTGGAGTCCCAGGATCGAGTCCCACATCAGGCTCCCTGCATGGAGCCTGCTTCTCCCTCTGCCTGTGTCTCTGCCTCTGTGTGTGTGTGTGTGTGTCTCATGAATAAATAAATAAAATCTTAAAAAAATAAAAATAAAAAATTTCTAATGCTATTTTGAACATTTTCACACATACAGCAAAGTTGAAAGAATTTTATAGTGAACACTTGTATACTTACAAGTAAGTATACTTGTATACTTACTTTATTGTATAGATTCCACAATAAACATTTTACTATACTTTATCAACATCTATCCCTCTATCCTCTCTACTAACCTATCATCCATCCAATTTTTTTATAAAGTAAATTGCAAACATCAGTACATCTACCCTTAAATATTTATTTATTTATTTATTTATTTATTTATTTATTTATTTATTTAAAAGATTTTGTTTATTTATTCATGAGAGGCAGAGACATAGGCAGAAAGAGAAGCAGGCTCCCGCAGGGAGCCTGATACAGGACTCCATCCCAGGACCCAGGGATCATGACCTGAGTTGAAGGTAGATACTCAACCACTGAGCCACCCAGGTGCTCCTACCCTTAAATATTTAATTAATCAGAACTCAATGTCTGCTTAGTTTTTTTTCCTTTAGTGTAAAACTTACCTTTAATGAAATGCAAATCTTTTTTTTATGAAATGCAAATCTTAAATGTACATTTGCTATTATGAAAACATGCATAAATCTGCAAGAGCCTAGATTCATAAACACAGTGGGGCCTGATTTGCCTTTGCCTGGGCTAGGTTGCAGGGCCAAGACTTATCTTGCATGTATAAGGTTAGATCCTCTTTTCATTTACAATTTTTATATTTTGTTTATCAAGGATTTTTGCATTGATTTTGATGTTTTTAAATGTGTTATATTAAAGTATTAATAATGGATTTTCTCTGGCACAATTCTCTGCTCCTTAAATTTTGCAGTAGGAGCAAATGCCTCACTTGCCTCACCCTAGTCCCAGCCCTGCTAAGTAGGAAGTCCAGGGGGGAGGGCCTATTTGGAGCAGAGAAAGGCTGAATGGAGTTGAACCCACTTGCTAATCCAGTTGCTGTTCAACATAGAAGCCAGGTAGTTCAATCATTAGAAAACATGATTCCAGGTCACTTCCCTTGTGCAGTTAATTACTAACCCTGTGATAAGCAATACATAGGCTACCAATCACAGCTGTAGACCAAGTGCCCACCCACTGGCAATGTGAGGGAACCACATTAGGACTAACATTCTCCTGAGCTCAGGAGGGGAGTTGGGAGGGTTTCAAATTGGGGTGCATGGCCATCTGGGGAGTCTCAACAATTGGAGAAGGTGTGAGGGAAAGAATTTGTTTTGTATTAGTCAGCAGACCACCAGGGTTTGAAAATGGGAGCTAGTGGTGGTGCTCTGCTGGACAGCAAATGTGGAATTGAGTAGGAGACCACTAAGCTCATCAGTCTCCCTCGGGGCACCTTCACAAATACCATTCTGCTTTGGCCCAAATCTGTTGTGAAATCACTAAAAATCAAGGACCTGGATCCTAGAAAAAAGCTACATGCTCTTAGCTCTTTGTATGATCTAACTCTAGGAAGTAGGAAATAACAAAGGAGCCCATTATTGCCACACATACCTGCTGTGGTAGAAAAAGAAAAGTATTTCCCAATGGAGAACTACGCACACTTTTCTGCCTTATCAGATTCTGATTTATTTCCCCCTTCTGATTCTGAGCTATTTAAAACACTGTGAGCTATAGATAACTGGTATCTATGCGAGTTCTGTCTAGGAGAATTTTAGCTAACTCTCCTCTCAACTTAGGGAAAAAACCAGTTTTCCTCTTTTCAATTCATTTCAACATTTCTTTTGCTCCATATAAATTTTTGCTCTTTTAAAAAAAGATTTTATGTATGTATGTATGTATGTATGTATTTATTTATTTATTGAGAGAGAGAGAGAGAGCACAAGCAGGGAGAGGGGCAGAGGTAGAGGGAGAAGCAGACTTCCTGCTGAGCAGGAAGGCAGATGTGGGGCTTGATCCCTGGATCCTGGTCTCATGACCTGAGCTGAAGGTAGATGCTTAATTGACTGAACCAAATTTTTGCTTCTTGACTTCTTTATTGAACTAGTGTTACAAAATCTGATTCTTGAATTAAATCAAGATGCTAAATAAAACCTTTAACATGTGTCCATTCTTTTTGTTTTTTAAAGATTTTATTTTTTATTTATGAGAGACGCAGGGAGAGAGAGAGAGAGAGAGAGAGAGAGAGGCAGAGACACAGGCAGAGGAAGAAGCAGGCCCCATGCAGGAAGCTTGACGTGGGACTTGCTCCCAGGTCTCCAGGATCACACCCTGGGCTGAGGGCAGTGCTAAACCACAGACCCACCCGGGCTGTCCAACATGTGTCCATTCTTATTATATTTGAATGAGAGTCATAATTTCATCTTTTCCTGAAATTTATCTTTTTACAGCCTCCACCTTGCTTCTTTCTAAGTCTCTTAGGATCATGAAGTAATGTGCAAACTTGGTCTGTATAGCTTTTCTAAGGAGAAGGAAACGTGTTTTGGAGGAGCAGGAGGGGATGAGGTTCACACTGATGGAACAGGTACCCTGCTACTTTACAAACAAAACTGAATCCAATTTGCACAACAATCCCATGAAACAGCACTTGCTATCCCATTTTATGGAGGAGACAATTCACATTTAGAGATAATTTCAGAGATGAGAATTGTCCAGAGATAAATATTAATGGAGATAAGTATTCAGAGTATTCAGATATAACTATTCATTAATCAGAGATAATGTTCAAAGGTAAGTCATTTGACCAACATCACTTACTATGTGCAGTTAAGATTTGAAGTCGTATTTGTCTAAGCCCAAAATTATGGGATACTGTTGCCCTATGATGTAAGGAGGAAGCCCTGCCCTGTGTAGAGTTTTTAGGTTGGAGAGTATTTCTCCCTGGGCCACAGAGGTACACAGAATATCCTCCAGGAATGCTTAGGAGATGGTTGTTAAGTTAATCACTGGGCTTACCAATGGCAAAGGAAGAAATAGGTGGTGGCTTACCTGCTATGCATTTCCCTCCCTCTCTGGTCCTGTTCCATCAGAAAAACCATGCAGAAAGCTGTCTGTGAAATTTGCTGTCATGAAGAGCAATGAGTTGGGGGTTGAACATGGGAGCAAGAGGACAAAAATGTCCTGCCTTCCCACTGGTCTCCCAGTTAAAACTCTTGTATAAAATAAGCAACCGAATAGCCCAGCACCCAGTTCATTCAGATAATTTAACAAATATCAAAGTGACCAGACCCTTTGAGAAAAAGCATTCTGAAAGTGTTTCTTTCACTAAGAGAAAAAGGACTATGTTATGTACACACTAGGAAGCCTTTAGATAACGTGCTAGTTGGGTTGGGCAAAGAGTTAGAAGGCCCTTTCAAACCATTATCACTGTGGATCACATTATTAGGTGTTTTGTGTATATATGTAATGTGGCCAGGCTATTCTTTATTTTTTTCTTTCTTTCTTTTTTTATGTAGGCTCTACACCCAACATGGGGCTTGAATTCATGACCCTGAGATCAAGAGTTGCATGCTGTACTGAATGAGCCAGCCAGAAGGGGAGTCAGGCTATTCTCTCTCTTTTTTATTTTATTTTTATTTTTTATTTTTTGTGTGTGGGGGAGCACGTGGGGAGAGGCAGAGGAAGAGGAAGAGAGAGAGAATCTTTTTTTTTTTTTTTAAGATTTTACTTATTTATTTGAGAGAGAGAGAGCGCGGGTACACAAACAGGGGGAAGAGCAGAGGGAGAGGGACAAGCCAACTCTGCGATGAATGCAGAGCCTGAAATGGGGACCGATCTCATGACCCTGAAATCATGACCTACGACCTGAGCAGAAATCAAGAGTTGGATGCTTAACTGACTGAGCCACCTCAGCGCCCCAGGCTATTCTTTATATTAATTTCCATTTTATGTTCATTGTGTACTTTCACAGAGGACATAGAAATCATAAAGTAGTTGCAGCTATAAGTTACAGTTTAAAAATAACTTCAGTACCAACTGTTCATTTAAGTATTTTAAAAATAGTATGACAATTTAAAGAATCAACAAATACATAGGATAGTAAGCCTGCAGATATTTCCACATTCTGATCACAGTGCATACATTATTAATAGTCTAAAAATAATATGAATTTAAAGGAGATTTTTGTTTCTGCTATGGAGGAAAACAATAAAGGCAGCATGAATGTATATGGTACTTTGCATAGGTGCTCTAGTGCCCTCTGCTGGAAATCTTTGAGTACTGCGGCTCCCCCGACCCACAGGGGCCATGGAGCCTTTGGCATTCTGGTGAAGCCTTCTCAGAATAATGGTTTTAAATGCATAAAATAGAATGAAGAGAATAATAAAGAAAATAATTACACTTAAATACAGTTACAGGAATATCAAAATATCTTAAAAACAAATTTAAAGTTTATTTATTACCTTATTAAATATAAAGATGTAGCTTTGGGTCTAATTATTGTAATTTCAAAGTAGTGATACACTTAAACAACATTTTGAGATTTTGTGACAGTGATAATACTGTACAAAAATATTTGTGATGTTTTTATGTGATCTCTCGGTAATGAAATTTAAGATAGCGTGTGTATTAGTTTCCTGGGAACTCTGTCATCCTTCTTTCTTTTGCAATTGCAGAGTGTCTCATCGTATAGATGTACCATAGGTTATTTAACTTGATCTTTTTTTTTTTTTTTTAAGTGGAACTGGGCATGGAACCCAACATGAGGCTTGAACTCACAACCCTGAGATCAAGACCTGATCTGAGGGGCTGCCCGGGTAGCTCAGCGGTTTAGCATCGCCTTCAGTCCAGGGTGTGATCCTGGGGACCCGGGATCGAGTTCTGCATCGGGCTCCCTGCGTGGAGCTTGCTTCTCCCTCTGCCTGTGTCTCTGCCTCTCTCTGTGTGTCTCTCATGAATAAATGAATAAAATCTTAAAGAAAAAAAAAAGACCTGACCTGAGATCAAAGTTCAGATGCTTAACCAACAAAGCCACCCAGGTGTCCCCAACATGGTGTATTAATGGGCATTGCCATTCTGTTCAATTTTTTTCAAACATGGAGTAGCCAATTAGCTTTCAGAGAAGTAATTTCCAGATCTGCAAGGCAGATGTTGAAGAGATGCTGCTGCCACCCGAGGAAAGACTCAGGGCTATCACAGGTTGGAAGGGAGAGGAAAGAAGGAGCCACTTCAGAGGGAACACAGTTCTGCCAACATCTTGATCTTGGACTTCTAGCCTCCAGAATTGTGAGACAAGAAGTTTCTGCTGTTTGACCATTTAGTTTGTGGTACTTCATTCCTTAAAAATTTCTATGGAATGATTTCCAATATATTATGAAATGTAAAAAAGCAGTTATGCACACACATTTTTACTCATATATGCATAAAATATCCTTCAAGGATATGTACCATACAGATAGCACTAGTTGTACAGCAACCGTGTGGGGAGGTATGCATCCATAGGTGCATAGCCTACACAATAAACAGACCAATTTGGTAATATTTTCAAATTATGAGCATTGATATTAACTTACTTTGATACATGTACACATCCAGCCAGTAGTTACGTGGCAGGCACAGAAGCATAATGGCAAGGCCCAGTGCTGTCCTGGCAAAGCTGCTTCCACCCATAGGTCTTCACAGCATCCCACATCTCAGAGTGGAGAATGTCCCACTAGTAAGCCCTCCTCCGACTCATACTGGCCAGCTCTCAACAGTACAACTGTTCATGAGCTACGATGCTAGCAGTCTCCTCTGTGTGTCACTGTCTCCGTCAATCTGTCTCTCCCCCACACACCCAGAAGCAAGAGACTAGGAAATGCAGGGGTGGCGCTGCACAGTGCCCTCCTAGAGCCATCCCACAGCACCATATTAAGGACTTTGGGCCCTGGAGGCTGCTGAAGGGGTGACATGCTGGGGTATGGACTGGTTTGCTTTTGGGAGATAAGACCCTCTAGGGTGGAGAAAGAGAAAGCAGGGGGGCCAGGTAGGTACCTCCTGCAATTATCCCAGTAATGTTCCAGGTGAGCGGAAAGCAAACATGGGTAGAAAAAGATGCCCCAGGCATTCTCCCAGATTTCCTTAATTACATATCCCTGGACAGAAGTGACATGTGGTAGCTGCCTGTTGCCTGCAAGGGCCACAGTACCTGGGAGATGTTTGCCCGAGCTGAAATATAACTTTGGGATTTGTAAGGACGGCAGAGACTTGCCTGTGCCATCGTCCCAGCAGGCTTGTTCTGGCAGCCCAGACAGGCGGCACCGTCCGCTGCGTTCTCTCCCACGCGCCCAGCCACGGGGAGGCCAACAGCTCCAACAAGCCTTCACCTGCTCTGCACTGATGGGATCACCTGCAGCAAGCGAGGCTTATCTCCTGCTTTGATCTGGGGATAGCTGAAAAACACACCTCCTCCTCAAAGATAAATGCACATCATGATCCCTGGAACCTGTAAATGTCATCCTATTTGGGAAAAGAATTCTTGCAGATATGATTAAGGATCTTGAGCTCAGAGGATCATCCTGGATTACCCAGGTGGGCCCTAAATGACGTCACAATTGTCCTTATAAGAAAGAGGCAGAGGGAGATTTGACACACAGCGAGGGGAAGGCAACATGAAGGAGGCAGAGGTTGGGGTGATGTGGCTCTGAGCCCAGGAGTCGGAGGGGGCAGGGAGTGGATTCTCCCCTAGAGCCTCCGGAAGGAGTAAGACACTTTGATTTTGGCCCAGTGAAGCTGATACTGAACTTCTGGTCTCCAGAAGTGTGAGAGAATTAACATCTGCTGTTTTAAAGTGCCCAGTCTCGGGGCACCTGGGTGGCTCAGTGGTTAAGCATCTGCCTTTGGCTCAGGTCGTGATCCAGGGTCCTGGGATCGAGTCCCACATCGGGCTCCCCGCAGGGAGCCTGCTTCTCCCTTTGCCTGTGTCTCTGCCTCTCTCTCTCTGTCTCTCATGAATAAATAAAATCTTAAAAAAAAAAAAGTGCGCAGTCTGCTAATTTATTTTGGCATCTCAGCACGCAGCACATCAGGGCCAGGCTTACTGCCCCGTTCCACCAGTGCGAGCAGGATAATGTGCCAGGCAAGGGAGGACAGCTTTCCCACAGCTCCCTTGGGCAGGAGGACAAGCTGAGATCAGTCCCCACACTCTGCATCGGGTTCTGGTGGGCAATCTGGCAGCGCGGCTTGTATGGCTCTCCTTCCTTGTCTCCCTTCCCAGCCCTTCGCTCCTGCCTCCTGGGGTCACTTCCCAGTCAACCAGGCTTTGTCTGAGCTCTGCCTCAAGGGGGCTCTGCCCAAGGCAGGTCTGTACCTTCAGACAGATTCAAATGAAATCCAAGAAAGACCTACAGAATTTTAAAAAATATAACACTTAAAGGAACTTTAAAAAATTTCTTTTAAGATTTTATTTATTGGGGGTGCCTGGTGGTTAGGCGTCTGCCTTACACTCAGGTCGTGATCCCAGGGGCCTGGGATCGAGTCCCACGTTGCAGAGCGGGAGAATCTTAAACAGTCTCCCTGCTGAGCCTACATGGGGCTTGAACTCATGACTCCAAGATCATGACCTGAACCAGAACCAGGAGTTGGACACTTAACTGACTGTGCTGCCCATGCGCCCTTACTCAGGAACTGTTAAAGGGGCCCTGTGGCACCAACTGCTTTATTCCTTACTCATACTCTCAACCAGTATTTCCCAGATTGAGGTCTCTTAAAAATGGTTGGCAGAGTGGAGGGAGGAAGGCCGTGCCTTGCCCATCTGCCCCTTGAGAATTAACTTTAGCTATGTTTTCATTTCAGTGATAATCTAGAAAAATAGATAGGTTTATTCTTGACCAAGCAGGTGATATCTGCCAGGGAAGCCCCTCTCAGATGGGCCTTTGTGCCATACTGGTGGTTGTGATGCTACCTGGGGATCACCTCTGGTTACAGGGTTCGACATTTTTTTAAAGATTTTATTTATTTATTTATTTATTTATCTATTTATTTATTTATTTATTTATAGAGAGAGAGCACATGAGCAAGGGGAGAGACAGAGGGAGAGGGAGAAGCAGGCTCCCCAAGGAGCAGGAGCCGGAGGTGGGACTCCATCCTGGGACCCAGGGATCATGACCTGAGCTGAAGGCAGATGCTTAACAGACTGAGCCGCTCAGGCACCCATACAGGGTTCTGCTTTCAATGAAGTTTCCCAAGAGTCTCAATCTTCTTTGGTTCATAAGAAAATATTTTCTTTTAAAAGAATCTGAATGTAACTCACATGGGAGAAGCACTGCTGCAACCAGCTATGGTGTGTGGTGAGACTTGGTGCCCTGGGTAAGTGGTTGGGGGCCTGGGGTTAAGGCCTATTTCCTAAGAGCTGTGTGGCACTGGAGAAGTTACTCAGCCTCTCTGAGCTGAAGCCTCCTGCTCTGTAAAGGGCAGTGTAACAGTAGTTACACCAAAAAATTGTCATAAAACTTTCACCAAATACAGTGTGCGAAGTGCTGACTTAGCACCGTGCCGGGACATAGGGCAAATCGTGTCCTCATGAATAGTAATCGTCGGGCCGTAGGAGGTATAGAGCTAATAACCACAGCGATCCGAATAATAGGGATAAAACAGGGATCACTGACAGTCACACAAAGGGAACATCTTCAGAGCCGCAGACCAGGCCCCCGCCTTGCTCCCTTTCCACCACAAGGGGGCATAAGCTCCAACTATTTTGCGAGTTCACCGCTCCTCTCCCCCTCAGGGAGCCGCTTGGTTTGCAACCAAGATGATTCCGCGGCCCTAGGGGGCGGGGGCGGGGATGGGGGCGGGGGTGGGGGGGTGTCTCAGGTCTGAACTCCCAGGGCCTCCGTTTTCGTGTACTCCTAACTCGAAAGGCCAGACTCTCGTCCAAAGTAACAAGGATAATCATAGCTGCCCCTTCTTGCGTATCTGCAGGACACCAAGTGAAAATGTGTGTGTATGAGTGTGTATACATAGATGCACACACACACATTTAAATATATTCTAGGAATCTAGTATAAGTCAGCGTGAAGGGCTGAGTAAATACTGTGAAGAAAACTTGTAGAAGCAGATATTCTCAATCCAAATATTTTACAAAGTTACCCCTAACCAAGATGAAATTGTGCAAGGCTGAACTTGCAGCATTGTCTTCTTTCTGCCGTTTATGCACACACACACGTTACACGCATGTACAAACATGCACTTACACACCTCCCTTATATATCTGAAGGGTAGCTGGGCTTGGAAGGCTCCCACTTTGGGAAGCCAAGCCATGATGACTGGGTATGTGAGCCACCCACCACAGCGATGGCTCCGCCTTCACTTCTGATATAAGATTGTGGATGCTGCCCCAAATCACAAGAGGTGTATGACAGCCTCACTGGACTCTACAAATCTTATACCTGAGCCAAAGAAGCTCTGCATTATTATTTCCTAAAAATACTTTGGATCAGATCAAGTTGCCCAGACTTGCAAATCCAGTTGACCTCCTGGCGGAGTGCCCAGGGTGACTTTGGCAAAGCAAGGAAGTCGTGGCTGTTAGTTGAGAGGCACAGGGGTGCCAGCCCTCAGACTGCATCTGTGGACCTTTGATCTGGGGAAAGGATCTGGCTTGGGGGACTGGCTGCCAGGTCCTTTTCAACCAAAATAAAACCAAGATGACTTCTTCACCTAAATAACAGAGCACAGGACAAGATGTCAGGCAACCCAGAGAAATCCTTTCCTCTCAATTATTTGCCTCCCTTAAACAGGGACTCATTACAAGCTGACAGCCTGGAGGCACCCCAGCAGCTTTCTCCAAGTTTTTTTTTATAGGGGAGCAGATTTTACCCTTCGCAAGGCGGAAACGTGAAACAGGTTTGCAGAGCTACCTTGAATATTGAGAGAGAATATGCTATCAAATTTAGCACCGTCAGTGAGGTCTTTTCTTTGAGGCTTAGAAACTGGGCAGTTTTGATTCTGGGGCAAAAACGCTGGAAGGCTCTAGGCCAGAAAGAAATATTGTAGTAGCCTTTTAACCAACCGTGACCTCTGGGGGTTGAAGTTGGCTATGATATTTATTTTCTTTTTTATTCTTGAAAACACAGTCCAAACTGAATCCAAGGAGCGTGAATTACTTTTTTCAGAAAAAGAGTTTTAAAGTTCACATTCCTTTTTTTAAAGATTTTATTTGAGAGAGAGAATGAAAGAGAGAACGTGAGCAGGGGGAGGAGGGAGAGGCCGACTCCCCATGGAGCAGGGAGCCCCACATGAAGCTCCATCCCAGGACCCCGGGATTATGACCTGAGCCACCCAGGCATCCCTGAAGCTCACAGACTTTAAAGGTGGTCCTAGCGGAACTGATACAGGTGAGAAACACGTGGACTGTGAATGAGACGAGGAAATCAGCTCACTAACGCTCTTTATTCTGATCTCCAGGAGTGTGCGGTGTTGTGCCTCAGGACGTGGGGGAGGCCGAGGAGAAGCCACGGTCCTGCTGTCCCTCCAGAAGGGACAGGAAGGAAGAGAACAGACACTCGGGCTTGCTGGATCCCAGACAGGTCCCTACAGATGTCTCTCCCTTAGTTCTCTGAGGCCCCTGAGGGGCTATTTTTAGGGTTCTCACTTTACAAGGAGCAAATCGAAGCCCAGAAGGTAGAGCAGCTGGGCCAGGTTGCCCGGGGCCCTGGAGGAATTCGGTGACGTTGGTCGGGTGGGCACTGCCCAGCAAGGGTTTCACGCAGGAGTTTAGGCATCGTAGTTTGGAAACTGGCACACTCACCCCAGCTCTCTTCTCTCGGGAGCCAGAGGAGTTGGTCTTATTAAACTGGAGCCCAGCTAGCAGCTCTTATTTGCGGGGCAATTTGTGCCTGGGAGAGTGAGAGATGGTCTGCATTTCCAGAATCTTCTGAGGCCTTTCTCGGTAATCAGTGAAATGCATGAAAAATTAAAGACTGGGGGATCCTTGGGTGGCTTAGTGGTTTAGTGCCTGCCTTCAGCTCAGGACGTGATCCTGGAGTCCCGGGATCAAGTCCCGCATCGGGCTCCCTGCATGGAGCCTGCTTCTCCCTCTGCCTGTGTCTCTGCCTCTCTCTGTGTGTCTCTCATGAATAAATAAATAAAATATTTTTTTAAAAAATTAAAGATGGGCTTCCAAGTACCCTTACAAAACTTCAAATTTGGACCCATTTTTATCATTTGTCCTGTAAAGTTAGGTACATTTCTAATAAACCTATCATGAGATTTTTTTTTTTTTACCATCAAAACCCACTAACCTTCCTACAAACATGAACCATTTCACCTGACTCAGGGCCTGTGGTTATCCTTCTCCATGTGTAAAATTGACGTGAGTGTCTCTCATGCGTGGGTCTCTGACATCAGGAAGGAGCAACTCATGCTTCTGGGAAATTTGAGCTCTGAAACCCTGTTTTTCTTACTGAGTAAGCCTTAAGGTCACCAAATAACCAAACAACCATTCCTTGAGTCAAGAGGTCTTTCTGACCTATGAGTCTAGGGAAGGGTATTGCTGTTTATTTCTCCTTTGTGGGAACAGAAAGTGTGGGTGTGACCTCGGAGAGCCCATTGAAAAAATTCATGCAGTGAAATTATTTGTATTCGTTTGCTAGGGTTGAGACAACAAAGTACCACAGTTTGGGGTTCTTAAGGGATAGAAAGGTATTTCCTTGTAGTTCTGGAGTTTGGAGGTCCGAGATCAGAGAGTCGGGAGGACTGGTTTCCTTAGGTCTCACTCCCGGGCTTGTAAATAGATCTTCTCTCTATGACTTCACATGGTCTTCTCTGTGTGTGTGTGTCCTGACCTCCTCTTTATTTTATTTTATTTCATTTTATTTTATTTATTTTATTTTTTAAAGATTTTATTTATTCATGAGAGACACACACAGAGAGAGAGGCAGAGACATAGGCAGAGGGAGAAGCAGGCTCCTCACAAGGAGCCCAATATGGGACTCGACCCCAGGACCCCAGGATCATGACCTGAGCCAAAGGCAGACACTCAACCACTGAGCCACCCAGGTAGCCCCTGACCTCCTCTTCTTAAAAGGACACAAGTCCTATTGGATTAGGGCCACCCTAAATATCTCATTTTAACTTAATTATCTCTTTAAAGACCCTATCTCCAAATACAGTCATATTCTTAGGTGTTGAGGGCTAGAACTTCAACAGATGAATCTGGGAGTTGAAAGTCAGCCCATAACATCACTAGGGGGAGCAGAGATGGGGCAGAAATGCTCTGCTTTATCCTTCATGGATCAGGGACCAGCCTAAGTCAGGCCCTGGGGGGAGGTGACCTTCCTCACCCACTGTGAACTCAAGGACGAAGGCTCGGGTGGGGATGCTCCCAGCCCCCTGCCCCCACTAACCTGGGACCTCATCCTTCCAGCGTGGTCCACACTCTGAGGGAAAGGATCCCTGTGACAACACCTTGCAGTCCCAGAAGAGGGCAGAGATGACTCGCACCTGAGGAACCCAGGTGTTGGGAGCTCCACCTCCTCAAAGCCACGAAGCACTTCTGCACAACAGGAGTCTCGGTGGGCGATCTTCCTCGGTCACCTAGAGGTCAGGGAAACGTGGTGATTTGGAGACACAAATGTCAGACAGTAGGCAGAGTCACGGCCTGCCCCCCATCAACCGTGGAAGGCCTTATTTGTTCACCCATTCAACAAGTATTTGCAGAGGCCAGATCTGGACCAGGCACGGGTGCTTGGGATTCGTTAGCAAACAAAACAGGCAAGGGTCTCGAGCTCACAGAGCTTCCATTCCAACGAGGACGAGGACGAGGGGACAGATGCAGCCTCACCCAAAGGTGCTTCCTGTGAAAATGTCCACTGGGTCCTGGGGAACTGGGAATTCCCGTCCTCCTCCTGCTGAGGGTTTCTGGGTGGTTTCCTGTTTCAGCCCCACAGCCAGGGGAAATTTCTGCTTTTCACTCCTCTGAACTATAAGCTGAGATTCGCACACGCTTGACAAGGGATTTTTCTGGTTAAAGGAAAATCCTATGTCCCTGTGCGGACATCTTAATATATCCTGAAAAAGTCAGTTTAAATGTCACTTCCCGTGGGAAACCTTGTCTGACCACCCCCACCCCCGCCCCCCAGCCCTCTTGTGAGCTCTCAAAGCGTGAATCACTTCACGCTGCATTGCCACTGTTTGTCTGGCTCGGCCTCCCCCAGCCCCTGATTCCTGCAGGCAGGGTCTCCCCCTTGTTGTCCTGTACCTGTCCCGGGCCACCAGGGTCCAGCCTAGAGAATGTGCTGTGGAGAAAGAAAAACCGAAGGTGCAGCTGGAACACCTCCCCCTGCCTTTGGTCCAGTCCTTGGGGTCCAGCGCTACCACACTCTGATGCCCATGGGATCTATGACTACGTGATTTCAAGTGGCAACAAATAGAAACACTATTTTGTCATCAGTAACCTAAAGTGTGGTATGAAAATCTCTATTATTTTTCTGGGTGAGGCTAAAATGAAGTGGCTGTTGCCTATGTTCATAATAGAAGAAGGAAATGTTCCCTTTCAGTTAGAGACTAGTAAACATAGAGAGGTCACTTTTTCCTACTGAAGTTCATGGACCGGGGGTGCATGGACCTGTCGACAGAGCATGTGACTCTTGATCTCGGGCTTGTGAGTTCAAGTCCCACATTGGGTGTAGAGATTACTTAAAAAAATTTTTTTTAAAAATCTCTAGAAAAAATAAATTTGCAGACCCTTTAAGCTCTATTCACAAATCTCTCGAAGGATCCATCTGTGCCTGATTGAGAGCCTCCAGACTAAACCATTATTTTCCCAAGTTAGACTGAGCTCTGGTACCGAGCAGCTCACAGTCAGCTCAAGCTCAAGTGCAAGTGTCCACCACATCTTAAACCTCGACATGGTCTGAAGTCAGGTCATTCAGTTCCTACCCTCTCTGCATACAGTCTCCTGGCCCACTCCTAGTGTGTCAGTAGCATCGGCAGCTGGGAATTCCAGCAAATAGCCCCTGTGCCCAGTAGCCTTTCCCTTCTCCCCATTGGCCCTCCTTGGCTGCCCAATGCCAGGGTTGGCTTCTTTTCTTTTACTCCTCTTTCCCAAGCACTGCCGGATTTCACTGGCTTCTGCCTTCTTGCTTGACTTCACCTCCTAGAGAACCCAGCTCTGCCGCCGTCCCGCCCATCTCCTTGAGCAGACAGGTCAACAGTTGCAAGCTATTTACCCAAATGGATCTTCCAAACATGTCCAGAACTCTCCTTAAGATTAACTTTGATGAATAAAGTGTTCTTCATCTTGTTACAACAGGCCCGGTCTTTGAAAAAACCTTGCTCCTTTGGGGCACCTGGGTGGCTCAGTTGGTTGAGTATCTGACTCTTGATCTCAGCTTAGGTTATGATCTTAAGGTCATGAGTTCAAGCCCCACAGTGGGCTCCATGCTGGGAGTATGAAGCCTACGAAAAAAATAAAGAATGAAAAAACCTTGCCCCGTGGGGATTTCCCCCCACTGATGTGCCATCCTTGTGGCAAGGACATGATCCATATCCATCACTACCACTTCTCTTTCCTTAACCGTTGCCCACTTGTTCATTTGGATTCGTAATCTAATGTAGTCCAGGGATTCTACATTAAACACAGATACTTGATTTATCTAACAAATGCAAGAATGGGTTATCATTAGAGTATCTATCAGGGTAGTTCACTGCATTGAGCCATACAGTTATCTCAATAGACTCCCCAAAAAAGCACTTAACAAGATTGAATATTGTCCATAAAACTCTTAGAGATACAAGCATGGAAGGCCACATTCCTAACCCTAACCAGGGTATCCACCAGAAACTTGCACAAATCATGACATATAATAGTTTGACACTAGAAAGAAAGGATAACTGCTTCTGTTCAACCTTGTCATGTGGGTCCTTGACAATAAAATAAGAAAATGGGACCTGAGTTTAAAATGGGGGAAAATATATATATTGTTGCTATTTTAGGTGATGTGGTGAACTACATAGAGAATTCAAGACAGCAAATGAAAAACTAATGGAATTGGATAAGGTGGTAAATACAAGATCAGCATATACATATGAGTGGCTTTCACATTCGTTAGGATGGCTATTAAGGAAAAAAAAGTGTTGGTGAGGATGTGGAGAAATTGGAACTCTGGTGCATTGCTGGTGGGAATGCAAAATGGTGCAGCCACTGTGGAAAATAGTATGGCAAGTCCTCAAAAAATAAAACAGAATTATTGTATGATTCAGCAATTCCACTTCTGGATGTATATCCAAAGAAGTGAAAGCAGGGACTTGAACAGAAATCCATACACTGCGTATTCATCATGTTCCCAGCAGCACTGCTCACAATAGCCAGAAAGTTAAAGCAACCCAAGTGTCACTGACAGACAAATGTATGAACAAAATGTGATATCTGTACAATGGAACGTTGGATGACATAAAGAAATGAAGTACTGATCTATGCTGCCACATGGATGAACCTTGTAGACATCATGCTGAATGAAAGAAGCCAGTCACAAAAGGACAAATATTCTATGGGATTCCTAGAGTGGGCAAACTCATAAAGATAAAAGTAGAATGGTGGTTGCCAAGGGGTGGAGGTAGGGCGGAATGGGGAGTTATTGTTTAGTGGGTACAGAGTCTATTTGGGAAGATGAAAAAGTTCTGGAGATGGATGGTGGTGATGGTTGCACAACAGCTATTTGTGGGAATGTACTTAATGCCACAGAACTATCCACATAAAAATGGTTAAAACGGTAAATTTTGTGTGTATATTATCATAAAATAAAAATCACTGGTTTTCTTAATCACTATAACCAATTAGAAAATGTCAGGGGGAATGGGGTCTACTCAGGAGAGCAACAGAATCCATAATGTAACCAAGAACGAAAACGACAATAGTGTTATAGTTTTTAAAAGGTGGAGCCCACCTTTTATACTAAAACAAATTATAACTATAAGTAAGACTTACGTGTAAAATAAATAAAAGGAGCATGGGTGAATAATCATGTAAGGAGGGGCACCTGGGTGGCTCAGCAGTTGAGCATTTGCCTTTGGCTCAGATACCAGGGTCCTGGGATGGAGTCCCACATTGGGCTCCCTGCAAGGAGCCTGCTTCTCCCTCTGCCTATGTCTCTGCCTCTCTCTGTGTGTCTCTCATGAATAAATAAATAAAATCTTAAAAAAACGAAGCACAGATGTGAGTTCTGACATGAAATCATCTTGGTGATCTGTTGAGAAGTGGGTTTTTCACATAATTCCTTAAGCATTGGGTGTAATCTCATTTGTTTATGAACTAAATAAAAACTATAGATTTTTTTTTTTTACTTGAGGAGGTAAATGTGTTAAAAAATGTTTAGAACTATACATCTCAAACTGTGGTTGTGATTGGTTCTGGGGGGCATTTCCTTTACGAATTTTCTTTTTTTTTTTTAATTTTTATTATTTATTTATGATAGTCACACAGAGAGAGAGAGAGAGGCAGAGACATAGGCAGAGAGAGAAGCAGGCTCCATGCACCAGGAGCCCGATATGGGATTCGATCCCAGGTCTCCAAGATCGCGCCCTGGGCCAAAGGCAGGCGCTAAACCGCTGCGCCACCCAGGGATCCCCCTTTACGAATTTCCTATGAGAAATTATTCATGTTGTACTTGTGCAATTTTTTTTCTTTAATAAAACAGGAGGAATTGGCCTTCTCAGTCCTGTGACAAGCTGGCCTTGTCTGTATCCACCAGGGGAGGTGTGGGTGGTGGCTCAGGACTCTGGTGATGCTTGCCGCAGCCCTCTCTGTGAGGACAGCGTTAGGGCATTGGTCAGCAGGTGAGGCTCCCTCCTCCCAGAAGAGGAGGTCTGTGTGGGGTTGTTGGGGAAGGACCAAGATTCCACCACCTGGAAAGAAGGGTCAATTATTTTGGGTGCCCAGTAATCCTTTAGTGCAATTGCCCTTGACTTTGACCTTGGCTGTGCATTCGAATCACACAGCTCCTGATGCCTAATCTGTGCTAGGGGATTCTCATTTATTTGGTCCAGGGATGACCCTGGCATTGGGCTGTACTGATATTAGCCCTGAGATCATCTCTCTGAATTTAGGGCTCTTCTGTTCTCCCAGTGCACTCTGGCACTTAAGCACTTGGTATTTGAAGAGATTTTTTTGGGTGGAGGGCATTTGTCATAACTAGTTTCTGCTTCTCACTCTCTTCCTTTGAGATCTTTTGCATCTTTTGCATCCATCTAGTGTATGCTCCATGGTCATGACAGGATGTTCTCTCTCTCAGGCACCAAAGCCTTGCCCTGGCCAGTCTCTCTGGAGTTGGCTTCTTGAAGGAAGGAATAGTTTCTGCAGTACTGAAAATATCTTTCCCTTTTGTTGGTAACAAGCTGAGACCCAGGAATACTATTCAGCAATAAAAAGAAACAAACCACTAATACATGTATGCTATGTTGTGAACTTCAAACACGTTATGCTCAATGAAAGAAAGCCAGATGCCAAAGGCCACACACCATATGAGTCTATCTATAAGAAACATCCAGAAAAGGCACATCTACTTCTAGAGAGAGAAGATTAGAGGTTGACTGGGTGTGGGTGGCATGAGGAGTAACCTCAAATGGACACAAGGGGTCTTTTTAGGGTGATGGGGATATTCTAGAAAGGACTGAGTGGTGGCTGCACAACTCTAAATTTACTAAAAATCATGGAATCTCAGTTTAAAAGTATGATTCATATAGTATGTAATCACATCTCCATGAAGTGCACCAGGCAGACTAGGATTAAGCCCTCTTTCAAGTGCATATTCTTTGAGGATGTTAGGTGCTAATTGACCACTGCTTGGGTGAAGGGGCAGTTCCACGTGAGAAGTAAGAGGGGATGGGGCAAAGCTCAGGTGGTAGTCTTATACCCAGGAAAACCAGATGGTGGTCCGTGAATGGCAGGGATGGGGGTAGGGGGTGGGGTGGGGTGGGGGTGGCCCCCCCAACAATGTCCTTGGCCTTTTCACCTCCTCCCATGAAGCCAGCCCCCAAGGGAGGGAACTTACAGAAATGGGGGCTTTGCAAACCTATCCCCCAAATGCTGCTTCCATTCCCTTCCATCCTGCTATGCCCACCTGCTCAAAAGGGACCAATCTGCTGCCAAGGGGCAGCAGGCAGGGTTTTATTCTAAGATATTGGGAAGGTGTTGCTGAGTTTTTACTAGGGTGAGACACAACCTAATTGTTGTTATGACATGGCTGGCTGGTGAGGAGCTAATGCCATGGGAGGCCTTTGGAGCCGAATGACCCAAGGGAACTCAGGGTCATGATGGGATGGTCCTCTTCCTCCTAGGGGACACCTTGGGTAGACTTGGGGTGGGGACTGGTGGGACCGGGCCGTGGAGACCAGGCCAGAGCACTTTGATGCCAGCTCTGGTTTTGATGGGCTGAAGAGGAGGCAGGGGTAGGGTGTGGGGAAGGGCCCCCAAAAAAGCCCCACCAGGGGCCTGAATGGGGAGACAAGCAGGTGTTCTAAGCATACTTCCTCCTCCCCCTCCTCCTCCCCCTGCCGCCCCTTCTATTTATAACGCTTCCTCTCCAGGGCTCCACACTTGAAAAGTGCCCTTAACACACACAAACACACAAGAAAAAAATTCTGAAAAATGTCAAACCACAGGTCCTTTCCCCCATCTTCTTTTAAGTTTCTAGGTTTGTACTGTTTCTGGTTGACCCTATAGCAGAAAGGGTCAAATGGGTGCCCTGGGTCTGAATAGGTTAGGAGGTGCTGGTGGTTGGGTCTGGGCTTCATCTGCAACTTTCTAGGGAGCCACTTCGGGAAGCGGGGAATAGAAGGTCCTTTCTCACCAGCAAAATAGGAGGCCGTGAAGACCAGACACTTGCAGCCTGTTTGCCAAGATCAGCAACAATGATCCCAGGAGATAAGATGAGAGCTGGAAAATACATGGAATTGGAAGCCAAGATTCCATGGTCCTAGTTCAAGCTGTTTAGAAACATCGCCTCTGCCTCTGATTTTTCCACTCTAAATTAAGAGTTAAGTGAAGACTGTGATTTACAGTTTGACCCAGAACCCACACAGTTATAACAAAAGCTCCACAAAATATTATTTACACTTACCAGGATGCATTTTCTTGTCTATGTGGTTTGGTTTTTTAACAATTCTGATCATGAGCCACTAAAATGACTTCAAAACTCACTATAAATAGTTAAAATGGTGAATGTGTGATGTGTGTTTCATCACAATTAAAAAAAAACATTTTAAAACCCCTTGTAGATGTCAACTAAATGGTAGAAAAATACTGCACTATATAGTGTCTAACTTCTCCTCCAAATACTATTTTAAAAATCTCATTGTGTAATCACGGACGTAAAAGTTTCCATTTGACAAAGTGTTAAGTTTGAACTTTGGTCAGATAATTAAAACTTTTGTCTCCCTTGCTCTCTCTCTTTTTCTCTTTTAATATCAAAAAGGGTGGCATAAGGGCACCTCGGTGGCTCGGTGGTTGAGCATCTGCCTTTGGCTCAGGGCATGATCCTGGGGTCCTGGGATCAAGTCCCTCATCGGGCTCCCCACCTTCTCCCTCTGTATGTGTCTCTGTCTCTCTGTGTGTGTCTCATGAAAAAATAAATAAAATCTTAAAAAAAGGGGAGGTGGCATAAACTAAAGCTAAACACACACAAACCCTGTGGCCCAGCAATCCTGCTGTGGGCATATGTGGCTGGAAATTAGTGTGTATGTTCACCAAAAGATGTGCCCAAGAATGTTCCTAGCGCCTCTCTTTGTAGTATAGTAGGCTCAGCCTAGATCCAGCTCGGATGTTCATCAATAGGAAAATGAATAAATAAGCACCTGATCCAAACCAAGGAATGTCTACAGCAGAAGCGTGAATGAGCTACAAGTATTAGCAATATGGAGGAAGCACACCAAAATACTTTTGATCAAAACGAGTTGAGGGGGGCAGCCCAGGTGGCTCAGCGGTTTAGTGCCTGTTTTTGGCGGGGGGTGTGTTCCTAGGATCCCGGGATTGAGTCCCACATCGGGCTCCCTGCATGGAGCTGCTTCTCTCTCTGCCTGTGTCTCTGTCTCTCTCTCTCCCTGTGTCTCTGCCTCTCTCTCTCTGTGTCTCTCTCTGTCTCTCATGAATAAATAAATAAAATCTTAAAAAAATAAAAACGAGTAGAGAGAGCACATACCATGTGATTCTATTTATATAAAGCTCAAAAGCAGGCAAACTAATCTAGGACACAGTGCTAACCTTGGGTAGTAGTGACCAGAAGGAGCTTCTGGGGCGCATAGAATGTTCAGGTGTTTTATCTAGGTGCTTGTATACATGGGTGTGTTTGCTGTATGGAAAATTCGTTCAGTTAATGACTTGTGCCCTTTTCTGTAAGTATGTTATATTTTAATACAAAAGCTTAGTGAAGGGTGGCTCAGCGAGTTAAGCGTCTGGCTTCAGCTCAGGTGGCGATCCCGGGGTCCTGGGATGGAGCCCCACCTGACCAAGCCCCACTTGATCTAGCCCCACCTGAGCCCCTATCACAGTGGGCTCCCTGCTCAGCGGGGCATCTGCTTCTCCCTCTGCCCCTCCCTCTTGCTTGTGATCTCTCTCATGCTCTCCCTTTCTCTCAAATAAATACATAAAATCTTCGTTTTTTAAAAAAGAAAACCTTAGTAAAAGAACAACGAACAGTTTGGGAGATACTCCTTTTAGATTCAAGCTCTGCAATATGAAAAGTAGTGAGGAGAATGCATGCGTTCATCCTGTCCACGCGGGGAGTGTTGGTGACAGGCGTGGGCGCCTCACAGGCCCCGGGGAAGATCAGCATCCCATCCTCCTGGAAGAGCATGGGTCTAGGAGAAATTCTAACAAGCAATTCCAGTTTTTAATCTCACTGAGTTGTTTCTATGCTTTTTCAGCTAACAGGGTCGCCAGTGAAGTCAGATGGCACAGTATGGCCACTGGCAGGGGGTGGATCATGGTTGGGAATTGAGTGGAGCCCAGGGATCTCCCCGGAGTTGCTTTTCTGACTAAATTTCTCGTTGGGGCATTTTCCTGTGAAGTTTTTGCAAACGGTCTTCCTTGCCTGAACCACCCATTTGGCATTTCCCTTGCATTCTTGGTTACCTTGCAGGCACATGTGCCTTAACCCTGCAGCTTGAAAAACAAGAGTGGGGTTTTCTCTTGAATCTTCAACTGTGCCCAGCACGCCTTGAGCTTGAAAGGTGCTTAAAGAACAATCACTGGCTGAAAGAGAGAGAGAAAAAAAGAGATAATGCAATTCAATTGTGACCTCTTGAAGAAAGAGTACAGAGAAGAGAAAATATGGTTGGTTCTCATGAACTGAAGCTTTGCTTGCATTCTTGGTGTGTGTTGTGGGGAGTGGGAGGTGCCCATACTTTTTTTTTTTAAGATTTTATTTATTCATTCATGAGAAACATAGAGAAAGAGGCAGAGACACAGGCTGAGGGAGAAGCAGGCTCTGTGCAGGGAGCCTGATGTGGGACTTGATCCCAGGACTCCGGGATCATGACCTGAGCCGAAGGCAGATGCTCAACTGCTGAGCCACCCAAGTGTCCCATACTTTCTTTTTCTTAAGGAGCATTTATTTGGGCTTAGGTTTCAGCATCCCTAGTGACTCCCTATATGACTGCAGATAATCCACTCCACCTCTCTGGGTCTCTCTTCCACAGCTGGAATGTGGGATGATTGGATAGGAGCCTCTGTGAAGTCCCTCTGTCTGCTGACTCTGTGAGGCAAAGGAAAACAGAAGAGGTGGCTCCCCATCCCAGGCTGTCATCCTCTTGTCCAGTACTGCAAGGCTGTCAATGACCTGCCAGTAACTCCACTTTCCACTGAAACTAAAAGGATCTCTGGCGTGTGAATGTGTATTGGACTGTGTTGCATCCCCACCCTTGTGGCTGGCTCAGGATACAAAGTAGATGCTCAATGAAATCTTATAGGTGGGAGGTTTTGGATGAGGTGGGAAGACAAGCCAGTAGGAGCTATGGCAGATGGATTTGGAATAGCAGTGCCTCACCACTGCTCCAGTGTGCAGTAATCACCCATGAAGCGACTCTTCCATACCTGGCCCTGTGTCAGACCCTAGAAGGGCCAAGATGCATGAGAGCTCATCACTTGCCTCAATGGCTCGCACTCTGACAGATGGCAGTCATTTACCGTTACACTAACATAGGGACGTGTGGAGTGCCATGAGGCATGACAAGAGGGGTATCTATGTTAGGTGGGGGAGGGGGTGAGGGCAGTCACAGTAGATGGCCTGCAGGAGATGGTGCTAAAACTGTCCTGAACCAGGAGGAGTTAAGCAGAGTTACCAGGACGTGTGGGAGAGGAAAATGCATTCCAGCAGAGAGAATCTCAAATGCCAGGTCATGGAATTAGGATTGTGACCTATAGAAAAGTAGAGCAGGAGCGCCTGGCTGGCTCAGTTAGTAGAGCATGAGACTCCCAATCTCAGGGTCATGAGTTCAAGCCCCACGTTGGACATAGAGCTTATTTAAAACAAACATACAGGGGCACTTGGGTGGCTCAGTTGGTTAAGTGTCTGCCTGGGCTCAGGTCATGATCTCAGGGTCCTGAGATGGAGCTCTGAGTCAGGCTCCCTGTTCAGCAGGGAGTCTGCTTATCCCCCTTCCTATCCCTCTGCCCTTTCCCTTACTTTCTCTCTCTCTCTCTCTCTCTCAAATAAATAAAACCTTTAAAAAACAAACAAATAAATAAGAAAAGTAGGGCGACTGTGCATTTTAGCCAAATCAGCGTGACAGTGGGATGAAGACTGTAGAGTAGATTGAGTGTCAGGATTGAAAGCCAACACTGGGAAACAAGAAGCTGTGGCTGCCTTCCTAGAGAGGCGTGGCAAGGCCTGGGCTACAGAGACTACCTTGAGCCTGTCCTGGAGGAGACTTGGGGTGGATGTCACGTGGAGGGAGCAAGAGGGAGGTTTGCAGGATGGCCTTGGGGGTGTGGCTCGTGGAGATGGGCCAATCCAGGAGGGGCAGTGGGTCTGAGAGGTTCAACACAGCGGTCTGATCCCAATGTACCCAGGAGGTGGCCAGGAGACACTGGACACATGAGTCCTGGCTGGAGAGATGGACACAGTTAGTGGTGTGGTCGTCTTTGGTTTCCTGGTGTTTCTCCCCAGCACACAGCATAACTTAGACATTCACTGTGGATGAGTTGTGAGAGAGCAAGAATTCCTATCCCTCAAAGGTCCTTCTAGCCACACTAAGAAACAAATGGACATGAGGCAGATTAACAGGAGCAAATTAAATTTAATATGTGTATGTATGAGGAATCCACACAGACACGGAAATTCCAAAGACAATCAGGCAAGATGAGGTCTCTATGTCATTCTCAGCTAAGGAGAGCAGGGTAGGGGTCTGGGATTTCAGAGGAAAGGTATGCATCTTACAGAGCGAAAAGAAGAGCAGATGTTTGGTAATTAGATGTTTGTCCTGCCATACCGATGGGTCACTCAGATAAAATTTATCTCTGTTAATAAGCCTTATTCTGGGAAAGACCCCCCCCCAATTTAGATTCTTTCACATAGTTAAGGGAGGACAAAAGTTTCTCTTGGGCCAGCAGGATCTCAAGTGTCTTCAGCTCTAAATAATCTATATACCAAAGTGGCACATTTGGGGGGTGGGTGAGATGGCCTGTCCTGAACCCCTATAAGTGAATGTTATTTAAGTATCTAGAAGTGAGATCGTTAATTAAGTGGCTAAAAAGAAGAGGAAACAAATACATCTGTACTAACTTTTTCTCCTCACCATTTAAAAAGAAAAGGAAAAAAAGGCATTGGCTTTACAGACAATGGCCCCCCACCCCCACCCCACTCGGGGCAGCAGCTCAACCGCTCCCCTCCCACGGCCGCTGTGCCCGGAACTAACCCACACTGTGCCTCTCTACTTATGCCTGGGGCTGAAGACGCTCACGGAACACAGATGTGCAAACCACAGAGATGAGATAGGGGTTCCATCTCTGCTTTCCCTGGGCAGGCACAGATCGTGTCAGAAATCAGTGCTCTGAGGGTAAACACACCCAGGATGGTCACCAAGTTCAGACATCACCAGTCAAGGCTGCTGCGGCTCCACCAGCCCCAAGAATAGTGACATCAACCCTTTGCATTCTTCAGATCTGGGTGACATTATCTGTTGGCTACCTCCCTACCTCCAGCTCCAGCTGCAACCTCCTTGTAATTGGGACTGTCAGAAGCACCTGACTCTTTGATGCAATTGGCTGTGTGGCCTTGGATAAATCACTTAATTTCTCTGAATCTCCTTTTCCTCACCTATAAAATTGGAGATAATAATGCCTCTTTGTGAACGAAGTGAGGCATTATAGATGGCTAAGAGTGGCTAACAGAGAGCAGGCCTTCAGTTTAGGATGCCATTATTGTTTTTTCTTTTTTTCAACTAACATCTTCTTTTTTTTTTTAATTTAAATTCAATTAGCCAACACTTCGTACATTATTAGTTTCAGTTTCATTGTTAGTTATTAGTTTCAGATGTAGTGTTCAATAATTCATGAGTTGTGCTCATCCCATCACATGCCCTCCTCACTGCCTGTCACCTAGTTACCCCATCCCCCTCCACATCCCCTCCAGAAACCCTGTTTGTTTCCCAGAGTTAAGTCTTTCATGATTTGTCTCCCTCTCTGATACTTCCCATTCAGTTTTCCCTCCCTTCCCCTATAACCCTCTTCCCTGTTTCTTATATTCCCCATATGAGTGAAACCATATGATAATTGTCTTTCTCTGATTGACTTTTTTCACTCAGCATAATATCATCCGGTTCTATCCATGTCAATGTAAATGGTAAGTATTCATCCTTTCTGATGGCTGAGTAATATCTCATTGTGTATATATATATATATATATTTGTGGTATATATATATATCTTCTTTATCCATTCATCTGTCGTTAGACATCTTGGCTTCTTCCACAGTTTGGCTATTTCTTTTTCTTTTCACAGTTTGGCTATTATGCACATTACTGCTATGAACATTGGGATACAGGTGCCCCTTCAGATCAGAACACTACAAGGTCTTTACTGATCATTTACTATGTACAGTGAACACAGAAAAGATTCTAGAAATTTTGACTTGAGCTAATTCACTCCAGTCCAGAGGCTATTCAGAAGTTTCTTCCTTCCTGGGCCAGAGGTGGGCTTGCATTAAGAGCTGGTCTCTCACTGGTAGGATGCCATTATTGTTAATTGTTATTGCTATGGGTTTCCTGGGTCTGAGTGAGCAGAGAAGATCCTGTGCTCTATTCAGGGCTAGGTGGGTCATGACAAATGGATTCTGAGGAAAGAGGCTCATCAAGCCACGAGGAAGAGGAATCAGGATAGTCAGGGGTCAGGGGTCAGAGAGTCTCACCTTAGGTCCAAATGCCAGCCTTTGGGGAATAATCCTTCCTGAGTCATGCTGTGTTTGGTGCTGGGAGGAAGTAGGGTGTAGAGAAGAAAGGGCTCTGTGTTGTAGGGGGAGACCCAAAGAGGAACCAGGAGCCAAGGGTTCAGGTCCTGACTCCAGGTGTAAGCTGGGAGGCTTTGGGGGGGAAATTTGGTGTTTCAGTTTCCCCATTCAGAAAACAAAAACATTACACTAGATCGAGGGTTCTCTACCTCTCCTTGGGCTTTGGACCCCTCAGGTGAAGACTAAAGACCTTTTTCTGAGTAATGGATTTTTTTTAAGATTTTATTTATTTATTTGACAAAGAGAAAGCAAGCACAGCAGGGAAAGCAGCAGAGAGAGAGGAAGAAGGAGACTCCCTGCTGAGCAGGGAGACCGACATAGGAATGAATCCCAGGACCTCAGGATCATGACCCGAGCCACAAGCAGACGCTTAGCCAACTGAGCCTCCCAGACGCCCCCCAGAGTAACTATTTTATTATTTATTTATTTATTTATTTATTTATTTATTTATTTATTTATTTTTATTTAGTTTTAAAGATTTTATTTACTCATAAGAGACAGAGAGAGAGAGAGAGAGAGAGGCGGAAGGAGGATCAGGCTCCATGCAGGGAGCCTGAGGTGGGACTCGATCACTCGATCCCTGTCTCCAGGATCAGGCCTTTGGCTGAAGGTGGCGCTAAACTGCTGAGCCACCTGGGCTGCCCCCAGAGTAACCATTTTAAATGCATATAGGAACATATATAAGTTTACAAAATCAACTCATATTAGAATACAGTTAACAAAGTCCAAAAAGAATAGATTTTTGGACAAAATGTTACATATGATTCCCTTTGTTTTAAAAAGATTTTTTAAAAAGTGATCTCTACACCCAACATGGGGCTTGAACTCAACCACCCCGAGATCAAGTGTCACACGCTCTACTGAGCTGGCCAGGCACCTCATATAGAATTTTTTATTAACTAATATTGACTATAATTTTGAAGTAGTGATGAGCATACGTCATATTTTGAGATACCCGAATCGTCGGTAATGGGCTGTGGGAAGATCCATGATTTCGATCAGTGACGCAGTCGTGGGTATGCTTCACACCATAAGGCAGGCTGCTCATGTATATGGTCGCGGTGCCACGTTGCAGTTAAAACCTGGTGAAAATAGGGGCGCCTGGGTGGCTCAGGGGTTGAGCGCCTGCCTTCGGCCCAGGGCGTGATCCTGGAGTCCCGGGATCGAGTCCCACATCGGGCTCCCTGCATGGAGCCTGCTTCTTCCTCTGCCTGTGTCTCTGCCTCTCTCTCTGTGTCTCTCATGAATAAATACATAAAATATTAAAAAAAAAGAAAAGAAAAGAACCTGGTGAAAATAGAGCTGTCTCTGTTTTTCCATCCAGGTTCACAGACCCCCGAGTTCTGGCCCCCATGGACTGGATCATGTCTCTGGAACCTTCCACTCTAGCAGCCGGTTGGGATGAACGGGCCCACGCAGGCCCTGCCCCTGAGGCTCTAGCCAACCTGCAACACCCATCACAAGAGAGGACTGGAGAGCAGCCCAGGGACAAGGTGAAATCAGGGCCGTGGGGGCTGCCGCTCATGGCTCCCTGTAGACAAGCAGGAGAGATGGGTGCGTCTGTCAGGGATCAGCCAGATTCCGGGCCAGGGGCGAGCAGTGGCTTGTAGGGCCTCAGCAGGCCCATCACCCACCTTCCTGTTTCCTGCACCCTCGGCGGGGACCAGAACGTGCCACCCAGACGTGCCACTGTGGCCGAAGGATTACTTGGAGCTAAAGGCAATAAAGAAATAGAAGGAACAAGCTCTCTGCCCTCCCTCTGTCTGCCTGAAAGCAGGACATAAGTGTCCATTTATAAAGGGCTTTCTCTCTCCGCACGAGGGAGGGAGCTGCCCCCCCGGAGCCACAGACAGGGGCTCTGTCTCACGGGACTCACCCAACACGCCTTCTCTTTTCCATTGCTTCTCCACACATTTACACCCCGCTCTTACCTTTTCTTCTTTCTTTCTTTCTTTCTTTCTTTCTTTCTTTCTTTCTTTCTTTCTTTCTTTCTTCTTTCTTTTTCTTTCCTCCCTTCCTCCCTTCCTTCCTCTCTCCCTCCCTTCCTTCCTTTTTAAAAGATTTTATTTAGGGCAGCCTGGGTGGCTCAGCGGTTTAGCGCCTGCCTTCAGCCCAGGGTGTGATCTTTGAGGCCTGGGATCGAGTCCCGTGTCAGGCTCCCTGCATGGAGCCTCCTTCTGTCTCTGCCTCTTTCTCTCTCTCTGTGTCTCTTATTTATTCATGAGAGACAGAGAGAGAGAGAGAGAGAGAGAGAGAGAGAGAGGCAGAGACTGAAGCAGGCTCCCTGCAAGGGGCACAATGCGGGACTGGATACCGGGATCTCGGGATCATGCCCTAAGCCAAAGGCAGAAGACACTCAACCACCGAGCCACCCAGGCACCCCCCACCACCCCTGCGGCCCTGCCACCTCTTTGTCCTCTGTCTTGACACTCTGTACAATTTGTTGCTTTTTGTGAAAACACGCTGTAAACTCTTAGGTCCCTTTGGGTTCTTGCTGCTTTTCAGTGAAGCATGCCATGCCACACACAGTCATTAACGTCAAATAAAACGTGGAGCCTTTTCTGGCAGCCTGTCTTGTCAGTCTCATGGGCAGGCCCAGCCGCCAAGCCCGAGAGGGTGGTGGATGTGCTTTTCCCTCCTGGCTCTTATGGGTGCTCAGCACCCTGTGCCTTACCCTCATTAACCTAATCCTGAATGAGCACCGTATGGTGGGTATTCTCTGCTGTCTGGCCCTTCTTAGGCATTCTAGGTCCTTTTAATAGAATCCTAAATGTCTTGGGGATACAGAGGAATGTTCTCCTAGGGTTGGTGATCTGTGTACAACTCAGGCACTCAGGAAACTGCATTAGCTCTTCCTTCTGGGGGCGGTGGGAGGAGGTTTCTGGTAAAAGTTTCTGGTAAGACAGGGCTCCTTTACGTAAGCTGTCACTGACAGATCAAGCAATCTGGGACATGTTTTGGGGCCCAATCTACATATGGGAAAAAATGGGTCTCATGGCCTTTGTCAGTGGGAGGTCAGGTCAGGGAGTATGCTGACCCACATTTTTTACTGGGGGAAACTGAGGCACGTGGGATACCATGACATACACACAGGGATCTGGGCTGGAGAGCAAGCTGCGGATGGAGGCGGGCTCCACAGGGTGCTCAGGGAAAGCCTCAGTGCAATGTACACACTGACACCCCTATGGCGACACCTTAGGAGGGAGGCATGGTTGTAATCACATGATAGGTTTGATGCCTCATTTATTAGGCAGCTGTAGGGTGAGGAAAACCAGTCTCTGGAAATGGGAGGAAGAGAAGAGGGGGGCGTCTGGCCTTGCCCAGCTGGAGAACATCCGGCTGAATCTGGGATCCTGCCGGTCCTGCCCTGCTAGCTGCCACCCTTGGGAACAATGCCTCTGAGGGCTGCAAGGTCAGCTTTGAGGCTCCATTAAAGCATCTTGCTGGGATCACGAGACCCAGGAAATCCTGACAAGGCCACCACTCCGCCACAGAGGCTGAGAGTGTTGGAGACCCCAGATGGCACTTGGTGCTTTCCCCAGCTCATTGCTCCCAGTCAGGAGGGAGAATGATGACTGCTTTCGAATTTCCTGACACTGGTGGCTTGAGAGTCATATATAGGGCTTAAATCCCAGCCTGTGGGGGGCACAGAAATGGAACAGAATAGAAACTGGCTTCCCAGAGTGACTCTTCTCCCTGCCCTCCTTCTCAGTAGCTGTGGTGGGGGTGGCAGGGTGGGGTTGGGGGGCAGGCCCAGCAGGGAGCCTTGTGGCTGAGCACGCATGTCCTGTATAGGGAGATCATCTTGGCTGATACCCTTGGGGTTTCTTTTGTTCCTTTCTTCTGTTTCAGAAGAGGTGGGTGACGGGAGGTAGAGTATGGAGTCTAGTGCGGTGATCTGATTCAATTCTGCAGCACGGAGAGGGCACTCCGGGCTGCTTGGGAAGGCAGCTGGCCCCTGGATAAGGCTCTGCCGGGCTCCCTGTGCACTGCTCCTGGCGAGCAAGGTAAGTAGATCAGAGGTGAGTCTTCCCAGGGCGTGAGAGAAAATCTCAGATTGTAGCTGCTTCCTCACCATCTCTTCTTGCTTTGTGGTCAATGGGTACAGCATCCCCAGTGACCTCAGCTTACCAGCGGGACCTCTGCCATTTCTTGTGTGAACAGATGGACAGCTCAGGCCAGAAGGAACGAAGGCCAGTGTCACCTTCAAGTCACTGAGTAACACCTGCTGATAGGACTGAGCTGCCTCCACTGGGTCAGACCTTGAGTAACCCTCTGGAAGCCCTTTGGATAACTCTTCTTTACAGGGTTGCGCTGATAATCACTGAACAGGGCACACCTTGCACTTTATAATCACTGCTCGGGGAGTCTCAAAAGGCAAATACACTTGTGAGAGGGAAATGCACTAGTAGCTTCATATTAAGGTACAAATGACCAGTATTAGGTCATTTCCTAAGAGTGGATAGGGTGGGGTGAGGGGATTGGGGCGCTTTGTGCCTGTGGGGGAGGACCCGAGAGGTGGGGATGATGCACACACAGAGGGGCCAAGGGGTGCTCCTATGGGCAGGTACGGACCAGGGTCCGTGGAGCACAAAGTCTGCACCAGTCTGACAATGGTCGATTAGTGTGCACTTGTGGAGCGGAGGAGTTTGTACTGAGGTTTGCACCAAAATCAGTAAGCAAGGGGACAGGACCAACCAGCAAGGAGGGCAGGCGGGCAGGTCTGGGGCGTTAGGGCCTGACAGTGTACTCCTTTTTCCATGGCTCCTATTTTGGTTCTGATCGCCCTAGATTCACAGCAGTGACAGCACCCGCCCTCCCTGCCTTGGGGGCATGGCTGTGACTTCTCTGTGGGCGTCCCTGGAAAGGGAGACCACAGGGCTTCCAGCAGCACCCAGTGTCCAGAGCACTTGTTTTGTGCCACCTACCAAAATAAGAAGACTAGCAGAGGCCCGCAGGGGCTACAGGGACTGGAGCTGCAGAGATTTAACTGAGGAGTGTCCTTTGCTGAGAGAAGCATGCCGGAGAGTTGCCATCGAGTGCTACGGAAGCGCCCGGGGAGGAGGGGCACGTGAATTCTGTCCAGGCTGGCAGGTGTCCTGGAGGAGGTGACACTTACGGGGCCTCCAAGGGGAGGGGAAGGTGTACCCTCCGCTGAGGGGGCAAGCAGGGGCAGGTGAGCCCCCCGGCCTGTGCTAATGTGCCCTGCGGAAGAAGCAGGAGTATCAGGAAGCGGGACAGCTGACATGGGAGGGGGACTGCAGCAGCCAGGCCCTTCCCTGTACCCCGCAAGTCCTAAACAAACCAGGAAAGGGACACGCATGTTCCAAATGCATCAAATGGCAGCTCGGTGCTAGAAAGGGTGCTCCTTACAGGGAGTCGCCCTGTGGCCGGCGCCCTGCGGAGCTAACCTGGCCCCTTGAGGGGGCTCCCTTGGCCTGCTCAGACTCTGCCACCTGCCCTGCGCACCGCCCCCCCCCCCCCCCCCCAGAGCCCCGCTCGCTCAGCTGGCCTGACCACTGACTTGTTCGGGAAGGACTCAAGGAAGAAAGGAAGAGCCTGCCCTGTTGGGTGGCTGCGGGCAAGGCTCCTGGGGCGAGTTGTGTTCCGGTTCCTCCCTGGAGCTGCTGCCTCGAAGGGCGCCAGTTCCTGCGGCCACGGCGCGGGCCCCCCGCCCCTGGCCCGGGTCATACGCCGCCTGGTGTGCGTGCGTGAACACGAGTGGGAGCGGGTGACGTAAGTGCATGGGTGAACACGTGTGCGTGTGTCAGAGTGACTGTGTGGGCGTGCGCGACGGTAAGAGCCAGAGACAAAGAAGGCGCGGCCACGGCAGCAGGAGAGGAAGAGCATCCTCCCGCCTCCCCGCAGGTGCGGGCGCAGGTGCCGGCGCAGTGCAGGCCGCCTTCCGCAGGGCAGGCAGGAGGCCATCCTGGGCTGTTCCTCCAACGTCTCTGGGCCAAGATTCCACGTCAAGGGCTTCAGCTGGACTGTGGTCAGAGCCCCAGGAGGAGCAGGAGGCATGAAAGGAGCTGCCCTTCTCAGCAGAGTCCACCCTTAACTCCTGAGCTGGGCCCCGTGCTGCAGAGACCCTTCCTGCCTGTTCCTCATCTTTGTTGTCCCTGCATGTTCCCCTGTCTTCCCTGGAAGCAGCTCGGGGACTGGAGGTGTGAACAGGCGAGGCTCTGTCCTCAGACCCAAATCCTGGCAAAGGCGCTTCTTCCGCGTGATCCAAGAAGCAGGCCTCTTTTTATGCATGTAAGGCTTGGGGTGCTGGAAAACAGCTCTCTTCCATGAGTCCAATTTGTAAAAAGAAAGAATGACACAAAACACTGGGGGGAAGGGGTGTGTGTGATGTAATACCTCTGAGGCCAGGTCAGAAAAGATGTTTTGAAGTACAGTGTATTGATAGAAAAGCTGAGGTGCAGTGAGGCTGACAGATCAGGAGACGTTGCTATTGATAAACATAGCTTGTTACTCATAGATCCAGAGCAGACCACATTACCGGGAGCCATGCTGGGGGGACCGTAAGTACCAGGGTCACTCGGGAGATGGAGAGAGGCAGAAAGGTGGGCAAGAACTGTTATTATGGTTTCTGCAGGAATAAAACACGTGAGACAGGAAGGCAGACTTAGGACTGGCTGGTTTGGATCATTTCAGGGGGCTCTGGGACACAGGGGCTGCCCCTGGTTGTCTGGCATCTGATCCCGCAGGTGACTGGGACAGCTGGGCAGGTGCATAGTGGCCCAGAGCATGGGAGCCCCATAAAGGAGGTGGTTGGGAGTGGCCCTGGATTGGTTGGTTTGCATTTGAAAAAACGCATTCCAGGAATCCACTGACCCAGGAAGAGGCAATCCCTGTGGGGTCAGACAAGGCCCTAGATGTGAAAGCACTGGAATACAGAAAATCACAGAGCTGCTGTCTGGTTTCTGGGACAGTTTCCTTTCAAGCCTGGAGCTGCTGGGTAAGAATCCAAGTGACCTTCAGGCTGCTAGGCTGTGAGTAAGTCTCACAAGGAGCCCATGTGTGTGACACCCCTGAGGTCCCAGCCAAAAGCCAGCGCCAACTGCCCCTCATCTGAGTGAAGCCACCCCCAGATGGTCCTGGCCTCTGCCATCAGGTAACCCCCAGCTGCCGACCCTTCCCAGCTGAGGCTCCCCAACCAAGCCATTCTTCCTGTGTCCTGTTCAAAGACTATGAACACAATAAAGTGTGTTCTAAGCTGCTACATATTGGGGGATAATTTGTTACGCAGCAATAGTAACTGGAAGGACATGTTGCACTTCAACAGAAAGTTTACTTCCAAAGAGCTGGGTTTCTCTCATGTGTGTTCCTTCAGCAGATTATTAGTGCAGAGGCAATATTACATGTTTTTTTTCTTTTTTTGGTCTCCTCGGGACCTCAATGACGTGGCCTCCAGCCCGGCAACCTGAGCAGCCTCTCGTATGATGCCACCTCCTGCTTCCTCACTGCCCAACCCGGCAGTCCGCCTGACTCTCTGGCCGTTGGTCTCCAGTGCCCTGGAAACATCCTCACCTTCTACCTCGCCTGTCAAAAGAGCAAGAAGATCAACACAGCAGGTGTGTACCTGGCTCACCTGGCGGCCCCTGACCTCCTGTTCACACTCGCTCTACTGGAAGGGTCACCTACTATGTGCGGGACTCCAGCTGGCCTCCACGGAGCATGACAGTGTCGAGGGAATCCTCAGGCTGCCCCTCATGGTCCCCATGGTCCCAGTGGCATCTGTGGGCCAGTGGGGATCATACTATCTTGTTCCGTGAAGATTACCTGGCAGGTGTGCAGGGCAGCCCCGGGAAAACCCTCTGGTGGGCAAGAAGGGATGCCATGGGCAGGCCAACCTGCTCACCCTGCTGGTGCAGGTGGCTGTGCTTGTGTGCTCTGGCCTCTGCCACCTCAACATCATCCAGTTCATGGCGACGGGGGTGCTCTGCCCTCGGGGGGTGCCCGGAGCACAAGGCTTTTGGACTGTCCCTGTAGTTCACCACGCCGCTCAGTGAACTGTGGCATTGACTCCATCAGTGACTTCTTTGCATCTACACATTACAGGAGATGGCTCCTCAGCATTTGAAAACTCAGAGTGTCAGCATCCTCCTCCTCTTCCTTCCAGGCAAATAAGGTCTAGGGTCACCTGGGTGGCTCAGTTGGTGAAGCGTCTGCATGATCTCAGGGTCCTAGGATTGAGTCCCGCGTCAGGCTCCCTGCTCAGCCAGGAGTCTGTTTCTCTCTCTCCCTCTGCCTCTCTCCTTGCTTGTGTTCTCTCTCACTCTCAAATAAATAAAGAAAATCTTTTTTAAAAAAGTGAGAGAGGGGAAGCCCGGGTGGCTCAGCAGTTTAGTGCCGCCTTTGGCCCAGGGTGTGATCCTAGAGACCTGGGATCGAGTCCCGCGTCGGGCTCCCTGCATGGACCCTGCTTCTCCCTCTGCCTGTGTTTCTGCCTGTCTCTATCTCTCATGAATAAATAAAATCTTAAAAAAAAAAAAGAGAATAAAGTCTAATGAGTCACTGGCTTTAAGATGATCTCTAGGCAGACCTGAAGCATAGATGATTTGAGGGGTGGGTTTGTTAAGAAAAAAATGAGAGAATAAATACTTGGATGATGAGGGACCCCAAAGCTTGAACTTGCTAGCTTCATGATGAAGCACCTTTAATGTATTGCAATAAACAATAAGGGAGCTCCCGGGCCTCTGAAGGGGTTTGTGCTGTTTCTTTCTGGAAAAGAGAATTTGCAGAGTAAATGAAGAAAAGACCAAAACAAGAAGGCTTCAAGTTTGGGGAGGCAAAATGTTGTAAAGCGCAATAGCACCCCTCCCTCCGAGACAGAGTTTGTAAAATCTTAAAGTTAACATCTACAAAAATGCCAAGGTTTTCCTGGAAATGTCAGAAAACACTGGGGAGGCACCCTGGTTCCAGATCTGGAGGTAGGAGCAGAGTGGGAGTGGGGGGTGGGGTGGGCTCGGGCTCACTTCTGCAGAGCCCACCTCCTGCAAGGGGAAAGCACCCTGTCACCTGTGCCCCCAGTGGGGACAGTGGCAGGGTAAGGGAAGAAAGTCAGAAAAGCAGGCATATGTCCCTCGTTTGTTTAGTGCCTTTCAGAAAGTGCGCATCCACACAAGCAAGCGTTGTTTATATTCCATGAAGACAAACCTTTCATCGCACCTCCAGAGTTTAAAAGCAACCTATGTAGCATTTCGATTTTGCAGTTTCAGTTTCGTGAAACACAACCTGTGCTTCCCTGCTCAGTGGCAGGTCAGCCACCCGCCCCGTGCTTCCCTGGGTCCTGGCCCCAAGCTGCAGAAGGGGTCCTCCATGGGGTGCCCCAGCCCTAGCCCCCAGTGACCCTGATGAACTGTTTCATGCACCTTGCAATTTCTGACATTTTGGGCACCTGACTCTTCCGTCTGGAGCTTCAGGCTCTGTTGTCTTCTGGGGGTGCCCTGTGGCCCCTGGGCTGGGAGCTCCTGAGTGTCTGTGACTAAGCCCCCTTGTCCCTGTCCCCCACCCCAGGGCAGCACGGGTTCAGCCTGTAATGAGAGGTGGTGCTCAGTCCATTCTCACTGGTTTAGCCCATGAGGAGTATTGGTTTCTTGAAGCCGGATACACTGTAGTCCATGAAAAGCCCCCAGGGACTCATGTCAAAGTTCTGGGCGTGCTCCCTCCATCTGTCCCAGTGTCTAGCTCCACTGGATTCTGAGCAGGGAGGACACTCAGCTTTTGAATTACTCTCCGTGGCTGTGGGCCCCTGTGGCCAGACAGGTCCCAGCCTTGATGTCACTCTGGGGACGTGACGGCCGAGCACTCAGTGGAGCGCTTCTGGCCTGCTGAGGCAGGGGTTGGAGGCGGAACCAAAGGCTCAAAGCATTTGGAACTCTGCTCCAGGATGCCTTCAAGATGTGGTCCTTTTCCGCATCCTGCATCAACCACGCTGAATAAATCCCAGGGGCCCACAGTTTATGTCCATACCTGGCAGCTGGCGTGCACAGCTCACATTCCCACTCTGTTTGCACTAACCCAGCACTTATCAAAGGGCACGGAGGTGGCTAGAGGGGCCTGGCCCACCAGCAGTGTGGTGAGGTGCCCCAGAGCAACCTTGTAACCAGATGGCCGACTCTTTGGAGAAGGGCCGGGCAAGTAGGACTGCCCAGACCTGACTCCAGACATTACGAATCCTTCTTGCCATTCCCTTAAGCATTTCTCACAACCTGTCCATCCTGCATGCCCGGCTTCTCAGCTCTAAAGCTTCTCAGTTGTTCTGTTAGAGCCCGTGCAAGCAGGAAGAAGTCATATCCAGAGGGCATTTGGGAATAAAACAGGATCAGGAAAGAGGAGCAGGGTTGTGAGATCTGGGGGAAGTGACAACAATGAACACCAGCCACAGATGGACAGGGATGGCTTGCTTCTCAGACGTGATTTACAAAGAGGGACATCTGAGTTCTGAGGGCTCAGCTCGCCAGGGATGCTCCAGGGCTAGGCTCTGAGTGTAGAATCCTGAGCTCAGGGAGCCAGGAGGGGAGTGTCCTGCTGAGGACTCCCACCCACACCTGAGCCTCATTTTCCAGTCTGTAACCACTGGGACTGTAATACCTATCACATGGGGTGACTGCTGGGGTGGGGGAGATGGCCATGAATCAACCACATGTATAAGTCATTTAAAACTAAAGAAATTATCTAAAATGAAAATGGATTGCGGTCACTGAAGTTTTCTAAGTGGGCCAGCGCAACTCATATCAGTGGGGATATATATCTCATTATTACTGGAACTAGAAGGTTCCAACACCCAGGTCATGTCCTAGCCACTAGAGCAGTGGTTCCCCAATTGTGGTCTCCAGACCAGCAGCACCTAGCTTAGAAATGTATGTTCTCGGCGCCTGGGTTTACTGTCTGATTCGGCTCAGGTCATGATCTCATGAAATCTAGTCCTGAATCAGGCTCGGCGCTCAGTGGGGAGTCTTTTTTTTCCTCTCCCTCTGCTCCCCCCCCCCCACCCGCCCACCAGCCAGCTCACACACACTCTGTCTCTCTTAAATGGAAGGAGGGAAAGGAAGAAGGGAAGGGAAGGGAAGGGTAGAGAAGGGTAGAGAAGGGAAGGGAAGGGAGGAAGGGAAGGAAGGGAAGGGAAGGAGGGGAAGGGAAGGAAGGAAAGGGAAGGAAGGGAAAGAGGGGAAGGGAAGGAAGGGAAGGGAAGGAAGGGAAGGGAGGGAAGGAAGGAAGGAAAGGAAGGAAGGGAAGGAAGGGAAGGGAAGGAAGGAAGGGAAGGAAGGAAGGGAAGGAAGGGAAGGAAGGAAGGGAAGGGAAGGAAGGAAGGGAAGGCAGGAAGGGAAGGAAGGAAGGAAGGAAGGAAGGAAGGAAGGAAGGAAGGGAAGGAAGGGAAGGAAGGAAGGAAGGGAAGGAAGGGAAGGAAGGAGAAAGATTCTCGGGCCCCACCCCAGACCTGCCGAACCAGCCCCTCTGAGGCAGGGGCCCAGCACTCTGTTCGAACAAGCCCTCTGGGCAATCCTGTTGCTCAATCAAGTGTGAGGACCATGTCCCCCCCAGGAGACTGTGGGCAGCAGCTCTCTTACCCACGGTGCCAGTTTGCCAAAGCTACGGTTACAAAATACTGTCAGTTGGTTCCATTAAAACAGAACCTTCTTGCATACTTCTAGAGGCTAGAACTCCAAAATCAAGGTTTGATGTGGCTGGTTGCTTCTGAGGCTGTGAGGGAGACTCTGTTCCAGCCTCTCCTCAGCTTCTGGGGTTTTGCTGGTGATCTCTGGTGTTCCTTGGCTTGTAAAGCATCCCTGATCTGCGCCTCCATGTTCACACGTTATTCCTGGTGTGTCTCTGCCTTCACGTGGCATCGTCTTTTCATAAGGACACCAGCCATTTTGGATTTGGCCCACCCTAATAACCTCGTTTTAATTTAATTACACCTGCAAAGAACCTGCTTCCAATTATGGTCATGTTCACAGGTGCTGGGATTTGGGACTTCATCCTATCTTGTGGGAGGACAAAATCAACCCATAACACCCACCCATTTCTGGACACCTGTTTCCAGACTCTTCTGAGTCCCATCCCATCCCTCAACTCTCCCCAGCTTTAAACCCCCACCCTGCCTCAGAGCCCCACTGTGAGGGTGAGGCTTGGAAGAAGGGGTAAGATGGGTCAGTCTAGTTTAAACCAGAGTTGGTTTTAAAAATAGTTTAACTGTCATGGTTTATTTTCTAGGCCCTATCAAAATAACCCATGTCAAAATGGAAGCCTTGGAGTGACCCCCTTGAAAGGTCTCTTCACCCTTCTCATGGGAGATGGGTCCAGAGAACACTATGAAGCCCCGGGCAACCATGTATGTCAGGGCTCTGTGATAAGGTCCCCGAGTCCCACTCCCTGGGGATGTATAAAGGGTGCCCAACCAGCAGAGCTGTGCAGGGGAGTCTACCATTGGGGTGAGGGTTTCATGTCAACTTCTAAGAATCTCGATCCCTTGGCATTTTAAGGGGGAAGAGCAGAGAGTTTCATCAATCAAGTTCGTAGATACCCAAATGCTCCTACAGTCTCTTGGCTTTCTCCAGAAAGCACATTTTCACTAAGAATCACATTTCCCTGGCGTTGTTGCACACCACAAGTCAACCACTGTCCAGCTTTCACTACAGCTTTCTTTCTCACTTCACCAAGCAACTGCATAGCGACAGGCACAGGGAGTGTGAAGTTCCTCTGGCATGTGAGGGCTGCAGCAACCAGGCTCAAGGCCAGGCCACGTCACCCTCAGAGGCCCCAACCCTGTGCTGCACGGGTCAGATCACATGTCAGGCCATGGAAGTCCTGCTTCCTCTATAATTGTTGAAATCTGGAAAGACTTAGGGTGTCTGGGTGGCTCAGTCGGGTAAGCTTCCGATTCTTGATTTTGGCTCAGGTCATGATCTCAGGGATTGTCTCTATCCTTCCCCTCCCTCTGCCCCTCCCCTACCTTGCACACACACTCTCTCTCGAATGAATGAATGAATGAATGATTGAATAAATAAATCCTTTAAAAACAATCTTGAAAGTCTTGTTTCCTAATGCCAAAGGTCTACACCACCTTCTTGTGCTCACATTCTTTGATTCCAAGAAACACCGACGTGCAGTCTGTTGCCTTAGATGCCTTGCAATGGGACAGGCAGTGGGAGGTGGTGTGTCCTCGGGGAGCGAAGAGCCCTCTGTGTGTTTGCCTGATGTTACTCCCTTCAGTAGGGTGCATGTAAGGGGTCAAGTGCTGGAAGAAGAGCCTGGGAAGGCTGTTTGCAAGGGCTCCCAGGTTTGGGGCTGGAAAGCTGGCTTGATGACAGCATCAATACAGGATAAGATCTAGTTTGGGGGTGGGAGAAGGTGGGAAGGCATGGAGGTGTCCAGTACAATGCAGGACAAGAAGAGAGATTTAGGGTGAGGGTACAGATTTGGGAGGTATGAGGTAGATGATACTCCCAGAGAGAATGGTGGGAGCTCATTGCGTGGTGTAGGCTTTATGACATTATTCCGCATGGTGGGGCTAACAGATAAGGAGCCACTTGTCATTGAAAAGTTAGTTACTATGTAAGAAATAGTGAAAAGGATTATAAGGGAAAAGGAGGGAAACTAAGTGGGGGAAAATTAGAGAAGGAGACAAACCATGAGAGACTCCTAACTGGGGAACAAAGGGTTGTGGAAGGGGAGGTGGGCGGGGGTTGGGGTAACTGGGTGAAGGACAACTGAGGAGGGCACTTGATGGGATGAGCACTGGGTGTTATACTATGTGTTGGCAAATTGAATTTAAATTAAAAATTTAAAAAAAAGAAAAGTTACTTAAGGTTCCCAAGAGAAGGGGCACACCACACCCTGCAGAGCCATACAAAGGACCTCTAGGGTGGGTTAGGAGTCAGGGCTCAGGGGGAGTGAGGAGAAACGTGGCAGGAGCCACAGAGCAGACCAACTCAGGCCAGGTGAGCTTGAATCCTCCCTGGGCTCCGGGGTACAGGGTATGGGGTAAGGGAGCAGGTTCCCGAGGTCCTGGGTGATTAGGGCTGGTGAGTTGTGCCAGCCTGACAAAGGAGGGCTCTGGACCGGTTGGTTTGCATTTGAAAAGTGCACTCATTTATTATCCCCAGGAATTGGCTAACCCTGGGCAGGGGGTGGGGGGCGGGCAGTGCCTCCCTCCAGGTGCTCCCTCAAGGGCCTGGAAGCCAGTGCAGCAGAATACAGAATATAAAAAGGCATGATGAATACAGAGGCCCTAGCAAAACACCAAGAGGAACATTCATGCTAAGGGAGGGAAGCACCTGAGAAACCTACAGGAGACACGGGGAAGAAAGTGGCAGGAAAACTGAGAGGACGATGTTACAAAATCCAAGAGAGGTGAGGGAACAAGGAGGAAATGACTAGCAGCCTGAGGAGTGATCTTGCATTTGGCAAAAACCTGGCCGGGGGGGACCGAAGCCAGATGGCAGCAGGCTGAGGAGACCTCGGGGTCAGCAGGTGTCCAAGCACGTCTCAAGAGACTGGTCTTCAAGAATCAGGGATGGGATTTTTTTTTTTTTAACCAGATAGAAATTGTTGTGGTTTCAGTCTAGCAGGGAAAGAATCAGAGAAGAGGCTGATGGTGAAGATACACAAGACAGAAGGAGACAATGGAGAAGAGTCTCTGGTGAAACACACCATTTTATTTTATTTATTTAATTTTTTTAGTAGGCTCCACTGTGAGTGTGGGGTTTGAACACACGACTCTGAGATAAAGACCTAAGTCGAAATCAAAAGTCAGGGGCACCTGGGTGCTCAGTGGTTGAGCATCTGTCTTCAGCTCAGGGCATGACCCTGGGGTCCTGGGATCGAGTCCCCCATCGGGCTCCCCACAGGGAGCTTGCTCCTCCCTCTGCCTAGGTCTCTACCTCTCTCTCTGTGTGTCTCATGAATAAATAAATAAATAAAAATCTTAAAAAAAAATCAAGAGTCAGATACCTAACTGACTGAGCCACCCAGGTGCCTAGAAGTTCACCATTTTAAAACCTTTTTTTTTTTTTTTTTAAGAGGAGAGAAGGAGGACCAGGGGATGCAGAGGTACATGCATAAATGGACAGGTGTCTAGGTTCGTGGGAATATTTCTTGACCAAGGTCAGCCAGGGCAACTGCATGACATTAAATATGTCAGAATCTTTAGTATTCATTTTCTTTTTTTAAAAAGATTTTAGGGCAGTCCGGGTGGCTCAGCAGTTTAGCCCCGTTTTCAGCCCAGGGCGTGATCCTGGAGACCCAGGATGGAGTCCCACGTCGGGCTCCCTGCATGGAGCCTGCTTCTCCCTCTGCCTGTGTCTCTGCCTCTCTCTCTCTCTCTGCGTGTCTCTCATGAATAAATAAATAAGCTATTTAAAATTTAAAAAAATTTTTTTAATAAAAATATTTTATTTTTATTTGAGACAGAGAGACAGAGCATGTACACAAGTGGGGAGGGGCAGAGGGAGAAGCAGACTCCCTGCTGAGCAGGGGGGCCTGATGTGGGGCTCAATCCCAGGACTCTAAGATCAGAACCTGAGCCGAAGGCAGACGTTTAACCGACTGAGCCACCCAGGCAAACCCCTGCCCCCGCTTAGTATTCATTTAAAAAAATTTTTTTTTTAATTTATTTATGATAGTCACACAGAGAGAGAAAGAGAGAGGCAGAGACACAGGCAGAGGGAGAAGCAGGCTCCATGCACCGGGAGCCCGACGTGGGATTCGATCCCGGGTCTCCAGGATCGCGCCCTGGGCCAAAGGCAGGCACCAAACCGCTGCGCCACCCAGGGATCCCCAGTATTCATTTTTAAAATCAGGATAGCCTATTAGTAGTATCAAAATGCATGAAGAATATTGCCGTAATACGCCTTTTACCGGTGTAGGTGTAGGTGTAGGAAGCAGGCCCCGCGGCCCGGTGCCTGGCAGGTGGGTGGTGCGGGCAGGGAGGCCCGCGGGGTGGCGCCTGTCGAGCCCGTGTTCCCCACAGGCCCGCCGCCTCCCCAGCCTACTCGCTGGCCTGGTTGCCACCGGGCTGGGAGGTGATGGCCGCCCCAGTTACCTGCCTCCTTCCTGCCCCCGCCGCTGTCAGCATCATCACCGCTGCGGAGAGGGGGCCCAGGGTCGGTCCCCAGCAGGAGGGTCCTTCATTCTGTCCTCAAGGGATTCCTTACAGGATGCTTTGCGTCCCGCCAAAATTCATGTCGAAGTCCTAACCCCCGTACCTGCCAATGGGACTGCCCTTGGGGACAGTCTGCAGTGGAGTGGTTAGTGTGAGCCCCGATCCGATGGACGGCTGTCCTAAGGAGACACTGGGGCGCAGGAAGGCACAAGAAGCAGGACCCCGCGAAGACACCAGGCGGCCGGTTCCCGCAAGCCCAGGAGGGCGGCCTGGGAAGAGAGCACCCTTGGCCACCCCCGGGCTCAGCCGCCAGCCTCCTCCTCCGCGGGAATACACCTCGGCTGTTGGGTCCCCGTGCGGGGTCCTTAGCTCCGGCAGCCCCGGCAAACCCCCCCGGTGTTCCCCATCTTTCCACCGCAGTTCAGCAAAGTAAACGGCTTCTGCTCTCTCCTTCAGACTTCACACCCCCTACTACGTGTTGAAAGAACGAGAGAAGCCAAAATCCAGCGGGTGTTATTATTGCCGCTTATTTTTCCAGGACCCCCGACCCCGGAGCTAGAGGTGTCCCGCCTCACTCGAGCGCGGCTTGTGCTGGAGAGGAGCCGGCGGCTGTGCCTTCTAGGGCAGGTGACACGCGGGGGCGATGCCAGCGGTGGAGACGTGGGCAGGGCGGGTGCGCCCCGGCACCCCGGCTCACGGCCCCACAAGCCACGTGGTCCCCAGATGCTTTATCATCCCCAGGCCAAGCTGGTGACCCACATTTATGGAGGAACTTTCATGTGGGGCCCCCACGCTCGTCCTACGGCCTAAAGATGGTTTTTCCAGCTCGCTCACCTGCCCTGCTCTGTCAAACATTCTGCAGAATTCGTTAATCTTATCTGTTGTTTTATCCAAGTGCTCATCTCTTAGAGTCACAGAAGGTTCTGGTGTGCATGTGGGGATGTGCCTGAGAAGGGAGCAGTAGTAAAGTCCTCGCATGTAGCCTCTGATGTCCCCTGGCCGGGCCGCGCAGCCCACCCGGTCGCTGCGGGGGGCGACAGGTCCAGGCCCGGAGGCACCTTGCCGGGGAAGCGCCGTGGAGAGCCCTGCCTGGTGCCTCCTGCCCTTCCGAGGCTCGCGCCCCACTGTCCCGTCCCCTTTGGACGGGGACCTCACAGAATGCGGGAGCCAGTGTCCTGCAGTGACGCGTGGGCAGTTCTGGAACTTGGCTTCCCGTGACAGCAGAGGACATCAGTCAAGACGATCGCTGACGTCCTTCCCGCCCTGAGATCCGGGTGACGCCTGCGGGTGAGCCCTTCAGACCGGTAAGCCTGGCTCTGGGTCCGTGAGCACACGGGCTTTGCCGGCATCTGCCTTGGTGCATCTTCAGCAGCTTCTCCCGGCCTATGTGTCCCTTGTGGGTGGCTTGACTTCCACAGCCAGTGTCGCCTCTGGCTGGTGGCCACTCTCTAGTCTGGGAGAACAGGGCCCGGTGTGGAGCCTGGCTGCCACGATGCTGGGGACAGAAACCCCAGGAGAGAGGGACAGAGGAGGGGAGAGCCGGATGGGGACAGGGGCTCGGGGGCCACCAAGGGGCTACTGTGCGGCCCCCCAGAGATGGGAGACCAAACTCTGTGAGAATAAGAAATCAGGGGCAGAGGTCCCTCAATGTCCTTAACGCTGCCCTTTGGGGGACCCCTTTTGGGGATTCTCCCAAGGTGAATGACTCTCTGCACTATTCTCCACAATTGTAGCCAACGATGGAAATTCTCTCAGCAGATCCCACTGAGCTAGCTCGGGGGCAGACGGGCAGGGGACGGGGCCTGGTGGCCTTGCTCCAGTCCATGGTCTTCCGTCCCCATAAGGGGTGTGCTGTGCTCACCGAGAAACAGCTGCTTGTGTTCCCAAAGCTTCTCATGTGAATTGTTACTAAAATCAAAGAATCTAATTATTGTGTAAACTTATAGAGTACATAGGAGAAAAGGAGCTGTTTTTATTAGAGTGGCGGGGAATGCTTTAGAACATTTGATGGAGGTAAGTTGCTAACAAAACCAAGCCTGCTGTCCAAATGGGTGTGAGGGTGACAATTCTAAGACGTTAGATAAAGGTAAAAAATCCGGGATGATGCACTCTCATCGCTTCACTGAGCTCTCGTGTGAGCTGGGACAGAGATCCAAAGTGGCACTCACAAACCATGCCATATGAATGTGGATTATGAAAGACACAAGTTTCTAACCAGTACAACTATAATTTTTTAAAAAGGGGGGGCACTTGGGTGGCTCAGTGATTGAGCTTCTACCTTCAGCTCAGGTTGTGATCCTGGAGTCCTGGGATCGAGTCCCCATTGGGCTCCCCGCAGGGAGCCTGCTTCTCCCTCTGCCTGTGTCCCTGCCTCTCTCTCTCTGTGTGTGTCTCTCATGAATAAATAAATAAAATCTTTAAAAAAAACAACAAAAAACAGGCTTAGCTACATCAACACCAGAAGATTGGTGAATTACATTGACATGCATTAATTAAAACATGTAAAATATGGGTTCTACAGACATACACATATATACTCATATATAGGTTCTGCCGTTGATGTCTCTTTCCAGTGTTCACCAAATAACTCTCAGTGCCCCGCTTGGACGGGACAGCTTCTGGGCCATCTGTACTAAAAATAGTGGCCATTCTCTTAGAGGGCAGAAATTTTATTTTATTTTATTTTATTATTTTATTTTATTTTATTATGTGTGTAAACAATGCATTCTTTAAAAAAAAAAAACGATTTTACTTCTTAGTAATCTCTATATCCAGCGTGGGGCTCAAACTTAACAATCCCCCCCATCAAGAGCCTCCTACTCTTCCAACTGAGCTAGCTGGGCATCCCTCGATGAGCCAGCTGGGCATCTCTAGAGATTGTATTTTAATATTGCGTCCTCACTCTCACTCACTCACTCACTCACTCACTCACTCATTGGATGCCTGGGGCATGTGGAGGAAGTTGGGGTGGAGCTGATAGCACAGCCCTTGCCCACAGGGGGCTTATTATGGTAATTTCAGCCCTCGGTGCCAGGAGGCACCCAGCAGAGGATCCCTGGCTCAGGAGAATTGCTGGTTAGCAGTCAGGTGCACCAGAGCATGACCTGGAGGGCTGGGCCTGTGGGAAATGCTGCTTCCCGTTCCTGGCTACGGGTTCCCCGCCCCAGATGCCAGGCCCCAGGAACCAGCCCCTCTCTTGGTTCCCGTGGATCTGTACCCTGCACTGCCCTGAGGTGGATGGTTCTAGAGCCCACGTGGCTAGGCTGGGGGCATATGCAAGGACTGAGGTGGATTAATTTCCACCTAAAGCACAAGCCCAGGCCAGACGCCACAGTCCAGGGGTGGCCTGGGTCCAGTGCTCTTTGAGGACATCTACTTGCTTTGGACAGGAAGACTCAGGTTTGAGACCATGCAGGAATCCCCTGGAAAGCGCCAGAATCCATGGTGAGTCCTGAGCAAATGCTGCGTTCTGCCCCCAGCCCCAGCTGGGCCAGAAACTGAAACGGGGGGTGGGGGGGGAGGGGGGGGTGGGGTATGAGAAGTCCTCCTGGGTTCTAGTGCCCTGTAGGCTGCAGTCACATTCCAGTGGTGGGGCTCTGGGGGGCTCCTGACGTGTGGGGGGGTGCAAAGCTGCCCAGGCTGAACCTCTGGAAGAAGTCTGCAAGCCCGTAAGAGGGATGCAAGATTTCTTTGGAGGCTTTTAGCTTTTTATTGACTATTTCATAACACAAAGGCGCACATACAGAATCTATGTAAGATTAGAAACAACAGTAAAACAGCCTCTCTGTAGGCCCCGTGCCCTCTCTACTTCCTTCCTCAGCCTCCGAACAATGGCATCCTCAAATGTGTCTTTATTTGAGGCTGGGAGCGGGTATTTGGCTTTATCTGCTGCTCCGTCCTCATTCGGGCTGTCTCCTCCCAGGCAGGACAAGGGCTGGCCTCCCGCGCCCACTCTGCTCAGGCCGCTGGCTTTTCTGATTGTTCGCTTGGCTTTTGTGTTTAAGCAAAATAAGTTCATTCCGCCCTTTGAACAGGCCCGTAAGGCGACAGCAGACGCTGACATCACATCCATCTTTGTGCAGATGTATTTTTTTTTTTTAAGATTTTTATTTATTTGAGAGAGAGAGCGAGAGCATGAGCAGGGGGAGAGGGAGCAGCGGGCTTCTGGCTGAGCAGGGAGCCCGACATGGGGCTCGATCCCAGGACCCTGAGATCATCATGATCTGAGCCGAAGGCAGAGACTTCAACCGACAGAGCCACCCAGGCGCCCAATTTGTGCAGATTTAAACACCACACGGCCCCCACCTGCTGAGGGGGCAACACTTCAGCCACCATACCCATTGGCGTGCAAAGACTTGGCCTATTCTGGAAGGACCTCTGTGACCCTCACGGCTTTGTGCATATGAAAGATGAGGTTAGTTCAGGATACACACAGGGCTTTGCGAGATCTGCACAGATCGTACGAGGCGGGCCGGCCGTCCGCGCGACGCGGCGCTCCTGGGGACATCATTACGTGCTCTTACAATGAAACCTCTGTGCAACCAGCTGTTGAGACAACAAAAGAGCAAAACCGACCACGGTCCCCCGTGAATAAACCTAAGACGGAAAAGTCAGCCAACCAGGCTGCTGGGTGCTTCCCCCACCTAGGGACACAGCACAACTCCGAAGGGGCCTGGGGACCAGGAGCAAGGAGCTGGGCCCCCTTCCCCACCAGCACAGGGGCCCCCACCCTGGGTGCTCCCTGCCGCCTCCTGATCCCTCCTCCCCTCTGCAGCCCGGCCTAGGGAGGGATGACCTGCCCGCTGCGCACTTAACCCAGGGGCTAAATGCAGACTAGGGCTCCAGGGGCCAGGCCCACGGGAACCCACAGCCTCTGTTTAAAGATCCCAAAGGCATTGAATCCAGTCTGCTGCTTGGGTTCCACCCGGCCACCTTCGCAAAGGGGACCTGTCCTTAATGCCGTTTACCTCGGGGAGGGAGAGACGGCTCCGCCCCCACCAGTGCTCTTGGAAAGTTGCAGCGACCCCATCCCGAGGTTGTGCAGCGTCAGGAGAGCACCTTAGTTCCTCAGGAGCACGTGGGAGTGGGGGAGAGCTAGGTGGACGTGGCTTTGGGCACATTTTGTGATTTGAAAGGACAACTCTGGCCCCGTGGAGGAATCCCGGCCTCATGCCTCCTGCTTCCTGCAGCCTCCCTCAGACATTTCCCTCTTGGTGCAGATGGCAGGGCAGCAGGACCGGGAGGGGGGTCCAGCGGACCCAGGGCTGGTCAGAGCGGGGTGTGGGGGGAGCAGGGCAGGAATCTGGCAGCCAGGGCCGCCCAAGGTGGAAAGTCTGGAGGTTGAATGGATGCATCTTTCCTTCTCTCCCTCTGCTGCCCCCGCAGGTTGCAGGGGGGCGAGGGGGGGATGCTGAATTCCCCAGCAGGACACCAGAGCCCAGGGCCCCAGGCTGCAGCAGCCCCAGGGAGAGATGCTAACTTTGGGAGGAGGGTGGGGGCGGCCGAGTCCATGGTTGGGGCAGGGACCTGGCGGGCAGGGCAAGAAGGCTGCTTTTAGCCTCAAGTCCATCCTGCCCTGTCCCTGCTCCTGGCTCCTTCTGACCCCATGTCCTCACTATAAAATGTAGGCTGGAAGCAGGTGCATGTTCTCTGCTCCTCTGACCGGTGTGTGAGCTGCGTAAAGTTAAGATACCACATGGGGCGGGGGGGCAGCTTTGCTTGTGGAAGCCTTGGGGGTACGGGGGTTGCTAAGGAGTCTGGGCCAAGTGGCAGAAGTCAGACTGAATGGGCTCCTTCCAAGCCTGGGCCCAGATGTGGGGGTTCTGGAGGTTTTCTCCAGGGTCAACCACTGGAGGTTACTGGGTCACCCTGCAATCCGTTTGTTGCTTCTCTTTTTGCGGCAGCCAGGTGGAGGCCCTGAGATATGTGGGTCTGGCCACTGGGGGACACCTCTCTGCCGGCCTTGGAGTGATCCCAGGGCCCCCAAGGCACCCGTGTGTTTGGGTGAGGGGCGGGGGGTATCTAGGGGTTGGAAGTGTTGGGGTGGCCCCAGGAGACCCCTGTGCCCTACTCATCCTCAGGAGTCCCCCGCCCCCAGTCTCCTCAGACCCCAGGGCAGCTCAGAGCAGGGAGAGGCGGAGTCGTGGGTCGTGGGTCCAGAAGGCCCTGGGAGGGGCGGTGCAGGGGAGCTGGGCTGGGACTGCCTGAATTTCTGTCTGCATCTCTTAGGGCTCTGCAATCCCCGCTCAGGGGGCCTCAAGTGGCCGATACGGAGTCTGTGTGTGTAACAGGCCTTCAGCAGTGCTCCGCCAGCCCCCAGCCCCACCTGGGGCCCCTCCTCACTTCCTTCTTGGTTAGGAAGCCAGAAACGGCCACTTGAATTTCTTCAACTTTGCTCCAAGGTTACGACTCACCTAGCTCCTTTCACTGTCCCCTTCCTCTGGTCCTGAGGACAGAGCGTCCTCCCCGGTTCCTAAGGCCAAGGCCAACCCCTGTTCTCGGTTCTCCTCACGCGCCTTCCCAGGCCTCGAGCTCGGGGCTCTCCATGTCTTAGTGACCTTGACCTGCAGCGGGCCCAGGACCCGTCCCCCCGCCCCCTCCTGCCCCACATTTCCTGGACCGGTGCACACACGGCCCCTGGCCTCCTTCCCGTCCGCTGCTGCGGCTCTTGTCCTCTGGCACCGCCACGGCTGGGCTGCCCGACCTCTCCCCTGGCCCTGGCCTGCAGCACCGCCACCCTGGCCCCTCCCACGGATTCTCACCTCCTCTCCAGCTTCTCCTTCACCAGAAATGCACGAAATTAACCCTCTTCTTTCCTCTCTCCGCATTGTCACTTGCCTTCGCTTTCTTCCTCCCCGATTCCCGGAGCAGGACTCCCAACCTAGGTCTCTAATCCCCGCCTCTTTCGGGATCTACTCCCCCCATCCCTGGTGGTCACCCCGACTCCGACTCCGGGCAAACCCCCTCCGCCTCCAGACCCAAGCCAGCTGCACCCCTCCCCACCCCTCTGCCTGAAATCCCACCTCTGTCTAGGCACCAGCACGTAGCCATCGTGGCTCCTCCGTAGACACGACTGTATCAAGCGGGTTAGCAAGTTCACAGGATTCTGGTGAGTCTTCTCACGTGCAAGACTGCGGTTTTCAGAGCTAAAATTTCACTCGGAGCCAGAAAGCCCGTTTGACATTCTTGGCCTGTCCCTTTACAAACATGCTGCAGCGGTTAGGGGATTCTGAAGAATAACCTTTGATTCTCACAAATTAAGTACCACTGCAGCTACCTGAGTAAAATAAAAGTCAAGTTCGGACTGGAGACCCTTTTATCTCCACATAAGAACCACTGCCACGGGCACCTGAGCTCAGGGACTCAGAAAAAGTCCTAAGCGGTCCTGGAGGGTGTGCGTTCCCAATTTTGGACTCCATTTCCCCGAAATTTTGCTTTTTTACTTTCTAATCCTAAACTCAACCTCGGTTTATGAATCAGGACTTCAGAGGCAGACTTTCCTTAATTTGGAAAGAGGGGGAAAGGGGGGGTAGTTCACCATAGACTTTTTCCTTCTTCCCTTCTCTTTTCAGTCTGGAATCTGCTTGTTTGAAAATTAGGCCAGATCTGTTACTACTGTTCTCACCAAGTCCCAAGTCTGCATGATCTTTTCTGGGCTTTGGGAAACCAAACCACATGGCTCGCTGATGCCCCCCGCTGGCATGCGTCACTATGCATTGAACACAAAAGGTTTTTCTCTAGGGATCCCATCAGCCCGAAAGATTTCTGGGGTCTTGACAAGGGGTGGTTTGGGGTATTCAAGCTCTTGGAATCAGTGGCTGCAGTTGGGTCAAATCTGCAGGAAGAGCCACGGGCCAGGGATGGGAACTCCAGTGAGGTCAAGAGAATATCGTGCCCAAGACTGAAGAGTCAGATGCTTGTGCAGGGTTGGGGCGTGTTGGGGGTCGGGGTCGAGATGAGCTGCAGGGGTGCGGCGGTGGCTGGGCCTGGCAGGTGCGTGATACAGATGGGCAGCTGGAAGAGAGGCTGGGGGTCAGGGTGAACTTGAGGGCGACTTCCCACTCTGCCCCTGAGCAGGTGCGTGTCTGCGGTCATAGCCCCCCCCCCATCATACTCCCGTCAGTCGGAGGGCGCGGAGGCTCCTCCTTCAGCAGGACGAGGACCTTTGAGAGGTGATCCCATTTAGGAGAGAAGCCTGACCCAGAAAACTGACCAGAACCGCCGGGTGCTTGGACCCTTCTGATCGGGGCTGCACGCTGGGGTCCTCGCAGGGGGGGCTGTCTGCTTCCCAGCCTCTGGGCCCTGGGCCCTGAGACGCCTCTGCCTCCGCTTTGGTTAGGCCTTGTGCAGAGCTGTTTGAGAGAAGGCGCACAGGAGCTGGTGGAGCTCCCGACACGGGGGAGCGCTCCCGGGACCTTCTCGTTGGAAGGTCGGAGGGGGGGCGCGGACGGGCTCGGCCATTCGTACCCGAGCGCACCTCAGTGCACTTGCAGCCTGTCCTGTGTGAGCCACTCACTGGTCTGTGAAAGGAGCCGGGGACGGTCTGCCCGTCAACTGTCCTTACACCCAACGCAGGGAGACTCAGATCAAGTCAGGGCCTGTACTGGGACCAGTGGGGCTCCCAGAGTCATCTCAACCCCCATTCTGAGCACCTGAGGGCCCCAACAAGCCTAAGGATGGGGCCTCACAGGGTCATCTTACAGGAACAAAGGGGCTTTTCTCACTTCCAAAAAAAGCACCCAAATCTTCTGAAGAAAGATGAGCACTGGCAAAACAAAAAACTAAAGAATTTTGGTGGTAAATTATACAGTCTAGAACAAAGTTTTATTTAGGTAAGTCTAATAAAAAATATCACAAAGTAAAACACATTAAAAACTTTATTATAAGTATTACACTTGTCCAAATTTGCATCAATTTGATACATTGCCGCTCCTTTTGCAGAACACAGGAGTCACATCATTGCCTTTGATCTTAACAGTTGCCCTGCTTCCATCCCCTGGCCCTCACCAGGCCCACCCCTGCCTCCCTCTGCCTCCCTCCTCCCTGTGGCGGTGTCCTCTGCAGGCAGTCCACCCCGCCTGGCACAGACATCAGGTCACACGGGGCTGGGGAGCTCCTGCCTCCAGAGCGGCTGGGCCCCACACTGCTCCAGGGAGCCCCTGCTCTGTCCTGTTTTCACCCCCAGCCTGAGAGGATAACCGCACATATTCTGAGCAAAAGGAACCTCAGTTAAGTTTCACAGAGTATTCCAGAACCTTGAATCAGAACTTACTATTTTCTTTAATGGAAGTGAGGAAGAGCAGGAGTTAGAGATACTCCCTGGATGAAATGGGCAGGAACTGTGGGGAGTAGAATCTGCTTCTCTGTTTCTCCTTCTTCGCTCAGGCCTGGCTAAGACCGAGGGCAGCAGATCTGTGCTGTTCACTCCCTAGAAAAGGTGACACCCAGCAGCCACTGGGGTTTGAAAGCAAATGTGAGGGAAAAAATAGTGATAAGAAATAGTCCATAAGGAATATTTTGCCATGTTCTTCCTGAATAACATTCCCCTGTCATGGGATTTATGATCGGATATAATGTAGGCTGACACGTTACAGTGGAAAGAAGATTACGTTAGCAATAATTTCCCATTGTGGGTGCTATTCCATTGCTTACAGAAATTTGCAGTTTTAATGGATTTTAAACACATTAGGAATGAGTGATGATTCACCAAATGAAGGAAAATGCCCCATTAAAAAAAATGCAGATAGAAAAATACATGCTGATTTAATGGCAAACTTATTTTCGAGACTTTTTTTTAACGGCAATGGCCTTGGAATGAAGGGAGGAGCGGTGGGAACCACCGTTTGCCCATGAGAGCACATGAAGACGCATGCCCAGGACAGTGCTGGCCCCAGGCTGCCTCAGGGTCAGGACCTCACCCGCTTGAGGGGTGGGGGTGGGGGGGTAGCAGCTTGGCCAGTCTCTATCCACCACTCAGGACTCTCAGTGCTGCAGCAGGAAGTTGGTAGCCACATTCAGGTCATTGTTTGAAGCTCTCAGGGCTTCCAAAGCATCACCCCTAGAAAATCCCATCTCCATGAGCCGAGCAACCTGAAAACAGAAAAACCAGAAATCTGATGAGGTTGAAGACTCTGCTACTTAGCCACCAGCCCCCATAATGTTCCCCATGAGAGTTCTGTAGGAGAGGTTTCTTTAAAAACCCCTAATTTTCATTTCAGTCTGAAATCTGATCTTTAAAAAATTTTGATTAGGCACAGCTTAATGTGCCATAAAGTGCTTACCATATAGCTAATAAGTATAATTATCTCATTTAATCCTTATTTTAGAGACCAGCAACGAGCGTCCAAGGGTCAAGTGACCTGTCAAAACGAGCAGAGGGTGGATGAGCCCAAGGGGTGCTGCCTGGAAAGCTGGTCTGTACAAGCAGCCCTCCGTTCACACAACTTTCACACTTCTTCAGTATCAAATCTGATTCCTGCAAACAACTCCTCAAGGCATGTTTCCTTGTGCATGTAAACAGTTGCTTAATTGAATATTATTTCTGATGCTGGCAAACACCGGTGACAAAAATCTGTGCAGGTTCTTGGAATCACATAGAGAAGTGTCCTTTGGATGCCTATACCTCATTAACCTTTCATGTGAATTGTAACATTTGCTAGGTTCCTGGTGGTGGTGGGGGCTCTCTGGGCAGCAGCAGAGAATGCATGCACAAAAAAGGGGGGGGGGTGAGGCCTGAGGCAGAAGCAGGGGGGGAGGAGGTAGCTAAAGTTACCAAGGGTAGGGAGGAGGAGGCTTGCATTTTCTTGACCACAAATCCTGAACCTGTGAATACAGAGGTTTCCTGTACTTTGACATACAATTTCCAATGGAGTGGGCAGTGCCACTAAAGTTTATTTGTAAGCTTTTTTCGCATTTAGAGATGTATTATACACATATTTATGACCCCAAACTAGCCAAAGGAATCTATTCTTCGTACTTATGTTGAAATATACATTTGCAATAATATGTAATGAAAAATGACACACACGTTGAGATTTTCACATGTGGGTGAAAGAGGCTTTTGTGGACTGAAGACTTAGTCACCATTTCTAATGTCTTGGGCAAAATGGAAAGAAAAAGCCTGCTACTGCCCTCCTTCCCCTGCTAGGGGAGTCGGGGTGTGTGAGCAGGGCGGGCAGAGGGGCCGCAGTGAGGAAGAGGGGGAGGAAGGAGCGCAGAGCCAAGCAGGTGGCAGGGCCCTCGTCCCTCCAGGAGCCTCAGGGAGAGAGAGGAGGCAGGGGGCACTTCTCAGAAGCTCAAGTTCTAGCTGGAATCTTTCAAACTGAGGCTGTGATACCTCTTTAGTGCATCACCAACGCTTAGTGGGTTAAGATTAGCGTTTAAAATATGCACGTAGTGGGGGTCTTTCTTCCATAAAACTGCATTTCAGTTCTCCATATGCACACATATGCATGCTGTGCACGGTGTTTCTTACTGTGGGCTGTGGTCAGAGACTCTCGACAGCTGCTTTCTAAAGAACCGTCGGGCCTGGGAAAGGGCTGTCGGCGAGTGACAGGCATGGCCCTCACACGCGGGAGAGCCCCGGGGGCCACGGGCAACGGCCAGCTCCGCTCCCCAGGCCGACGGGCAGTGTGCAGAGTGGCAGGGTTCTTCTGCTTTCACTTCCGGCTCCAGGAAAGAACCACCTTCCCCAGAATGTCACAAGCACTCCTCACTCACTGGTCAAGATGGAAAGTTCTTCCTCAATCGAAGAAGAATCTGCCTCTCACCGGTTGCCACCCATGGGACTTCAAAGGTCCTAATTTTGCCCTTTGAAGTACCAGGAAACAACCCCATTCCCTTTTCTGGGTGAAGCACTTGGCACGTCTGAAGGCTGCCGTCCTGCCCTCCCCACCTTCACTTCTCCGGGCAGCACCCCGGCAGGGCCCTCGCCGCCTTCACTGCCGGTGCCTCCTCTCCCGGGGGCTCTTCCTTCGTCCCTGGCCTGGTTAGCTCCGCTTCATCCGGGGGCTCCGGGGCGCCTGGCCCTGCCCCATTCTCCCAGACGAGAAGGAACCCCAGAGACATCCTGCGGCTCCAAGGACCTGCGTCCTGTGCTCGCCATGGTTGTGACTTGCACCCGTACCCGTCGGGAGGGCTGCTCCCGGCCACTCCGTGGGGCGGCCTCCGAGAAGGGCCGTGGCTGCCTCACCGACTCCTGAGCTTCAGGACTCGTCACTTTCTCGCGGCCCTCCCGGCAGTGCTCGCCCGCTGCGCCGCCCTGGGGTCGCAACCTCCATACGGCACAGTGTGCTTCTGTCGTGTGCACACACGTGTGTATGCGTGTGCCCATGCTCCTTTGTGTGCGGCCAGGTATGCTGGGGCCTGCTATAAACACTCCGGTATTTTCACCTGAAATGCCTCCAAGCCAGGCCTCGCATATCCTACCGTGGAAATTTTATGTGCTCTTCTGGGTTTAGGACCTCACGGACCTCCGTTAAATGTCCTCTGGCCGTTTTCTAGCCAAAAACTAATTTCAGTTTAAATTCTGTTGTCTCCAAGTTACTCAGCTCCCTCAAAACTGTATCATCCCCAGATCTGATTAGTAAACCTCTATAAGGTCACTCATGTGATTATTGAAAATGTCAAGCAGGCAAAATCAAAGATGTGGCCCAGAACTCATGAGAGGCCTCCCTTTCTCAACTGGCGAACCAAGAGATTTTTAGCCAGCTTAAAACCCACTTCATATTATAACTATCCATTCCACTTGTCACCGATGTACCTCTCACAGTGACAAGATTTAGTTAGATGTCTTGATGACATCCTGTGTTAGCAGGAGCAGGTTGGTACCTACAGACCACAACGCTCTTCTTAACACTCAAGTCATCTGTTTGATAATCTATTTTAGGCTCTGCCAGACATGAAACATCAATTTTGCCATTTGATTACCAGAATCCACACTTTCCTCTTTCCTTGGGGGGATTTCAAACTGAGTATGACTCGCCTTGCTTTTTCTGCCCCAACCAGCACACTCTCGGGGAGTTGGGCTCCAGGACTCGGGCTGGACGCGTGTCAAACCGAGGCAATCCTTCCTACATTATTACCTGGATTGAAGTAACCCTTAATGATGTCTATTCCACCTACTTCTAGCTAAGAACCACTACCTTTAGTGGAGTTAATGGAGCTTAGTGAGGATGTGGGCAGCTCTACCCGCCTTCTCTCTGTTATTCATGAAAACAATAGCACTGGCCAGCAACATGGCTGTTCTGAACAACTTCAAACAGTGTGGCCAACACTACACTCATCACCACCACTTTGTCACCTTTAGTACGTCAAGCATAGCTAAAGACTGGCGGCTTCTTTGCACCTAGCCAGCAGGAATAAATCTATTTGTTTGACAAATCACGATTCACAACCTGGAACTGATGACATGTGAGCCAGACCCACAATGGTGGCAGGCGAGGGTGCTAGGCCACAACTTCCAGCTGGTACTTGAGTCTTCTGTCCAGGGACTCTGAATCTGGTTTGGAGTCCAAAAGGTGCTGACGGTGGGCTGGCTGCACAGACCACCACGGCAGAGCACCAGTACTGACTGCATGCAGGCCCTGCACTTGCCCCCCTAGAGGGGATCTCCTGGGTGTCCCAGGGAACATAAGTGACGTCAGTGCAAAGGGAAAAGCTTTCTCTGCATGTGAGGCTTCCTCCTGAGTTTGCTCTCTCAGAAATGAAGAAGCCCACGTGCGCCATCGTTGGTTTTAACAACCGGGCTGGGTTTTTCACAGGTCTTCGCTGAAGAGCACGTTGGCTGTACGTATAAGGTTGCAGCGGCTGGCCATGCCTCCTCTGAAGGCTGGCGATCAGGCCGTTAGCCAAAACTGACTTCAGAGCTTCCTGCGATTTTTAGGGGTGAGACAACAAGTGTGATTGGAGAATGGTCCTGGATGAATGACCTTGTACTGTAACCAGATGAAAAAACTTATAAAGTAGAAATAATGTTAATAGTTCTTCTTTTAAAAAAACTGTAAAAATTACACTAAAAAAGTGTATCTGTAAGTTTCTCCTAGTGTCCCAAACAGTAAACACCCAAGGGAAAGTGAAATTGTATGCTTGGGCTTAAGAATGTGGGTAATAACCAGGCAGAAAAGACAAGAAGCAGGGAGACAGCAGTTCTGACAGAGGTTTCTTAACTGCTCCCATTTGCCAATGGGGGGCGGTGCCAGGAGGGGTTCCCCTGCCCACAAGGAGGCCTGGCGCTGCCGTCCCTTCCCAGTGTGGTACAAGGTTCCCAAGCAGAGTTTGAACTGCAGCGGGTTGGCGACACAGACAACAGGTGCCTACAGCTCCCCTGGGTGCTCCACCATCACATGACAATGTAACAACTGCAACACCGTAGCAGTGACCTGTCCTTGACCTCTAGCCAGCTTGGCCAATGCCAGTGTGCTCTGTCACTGTCTGAGGAAGAGGCTTATCAGCACCTGAAGCATGAGCTCCTGCAATGACCTGTAGTCAGAGAAGCAAATACAAACAGGACTCCAAAGATTCACAACTCCTTAAGATAAAAACACAGAGAAGGCTGGCGGCTGTCTTAGCTCTGACCTCAGTGCAAGAGAACTGTCCCAGCCCCTGATGCTGAGAGGGTAGGGAAAGCCCATCAGCAGGCAGGTAGGGCCCAGGCTCTGGGGTCAGGCCCCACACGCCACATACGCACCGTGTGAGCCAAGCAGGGAACTAAAACTGTGGGCTTGAAGCATCGCCACGGTGGGCGACATGTGTGAAGGGCCTTGCCTGGTAACCAGCATCTGACAGGTACCCAGTAGGCACTGCCCCTGGTGAGAATTCTCACCCCCCTGAAGACGGACTGGCCCAGGTGTGTGGGTCCCTCCCTCTGGCCCTCTTAGCTTCAGTTCAGAGGGTTCCCACAACCTGACAAAACCACTCTCAGGTTTTGTTTTTAGCGTTCACTTTAACTGCTTTCACTTTACTCAATTTATATCCTTTGTTGGGCAAAGAACTACTGTGTCTATTACACCAATTAGGGAGCCCTGGTTTGTTTTCAAGGAACCCCAGCTAGCCCCGAGTGGCTGGGAGGAGGGTCTCAGGGCAGAAGAGTCAGTCCCTCTGGAGCCCCTGGTCACTGCCATCGAGGGACAGGCCTGAGCTATGCCCAGAGGCCAGGGACCTGGTACAACATTGGCTCGCAGCAAAGTCCACCCTGACATACACAACCTACTGGAGCTTACTAACAGCCATGCTTAAACACGAAGGCAAGAATGACTTTTGTTACCTATTTCTAGTGATCAAATAGCACACAGAAGAGCTGGCCTGAAAAATCTAATGTGGTGAGCCCAAGTAAGGGAAAAAAGATAGGAAGAATCGTTTTAAAAATTCTATCAAGGGCAGCTCGGGTGGCTCAGCGGTTGAGCATCTGCCTTCAGCCCAGGGCGTGTCCTGGAGACCTCGGGCTCCCTGCATGGAGCTTGCTTCTCCCTCTGCCTGTGTCTCTGCCTCTTTCTCTGTGTGTCTCTCATGAATAAATTTAAAAAAAATTCTAACAAAAGCCTACATTATTTGTGACTCTTATAAAGCCTTACTTTACATTTGTATAAATTCTGGCAAATATTCAATTCTGATGATTATATAAATAATGATATTTACAGATACTCAGTCTACCTCCTTCCCCATCCAAAGCATATATATTAGCCACAAAACACATTAAATCACACTGAAAACCCAATTTGTTTCCTCTACAGGCTGCTTCCTGCCCTTTTAGTTCAGCTATTAGAACGTCCAAGGGAAGAGAAAACATCAATGTAGTATCTCTTCGTTCTGACTAGATAAAAATATGGAAATACATCCCGATCAGTTTAAATCGAGTTGTGACCATATAGGAGTGTCACTAACGGGATCCCTGGGTGGCGCAGCGGTTTGGCGCCTGCCTTTGGCCCAGGGCGCGATCCTGGAGACCCGGGATCAAATCCCACGTCGGGCTTCCTGCATGAAGCCTCTTCTCCCTCTGCCCCTCTCTCTCTCTGTGACTATCATAAATAAAAAAAAAAAAAAAAAAAAAAAAAAAAGGAGTGTCACTAACTCAACAAATATTCAGAGACTCTCTCGGTGGCTCCAAGGGTCTGTGTGAAGTAACCACGGTGAGCCGGTGTCTGTGACTCAGGTGCTGTCCATCTTCCCCAGCAGATGAACTCCCGGGGACTGGGACCACGCCGGCCATGTGTCCCCCTGACTCCCTGACACAGAACCACAGAGCCTGGCACAGTGGCGATTAGAGAAGGGGCTTCAGTTTAGTGATGTAAGTTCTTTAACGAACTGAACATGTGGTGGGGGAAGACCACTAATAAACAGCCAAAATTATAAAGCTGGTAAAACACCAAGGCCACCACGGCAGACGACCATGAGACAGACCACAGACACGGGCAGACACACCTGGCGTCTCGGTCCGTCTGGGCCTGGCTATGTTCGCAGTAGTTTGGGAAACTTAAAAAATGCTCTGTAAACTTTTCTGGAAAACATTTCTTTCAACATTCCTTCTGCACTTTGGAGCACGGTGAGTACTCTCTTTCTGCTTGTGCATCGTAGGAAAGCTTCTGCCTAAAACTTCTCACCACAAAACATCAGATTAGAGTTCACCTGGGTTTCTAGTCTAAACATCTAAATAACCCTTCTAATTTCTTTAAAAAACCAGGTGTAGGGCAGCCCAGGTGGCTCAGCGGTTTAGTGCCGCCTTCAGCCCAGGGCGTGATCCTGGGGTCCCGGGATCGAGTCCCATGTCAGGCTCCCTGCATGGAGCCTGCTTCTCCCTCTGCCTGTGTCTCTGCCTCTTTCTCTCTCTCTCTCTCTCTGTGTGTCTCATGAATAAATAAATAAAATCTTAAAAAAAACAAACAGGTATAGTTGGGTAAACATCCAGAGAGAGTGTGTTAGGCTTTCCTGTCTTCCACATCACTGATTCATAAAAACAGAAGGTACCTGAGGGAACACCATCAATGCCTGTTTTCTGGAGCCGAAGACCTAACTTTCTCGAGGCAAGGTTCAGAGATAATTCAATGTAAGGGACAGCAAGGGGAAGCTGGCCCTGGAATCTAGCCTAGCCATGTGGAAGGTCCCCTAGCAGCATGTGACTCTACCAGTGGCTCTTGGTCAAGGTCCGAGGCTCCCATTTGGCCAGCTGAGTGCAGGAACTTGACCAGCAGCAGGCAGCGCAGGAGAGCACTCGCTTAGGCAAACAAGGCACGATGTGTTTTCCCCATAATAAGCTTTCTAAAGAGAGACCCTGCCAAACAAGAAAAAGAAACCTATAGACATGGAGATAAATCTGCATCAGTTCTCCTTTCCTTTAAAAAAAAAAACCCTTTATGAGTGGGACATGTGTGCCTACTATCTCAAGATAATTCTTACTCGAGGGAATAAATGAAATCCCACTTTGGCCTTCTACTTGCAATTCAACTACTTTTCGACACTAAGGAAACAGGACATTCTTTCCAATGAAATGTATGGCAGTGAAATACACTGTTTTATTCAAGTAAAACTGTGGTTTTCTTTAACTTCCCTTTAACTTAGGGTGTCAAAAACAAATGGTTTTGAGGGTTCTTACTTCCCAAATTCTGATACTTGTAGGAAGTGATGCCCACCTGAAAGATGCCCAACCCAATCCCATGCTGCCTTGCCCATTCGTGGCAGGCAGCTGGGCCATGTGCACACTCTGCCAGGAGGAGCAGCCCAAAATCACAGGGAGAAGTGGCTCGCCCTTCCCTCCCCTTCATTGTAACAATCACATTACTGCTTGGGGCCAGCTGGCTCTCCTAGCTCTCATGGCTACCCCCACCCCCAACCTGGCCTGCAAGTGCGGTGTCAGATCACCTGGGGATCTCTTTCGTTGTCACTTGACCACTCCCCTCCTCCTCAGAAATGCTGAACCCCTTTGATGACACCTGTTGGCTGAGTGAATGGTTACTGGTTATTTTATGCTTTTGCCTGGCTACAGACTGCCCAGAGGCCCCTTATTTTTGCATTTCTGCTTTGTTTAGACTTTGATACTGAGAAGACCCTCATGACAGACTGGATGAGCTCCAGTGCTTGTATCTTTTGATACCCAACAGAATTAGGCAGCCCAAAAAGTTGGTTATTTGATTGTCGTGCAATATTTCATTCTAACACGTTTAGCTTTGGTATTTCTCTTAGAAAACCTATTTCTAATCTAAGCATTCAGATGGAAAAGTCTGACATAATACTACTCTCTAACACATTTGTAAAATGAAACAAAAGAAACCAGTGTTCTTTTGACCACAACTTCACATTCAGCCCTGCTCTCACCACTGCTAGGCACCCTCTGTGTCATGTGGGAAACAGGAAGCGATGGTACTAGCCCTCACGGAGCTCACCATCACCAGGGAAAAAGACACAACTTGGGTCACCGCTGGACCAATTCCCCCCTTGCTGCAATTGTAGATACACAGAGAAGTACAAAGTGTTTCCCAAATAAACAGCATGTTAGTGAGGGGATTGTTTGTACAAGGCTGAGTATTTACGGTTGAGGTGGGTTTTTACAGTGACGGTGAAGGTTCCTGAGATGGGAACAAGAGAACCTAAGATTAAGATTCTCTCAGATTAAATGTATTTTGCTATTTACCAGCTAAGACTGAAGTGTCTTCTGTGCTGAAAGCCATTCTCTCTCTACTTGGGTCAAAGAATAGTTCAGACGACATGAGAATGGAATCCACACGACAGGTCTCATGTATCATAAGTGTACTAAATGGTCATATAGCTAGCTCATCAGGGTAGAAGTCTCATAAGCGCTTCTAAGCACATTTCCTGGGCAGTTAGGGAAGAAGTTATAATATGCTCCTTCCTCCCTGCGTAGTCCACCTTCCAGGGAAACCCAATGACGTAACTCCCCTTTAGGATCCTACCATGGTTCGTTAGTGCCTACAACGCAGAAGTGGAAGTTCACACACCACTACAGGACCCTAGGGAGCCTGCCTGGGCCCTTGGGCCATCTTCCACTCCAAACTCCTCCCTCGTGCTTCCCCAAACTTAATGCACTTTTCACCACACCACATGCAGACAGATGCCGCTGCCCCCATGCTCCGGTGCTGCAGTCCTTTCTTAGTTTCAATGGTACTGGGGCACTTGTGCAGAGTGGGCTAGAGCTGTCTCCAGGCCTGGCTCCCTACACCAGGCTCTGCACCAATTAAGGGCAGGAAATGATGCCGTATTTATCTCTGTATTTCATGAATCAAGCCCAGGGGTCAACCTGACGCAGAACAGACAGGTGATAATTCTTGGTTGATGAGGAGGAAAAGAGGGGTGACTTGAAATCTGTAACATTTTACCTCCCCTAGCTCTGGATTAGTCCTGTTTAATTTCCTGGTCCAAGTTTTCTTGTGTATCCCATTAAGAATAAACTGAAGCATCATTTTCTAAGATTGGGGGGCTTTGGGAAAGACAAATTTAGTGATTTTTTTCCTCCTTTGATTTAAAAAAAATAGGATGCTTACAGGACAGAATTTCATTGTTAGAGTATAGGTGTAATGAAAATCACTGGTTAAAAAGAAGAAAGAGAAATGGAATAACATATATACTTATTTTTAAGATAGGAGACATTTGAGAAATGGAATAATAATTTTTAAGATAATAGACAGCTGAGTACATTTTATTATTATATAGAGTTTTGACAGGGTGGCGCTAGGTTTTGATTCTTAAAAGGGACTGGAATGGCATCTTCAAGGGCCAATGAGTTAGTTGGCAAAGGTGTTTTGAGTCCATCCACTAGTTGAAAAATAATAAAAGTAGGTTGGGAAGAACTAAAAATTCAGAAACTTAACAAGAACATAAGCAGAAAAAGTGGCAAAGTTTTGGGATCCCTGGGTGGTGCAGTGGTTTGGCACCTGCCTTTGGCCCAGGACGGGATCCTGAATCCCACGTCAGGCTCCCGGTGCATGGAGCCTGCTTCTCCCTCTGCCTATGTCTCTGCCTCTCTCTCTCTCTCTCTGTGTGACTATCATAAATAAAAAAAATAAAAAAAAAATTGTCCCTTTAAAAAAAAAAGTGGAAAAGTTTTTCTATGACCCTGTGTTTGACTATTACTAGATTTAATAAGAGATGCACATTCTTCCTTAGAATATTCCTGGCTTTCCTACCTTAAAGAACTCTCACTAAAATTCCTAAAGTATTTTTTTTTACATCAGAAAAACCTCAATCGTTTTTATTGTCCTTGGTTTAGAAAATTATTAAGTTTCTTAATGAATGTATTAAAATCGCATGACTCTGATATTTAAATAAAGAAGATATAGCACGATTAATTGAAGAATGAAGCATAAAGAGGTTTTGTTCATTCAAGCTGACTACATTACTAACAAATATTATTTTAGATAGTGTGCCTCAACTAACTAACCAAGAGATTATACACGAACTGTATATTTCTTAATGTTATTATAAACATCCTGAGGGCAAGAACTTTTTTTTTTTTTTACAGTTTGGCTAACACCTATCACAAGAAGAGCCAAGAGTCTACATAACAAGCAACACCCAGAGAAGGATCTGTGTTTTAATGAAATGACAGTCTGTAACAGCCATGTTTGGGATAATCAAAAACACAAAACACAAGGTTTAGAAAATCAATGAATAAAAAGAAGTTTATGTTAAAAACAGCCTGTGATATATTTACATCTCTTCATATCAGAGCAGGGAAGTAAATGCCATTGAAACGGATTCTGACAACATGTTAACCTGTTGTTATTCTGGGAGGATCAAGGAAAATGATTCATTAAAACACCCTGAAGACTTCAATTACACACATTCTCCTTATTGTCATGTTCTGACACTTTTGTTTCAAAATGTCAACACTAAGAACTATCTCACCTTTAAATACCTCATATCGTTAACGGCTGTTCTGTGATGAATGTGACCCACGGTTCTGGCAAGTAAACAGTAATAGAACAGAACTCTACTTCTTTTTACCTGAATTGGAGAGTATTAGCTTATGTTTTAATGTTACCGTATATATTGTACAAAAGGCTGAGTTACTGGGATTTTCATATGTATGGGGGTACCATTTTTCTAGCAATCCTCTAATGGAAGTGGAAGAGAACATCCCCTTCCTCTACCTCTCCATCCTAAGAAGCTACTAAAATGATCAGTCTGAGTGAGAAGTTGTGAGGGGGAAAAGTTAGATCAATTCATCAGGCATATTCAACCAGTTTCTTTCTAAGGCATTTATGGTGGCCTAATCCAGGGTAGCAGTGGGAACCCTGCCCAGACCAGGTGCCCTGGGTCTGAGTGACCTTTATTGACTCTGGGGATAGGACAGGTGATAGCCTGGATGGCGTGACCAGCTTTGGAATGCTGCACTTGATTTGTTGGATGAGAAGAAATCAACATATGCAGAAGGAAATTTAAAAGTCTTATTGTAATGCTCTGAACTTCTTCGATGGACATTTTTTTTAACTTTCTAGTTTGAAATTATTTCAAACTTATAGAAAAGTTTCAAGAATACCAAGAACTCAAACACTCTTCATTCAGCTCACCAGAACTTTGCCACAGCTGCTTTCTCTCTCTCTCTCTCTCTCTCTCTCTCTCTCTCATGCTTTCCTGGAACATGTGAGATGAAGCTGCATATACCATGTCCCTTTACCCTGTAGTACTTCAGTATGTTAATTTTCTTAAGAACAAGAATATTCTCTTTCCTAACCACAGTCCGTTAGAGATACTAAATCCTAGACACTCAACCTTTATATAAAACTTTGATCTAGGGCAGCCCGGGGGGCTCAGTGGTTTAGTGCCGCCTTTGGCCCAGGGTGTGGTCCTGGAGACCCAGGATCGAGGCCCACATCGGGCTCCCTGCATGGAGCCTGCTTCTCCCTCTGCCTGTGTCTCTGCATCTCTCTGTCTCTTTCTGTGTCTCTCATGAATAAATAAAATCTTTAAAAATAAATAAATACTGTGATCTAATCCAGTGTCCAACTGCACCAGGTCAGTCAAACATGTCTGTTCACCTGAAGTTCTTCCTGGTACAGAGCATGGTCTAGGATCATGTCTGACATGTCCTTAACATGCCTCCTTAGTCTCTAACTGGAAGCAGCTTGTGACGTCACTACTGAAGAATACGGGTCAGGGATTTTATATAATGTCCCTCAAATTGGGTTTATCTGCTTTTTCTTTATGACCAAAGTTATGGATTTTTTTAAATTTTTTTTTTATTTATTTATGATAGTCACACACACACACACACACACACACACACACAGAGAGGCAGAGACATAGGCAGAGGAGAAGCAGGCTCCATGCACCGGGAGCCCGACGTGGGACTCAATCCCGGGTCTCCAGGATCGTGCCCTGGGCCAAAGGCAGGGGCCAAACCGCTGCGCCACCCAGGGATCCCCTGGATTTTTTATTGTAATATATAACTGATATATCCTTTAAGGGCATGCCCATGGCGTCTTTGGTCCATTACTGGTACACTGATCCTTATAACTGGGTTAAGCTGGTGTCCAATCTCTCCACTGTACAGTTAACTATTTTTCCTTTGGTAATTAATAAGCAAAGTATCTTGTGGGGAGATACTCTGAGATTACATAAATAGTCCATTCTTCGTGTTATTGATGATTTGTACCTAAATTGATTTTTGCTCTGATAGCTGCAAAATTATAATTTTCTAATACTATCCATCATTCTTTATTTTTTGCTTTATATTCCTTTTCCCCTGAGGATGTATCCATATAAATATGTATCCATATAAATATCTCCTAATATCAGTATGAACTCATGCATCACCCCCCATCCAGTGGATTATATTAAGTACTATCCTTATTTATTTATTTTTAAAGGCTTTATTTATTTTTCAGAGAGAGCAAGAGAGAGCACGTGCATGCATGAATGAGCGTGCGCGCGCGCGTGTGTGTGTGTGTGTGTGAGAGAGAGAGAGAGAGGAGCCAAGGGAGAGGAGAGAAGCTTAAGCAGACTCTGTGCTGAGTGGGGAAGCCCGATGCAGGGCTGGATCCCACAACCCTAAGATCATGACCAAAACCAAGAGTTGACACTTAACCACCTGCAATACCTAGGGACCCCTGTGCTTATTTATTTTGATATCCAAATCTGATGTGCCAAGTTTGATCAGTGGGATCCCATCAAGCTAGCTCCCTTAGTTACAGAGCACTTCCTTAATTCCCTGCATGCTGGTCCAGGGTTATCATGTTCCTTCCCAACCATGGGCCTGTGACCCACCATTTCATTTCTCTAAAGAGGCTCATTTCTGTTAGTGGGCCAACATATTGAGAAACTAGATCTGGGCACTAGGTGTGGTCAGTGCTACTGGGATGCCATTGCTTTGGATTCTTTTAGTTTGACAGAGTTAAGACACATGTGCACACACACATAGACACACACAATCTTATTAAATCATGAGTTTACACTAATACCTCTAATTCCAATCCAACCCCACAGGGTTCTTCCTGTATTTGTATTTTCTTTCTTCTACAGTAAGATCAACCTAGCTCCTCATTTGCTCAAATTTATAATACACATACAATATAATTTCAGAATTGCTGTACTCCTACTACTGTGAAAATAAACCCAGGAAGAGCTTATGATTTCTTTGCAATTATTTTTTGTCTTTAGACTGATGGTATATTACGTTCAAAAATTACTAAAATTAATTTTTCCCTCTCTCCTATGATTATGTTATTCATTTAAAGTACAGTTGGATCCTTTATTTGTTTCTTTTTAGTCTATGGTTGTCCCTATTGTTGATTTGCCTTTTGATTATGTAAAATAGTAACCTGATTCCTAAGTCAAATCATACAAAAGCCATACTTAGAGAAGCATTACTCCCTCCCAGTCCTTCTGTCTTGTTCTCTCCTAGCCCTTATAGAGAACAAACGTCAGTAGCTTCCTCTATATATAAAGTATTATAGATTTCAAAATAAGTGATCACATTTTTTTTTTTCAAATCATGCCTTCCTCAAACCTGTAAGACCCACAGTGGCCAATAAAGGCCCAAGTGTCTATCACTGTTACCAGTAACAATTTAACTGTTACCAAAAGTTTTGTATGCTTGCTTTCTTTCAAGTCTGATTTACCAAGACTGCTTCAAGTCTCCTAAACACAGGTTTAGGAGAAGCACCAGTGTTACTGCTTACCTGTTCCTCAGAAACCTCCAGAGGAGGAGATGCTTGTTGTTCAGACTGCCGACCATCCTGATAGTTTATATTTCGTCGCTGACGTAAAGGAGGGAAAAGACGATTCCAATTGATCATTCCTCCCTAAAAACAGATCAATACATAGTGATCAGACATAGGAGAACCATCTTAATGCTTGGAGGCGTTTTTTCTTGCAATGAAGTCACATCCATAGATTGGGAAATAAAAAGTCATGCCGATCTGCTGAATGCAAGCAATCCAAACCCTGAAGTATCACATCACCCTTCAACAAGATGAAATCAAGAGAAATGGGGGAGGAGCACAAAGAAGGTAATGGTACTGCCAGAGTTATTTGTGCAACTTGGCTCTGGAAGGCAAGGGAAGATGCATACAGATACAGACACTCCTAACCTCAGCCTCACTGACCCTGTGCCATCTCCCCTGGACTTCAGGGCTCTACCGGGCATGACAGGGAAGATGACACAGAGCTAAGGCTAACTCACTGCTGGCAACCAGAAACCCGGAGCTTCCACAACTTCTCCTTCTCCTTCTTCCTCCTCCTCCTTCTTCTTCTTTAAAGATTTTATTTACTTATTCATGAGAGACACAGAGAGAGGCAGAGACAAAGGCAGAGGGAGAAGCAGGCTCCATGCAGGGAGCATGACATGGTACTTGATCCCGGGACACCAGGATCACACCCTGGGCCGAAGCCCAGGCGCTTAAACCGCTGAGCTACCCAGGCTGCCCTGCATGACGCTTTTTAAAAATCCATGTTTTTAGCTATCTGCCAATATTTTAATTCAGCAATTTAATGCTCTATTTCTAGATTTAGGTAAATTACAGACTGAGATAACATGAAAATTTTCCTACTATAAACATTTAAAAATGTCAGACAAAATTTAAAAAAAATATTTCACATGCATAGCTGAACATAAAAGGAAGACATGGAGGTCCCAAGGTGCCAGAGACAAGCACTGGCAAACCAGAATAGTAAGCAAGCAAGCTGCCAAGGGTGAGGGTATAAGGGTGAGCACATCCTGCTAACCTAGAACCATTTGGGTTTTATCACCATTTGGGTTCAGGAGACGAGGCCTTGGGTAGGAAAGAGGTAGTGACTCTGAGCTCATCACCTACTTAAAGGCACAATCCTCAAGTGGCAACATCCTTAGTGAAAGAGAAGATGATAAAAAACAAACCCAAAAGGTGCTCTTTTTGAGGGAGAGGGCAGGAATGCTCACCTGCCTGAGAATTAAGAAATGAGAAATCTGAGGTTGAAGTTACATAAATATATATTTTAAGAACCCATAAAAAATTACGTAAGAACTGGTTCTGGGATAGAGTTGGATATACCTAAGGAGCCAAGCAGAAGCAAATATAAAATTACTCTGTAGGGCCACCCTCTTACCCTGAGATTACATGAGATTTATAGATAAAACTCCTATTGGAAATACTTAGCATCCAAAATTCAAAACCCACGAGGAGAAAAACCTACCATAATCAAGACTCAGTATATACAATAAATAGGACGATTAGATCCCAAGAACCTAAATTTTTTAAAAACACTTTATTTGAGAGAGAGAGTGAGAGACAGCAAGCACGAGTTGGGGGAGAGGGGCAGAGGAAGAGGGAGAAGCAGATTCCCTTCTGGGCTGGGAGCCTGACGTGGGGCTCAATCCCAAGACCCAAATATCATAACCTGAGCCAAAAGCAGATGCTTAACTGACTAAGCCACCCAGGCACCCTCTCCCAAGAACCTAAATTTATAACAATCTGAAAACAAACATAATTTCAGAAGTTTTAAAATGACTAAGACATAGAAGGAAGACTTTTAAAAAGGTAAGATATTATAAAAAAAAAAAAGATTTGAGGGATCCCTGGGTGGCGCAGCAGTTTAGCGCCTGCCTTTGGCTCAGGGCGCGATCCTGGAGACCCGGGATCGAATCCCACGTCGGGCTCCCGGTGCATGGAGCCTACTTCTCCCTCTGCCTGTGTCTCTGCCTCTCTCTCTCTCTCTCTGTGTGACTATCATAAATAAATAAAAAGTAAAAAAAAAAAAAGTAAAAAAAAAAAAAAAAGATTTGAAAAAAATTAGGGAAATTAAAGAGAGACACTAAGATATTATATAAAATTGTTTTAGAACAATTTGAAAGAAATTCAAATATGGTGGTGATCATAATATATATACATGGACAAATTCTCCATTTTGAAATGTCTCCCACCTACCTCCAACAACAAACCTAAACATCAATAAAGATGCTGATGGAAAAAGATGGAAAAGGAAATATTAGAGAAGTATCAACAAAAGAAAGCTGATGTCATTATATTCATGTCAAATAAATTAGACTTCAAGGGCAAAAAAGGCATTAGTGCTGATATAATCACTGAGATGCATCAGTATCTTTTTTATTTTTTTTTTTAAGATTTTATTTATTTGAGAGTGAGACAGAGCAAGAGAATGGGGGAGGAGTAGAGAGAAGGACAGGTAGACTCCCAACTGAGCACAGAGCCGACGCAGGGCTCAATCCCACAAGCCTGAGACCACGGCCTGAGCTGGAACCAAGTCCAACGCCCAACTGACCAAGCCATCCAGGCACCCCATATCACTATTATTTTTACTAACACAACAGCGTAGAGCTCAAAAATTAAAAGAACTACTCAGACATGTATTTAATTTTTAGCATCTGTTGATAGAGCAGATAAAGTTTAATAAGACAGAATATAAACAACAAATTATATCAGTGGGTGTATATAAGCTTGTACTCTGTATTTATAGTATATTTTTCTATTATAGATAAAATATTTTAAAAAGTAATGGTGGATTAAGTCCTTATGAAATGTCCATAAACACCAAAATGTAAATACTACACAGACTATATTTTTTGGCCACAATGCAATTACATTTGAAATTGATATCAAAATTACAATTAATACAAAACAAAGATTCACACACTGGAAATCAGAAATGGAAAAACCCATAATGTATATTAGAATATAGCTACAAGTGAATAAAACTGAGCACAGTCAATTGAACATCCAACTCTTGCTTTCAGCTCAGGTCATGGTTTCAGGGTCATGAGATTAAGCCCTGCACCGGGCTCTACACTCAGCAAGGAGTCTGCTTGAGATCCTCTCTCTCCCCATCTCCCTCTACCCCTCTTTCCACTCACATGTATGTGTGCTCTCTCTCAAATAAATAAAATCTTTAAAAAAAAAGAATAAAATTGAGACTATTACTTATCAAAGCTGGTGGGATATAATTAGATATAATTTTAAAATATTGACCTTAAAAAGAAAATGAAGACAAAGAATTAAGTATATTCAAGAAGTTAGAGAAAATAGTAATAATCTAAAGAAATAAAATGAGAGCAGATGTTAGCTAAGAGATTTGGGAGATGTAAATAAAGTGGAAAATAAAGACATAATAGAATCAATAAAGTCCAATGTTGGGCTTTAAAAAAAAGATTATATATATATTTTATATATATTATATATTTTGTATATATATATATATTTTTTTTGTGTGTGTGTGTGTATATATATATATATATATATATAAAAATATGGAGAACATGAGTGAGGGGGAGGTGCAGAGGGAGAGAGACAGACTCTGTGCTGAGTGCAAAACCTGAGATCATGACCTGAGCCGAAATCAAGAGTCGGATGCTTAATCAACTGAGCCACCCAGGTGCCCTGAAGGTTGGTTGGTTGAAAACTCAAGTAAAATGGAAAACCTGGCAACCCTGATGACAAGACAAAGAAAGGGACATAAATTGTATTAGGAATAATGCAAGAGATACCATGGCAAACATTAAAAACCATAAGAATATTTTATTCATATTAATAGCTATGATGAAATAGATTATTTTCTAGGAAAAATGTAACTTACTAAAACTTGATACTCAAGAAGAAACAAAAATCGATAATCATTTTTGAAAACTGTTCAGGAGCATCTACTAAAGCTGAACACATGTGTTTACCTCAGCAATTTTGCTCCTAGACACCAGAAATGCAAATGCATGTCCACCAAAAGGCATGGGCTAGAACATTCTTAGTAGCATTACTTGTAATAGACAAAGACTGGAAACTACCCAAATGTGCACTAAGTATAATGGATAAATTATGGTATTATGGTATAATCACATAATATAAAATTACACAGCAGTTAAAGTGAAAAAACTACAATTATATGTAGCAATATAAGTGAATCTCTCAAATATAATGTTAAATAAAATAAAACACAAAGTACATTTATATAATTACTTTTATAAATATTTACTTCTATGTATACTTCCATAAAAAGCTACAGAAAGAGCTAGAAAACTGGACTATTTTAGCCACTAATATAACTGAAATAATACTTAAAAAAGTGTTCCCACCAAAAATCTATAGGTGAAGTCTACAAAACTTTTAAGGATATTCCATCTTATAGAAATTGTTCTCGAGAACAGAAAAAGAGCAAAAGCTCCCCACTGAATTTTTTGAGGCTATATAACACTGTTTCCAAAACCAGACAAGGCCATTACAAGAAAGAAAAATTATAGGACAATTTGTTTTTCATTTATGGACAGATAATAATAATCCTAAATAAAATACTATCAAACTCAATCCAACAATGATTTAAAAATAAGCATCTTATCTGAAATAATGTACTATATTAGGATTTATCTCAGGAATCTCAGAAAAAATAATAATCTAATTCACATATTAACAGTTTGAATGTCTACTACCACCTCTTGCATTCAATACAAGTCATAGGATAATGAGGGCCAAACTAACCAACCATGAAAGAAAATGCAGGATGAAAAGAAAAACAAAACTGCCATTATTTACACATTAATTGTCTGCTAGGAAAATGAGAATAAGAGAGTACAAGACACAAAAGTATCAGTAACAGTCCTCTATTGTGATCATTTAGAAGTATAAAAAATAGCTAACAAATAAAAACTACTAGGTACTTAAGAATTAAATCTAACAAAAGATCTGCAATATTTAATGGAGAAAATAGTAAATGATGTGGAAAGCAAAGGTAAAAGATACTTTAATTAAACTTCCTTACAACTTAGAGCCCATGGACAAGTATGTGGGACAGGAAGGGTGACCCTCCTCAAGGTGCCCAGCTGCCTAAATGTTAATACTTTGTTAGAGACAAAGGCAACCTCAGCTTGACATTAACCCTACCTCAAGGATCCCATAAGTCTTCTTTAGCATATAAAAATCCCTTTGAATTTTTTTTTTATCACTACCCCCGCCCCAAGATATATGTTAGCAATAATCCTCTAAACACAGGGCCCACGGATATCCATCTGAAGGGTCCCGTGACTAAGGTTACACTAGACAGTAGTAAATGACCCCTCAAGATCCTGGAAACCTCATTGCCAAATTCCTTAGGCACTTCCACTATTCCTGACCCTCTCTCAACTTGAAAGTTTATGATCAGTCCCTCCTTACAACCCTACCGCAGTTCTTTCTGTCTTTTCCCTGTGCTTTAATAAAACCATCTTTTTTGCACTGAAGATGTCTCAAGAATTCTTTGTTGACTGTTTGCTCTTGAACCCCAACATTTCACATCAAGAAACTTGACTGCTTCAGATATCAGAAGACGTAAGTGAAAAGACTGCACAGTCTTGCCTGCAAAGATTCAACTCTGCAGTCTGCTCATACACTGTGGATTTCAGTCTGCAGAAAAGAGCACACTGGTTGGCTCTGAATATCTATATTCCCTTTTCTTTAAAAATAGGGTTTTCTGTGTGTGTCTGACATATGGTTTCTACATTTCTCAGTTCTAGCCACAAGGACTCAATTCTGCCAATAGTACTATGTAAAGAGAGGGGCGAACAGGACTTCCAGATGATCTCAGAGGCTGGATGTGCCCTTCCTCATCAGGTTCTACTTTTTCTGGAGCTAAAAGCAGCTGTCCTGGGCAGACAGGTAGAAGCCCTGTATCAAGGACAGAGCAGGGCCCAGAGTAAAGGAGCCTGGCCCCACAACTTCATGCCCCTGCCTTGTTATCAGGCCAGGGCTGTCAACATCAGCACTTCTTTTATATGAGAAACAAGTGTCTGCCTTTTAAAACTTTATTTTGTGGGGCATGTGGGTGGCTCAGTCAGTTAAGCATCTGCCTTCGGCTTAGGTCATGATCCTGGGGTCCTGGGATCCAGCCCTGCATTGGGCTCCCTGCTTAATGAGAAGTTTGCTTCTCCCTCTCTCTCTGACCTCCCCACTGCTCTCTCGCTCTCAAATAAATAAATAAAATCTTTAAAAAGAGACAACTGTTATTTTTGTGTTTTCTGTCATATGGAGCTAAACCTATTCCTAACTGCTATATACTCAAAATCCAAAAGTGTGTGGCTGTGTTTTGGCTGAATTAGATAATGTGAAAGTGAGTGAATTAAGGGTCAAAACTAGACATGGATATTTTGAAGAAGTATAATAAAGGGTATTTTTTACTACTATTACCAGTCCTAATGGACTTCCTATTAGACTGTGGTAGTAAGTAAAGTAGAGTGGCATTAGTACATGATAGGCAAACCATGCAAAGAAAACAGGACAGAGTGTCTAAGAATCAAAAGTAAACACTGGTACTTAGTCTATGACAAAGCAGACATTACAAGTCAGCAGGAAGAGGGCATGCCACTTAATGACAGCCATGGGACAACCCTGGTTATATGGAAAAAGAAAATTAGACCTTTACTTCATACCATATACAAAAATAAGTTTATTTTAAAAATAACTTTAAAGATTTCGGTGACACAAAGGAATGGAAAGACATTCCATGCTTATGGATTGGAAGAACAAAGATAGTTAAAATGTCTATACTACCCAAATCAATCTACAGATTAAATGCAATTTCTATCAAACTACCAACAGTATTTTTCACAGAACTGGAACAAACAACTCTAAAATTTGTACGGAACCACAAAAGACCCTGAAAAGCGAAAGCAATCTTGAAAAAAAAAAAACAAAAACAATTCTAGACTTCAAGTTATATTACAATGTTGCAGTAATCAAAGCAGTATGGTACTGGCATAAAACCAGACACACAGATCAATGGAACAGAATAAAAGCCCAGAAATAAATCCAAAATGATATGGTCAATTAATCTTCAATAAAGGAGGAAAGAATATACAATGGAAAAAAGACAATCTCTTCAACAAATGGTATTGGGAAAACTGGACAGCCTCATGCAAAAGAATGAAACTGGACCACCTTCTTACACTATACAGAAAAATAAACTCAAAATGGATTAAAGACCCAAATGTGTGACCTGAAACCATAAAAATCCTAGAGGACAGCATAGGTAGTAATTTCTCTGGCATTGACTGTAGCAACATTTTTCTAGATATATCCTCTGAAGCAAGGGAAATAAAAGCAAAAATAAATTATTGGGACGTTAAAAAAAGCTTCTGCATAGTGAAGGAAACAATCGATAAAACTAAAAGACGACCTATGGAATGGGAGAAGATATTTCCCATTGACATTTCCAATGAAGGGTTAGTATCCAAAATATATAAAGAATTTACATGCAACCAAACACACACACACACACACACACACACACACACACACACACAAATCCAATTAAAAAATGGGCAGAAGACATAAACAGAAATTTCTCCAAAAAAGACATACAGATGACCAATAGGCATGTCCCTCTTCATCAGGAAAATGCAAATCAAAAGTACAATGAGGTATCACCTCATACCTATCAGAATGGCTAGTATCAAAATCTCAAGAAACAACAAGTGTTGGCAAGGATGTGAAGTAAAAGGAATCCTATGCACCGTTGGTGGGAATGCAAACTGGTGCAGTCACTGTGGAAAACAGTATGGGGTTTCTTCAAAAAGTTGAAAACAGAACTATCCTAGGATCTAGTAATCCTAGGATATTGGGTATTTGCTCAAAAGAATTTCTAAAAACACTAATTCAAAGGACACATGAACTCCTATGTTTATAGCAGCATTATTTATAATAACCAAATTATGGAGCAGCCCCAGTGTCCATTGATAGATGAATGGATAAAGAAGATGTGGTGGTGTGTGTGTATATGTGGGTATAATGTAATATTATTCAGCCATAAAAAAGAATGTTCTTGCCATTTGCAACAACATGGATGGAGCTAGAAAGTAAAATGTTAAGTTAAATAAGTTAGTCAGACAAAGATAAATACCATGTGATTTCACTTGTATGTGGAATTTAAGAAACAAAAGAAACAAGCAAAGCGTAAAGGAAAAGGAGAGAGAAATAAACCAAGAAATAGATACTTAACTACAGAGAAAGTAAGTAATTATGGTTACCAGAGGGGAGGTGGGTGGCAGGGTGGGTGAAACAGATGAAGGAGATTAAGAATATATTTATCATGATGAGCACTGAGTAATGTACAGAATTCCTAAATCATTATATTGCGCACCTGAAACTAATATACCACTGAACATTAATTACACTGGAATTAAAATAAAAAACAAGGAAGGAAGGAAGGAAGTTAATTAAAGATTTAAATGTGGAAAGCTAAATTGTTAAAAATTTTGGAAGGGGGGCCTGGCTGGCTCATTTGGTGAAGCATGCTACTCTTGATCTTGGGGTTGTGAGTTCAAGCCCTACGCTGGGTGTAGAGATTACTCTAAAAAACTACACTCTTAAAAACAATTTTTAGAAGAAATAAAGAATATTCTTTATGTCTCTGAGATGGAAAAGAATTTCTAAAACAAAAATATAAAAAGTAAATCATAAAAAAGGACTGCTAAAAATTAGAGCAAGAACTTTGTATGATTAAAAAAATAAAGTTAGAAGACAAAGTACAGATTAACAAAAAATGCTTGCAGCATATAACTGAGAAAGAATAACCAGAATATACAAAGGATCAACGAGGAAAAAAAATAAATGACTTGAAAGAAGCTAATAATGTATAGCTGAGCTTTAAACAACATGGGTTTGAACTATGCAGATCCACTTACACACAATTTTTTGATAAACACAGTACAATTTGTGGTATCAGTGGGCTTCCCAACAACAGGCTATTAGTCATTCTATTTTGGGGGAGTCAAAAGTTATACCTGGATTTTCCACCGTGTTGGGGTCAGCACCTCTAACCCCCACGTTGTTCAAGGGTCAACAGTATTCCCACAGACCATTTACACAAGGGAGAACCCTGAGTCAATGTGCAGAAGAAAAGACGTTCCACTCACTATGATTAGGAAATGCAAATTAAAACAGCAATTATTTCTTATCCACAAGACCGGCAAAAATAAAATGTCTAATAAAACCAAGTACAGGGAAGGTGTGAAGGAAATGGGGACTCTATGCATTGTCATTTAGAGTATAAATCGGCACAAACATTTTGGAGAGCAATGTGTCCAGACTGAGTAAAACTGAAGATATTCTATGACCCAGCAATTTCACTTCCAGGTAGTTACAACCGTCTAATGTGACTGTGAGGATGTTCTACGAAGCACTGATTATAGTATCAAATAAGAGAAAACGTAAAAAATGCAACTGTCCTTAAGTAGGGAAATAAATTAATAAATGGTTCTATTACATAAAGAACTATCATATGAGCAGCTGGAATAAATGAACTACATCTATCGAATAAGTCTCCAAAATACAATGTCAAATGAACATAGAAAGTTATATGAAAATATGAATATGTAATACCATTTACATAAATTTTTTAAAAACTCAGAACAGCATACTGTTTAAATGACTTTATAGGTATACACTGGTGGTGATTTTACCCCTGAGAGGATATCTGAAGATGTCTAGAGGCATTTTTGGTAGGGTGTGGGAGGCGGGGGATAGGATGGTGGTGGTGCTGCTGTGTGTAAACAGGGATGCTGGTAAGCATCCTATAATGCACAGGACAGACCCCCACCACAAAGAATGGTCTGGACCAAAATGTCTGCAGCTTCTAGGTTGAGGAACTCTAACATAAAAACATGTGCTAAAGATACAAACACCCTTAGGGTTAAATACCACCCACCAGCTGCAGGACAGTGGGAAGGGGGATGAACCTTTGGTTGAAACTGTAACAATTTATTTCTTTAAAGGGAGTGAGAGTGGAAGAGTAGGTGAAGCAAAACAAAACCTCAGTCCCTCTGTTCTTGGGATGGCAAAAAAGTGCTTAAAAAGCAGAAAATTACAGGAGTTCTAGGCTCTAGGATGTTTTGACACACTAATCTGCTCTTGATGCAGGTTAACTAGGAGCCTCTACAAACAGGAAACGCTTCCTTCACTTTGTCTTCTTCAAAAGCAATAACCACATATTTAAGAGAGGAAAAAGGAAACAGCTTGCATTTTGAACAACCGCTTTATGAAGTATCTGTTATTAGTTGGTAAAGAGATCTTCAAATGAAAGAAAATTTCTTATGAAAATAAAAAAATGACTAATTTTCCATCTGAAACCTGTAAATGTTCGTAACATTTTATCAAGTGGACGTCCCATGGAATAGAACTCCACCTCTGAAGGCTGTGGCAGGTGTCAGGACAGGCTAATGAGGCAGTGTCTACACTGAGAAGCTGGGTCAGAGTTACTCACTAGTGGCTTTCTGTGGGCAGCTCCCTAGGGAAGGTACAAGCAAGGTGCATGTGGAGCCCATGATCTCCTGGGGGAAGGCAAGACCTCCAGAAAGGGAAAACATCAGGAGGCAAGGTGGTATTTAATAGAGAAAGAAGCTGAGCAGCATTAGTTAAAGGGCTCGGGAGGTTCAGAGTGGGCACCAACCAACCACAGCCTACATGTGGGAGTAAAACTTCAGAGAGGACAGGGGCTTAGTGGAATTTTAAAGGATGAGGATGATCTCTGCAATGGAGGAGAACCAGCCACTCTTGTCCACCTGTTCAAAGCTCAGGGTTTTTTTGTTTTTAATTTTATTTTAAAGATTTTATTTATTTATTCATGAGAGACAGAGAGAGAGAGAGAGAGAGAGGCAGAGACACAGGCAGAGGGAGAATCAGGCTCCATGCAGGGAGCCTGACATGGGACTTGATCCCAGGTCTCCAGGATCAGGTCCTGGGTCGAAGGTGGTGCTAAACCGCTGAGCCACCCGGGCTGCCCAAAAAGCACAGGTTTATACCTAGTCCAAGGGGCAAGGCAGTGCTAAGGAGTCGGGACAGATGAGCAAAGAGGGAGAGGAAAGCTGAGTAAGAGTAGTCTCTGGAGGGCAGCCCCGGTGGCTCAGCGGTTTAGTGCCGCCTTCAGCCCAGGACCTGATCCTGGAGACCAGGGATCGAGTCCCATATCGGGCTCCCTGCATGGAGCCTGTTTCTCCCTCTGCCTGTGTCTCTGCCTCTCCCTCTCTCTCTGATGAATAAATAAATAAATAAAATCTTAAAAAAAAAAAAAAAAAAAAAAAGAGTAGTCTCTGGAGCCAGACAACCTGGGTTCACATCCCAGGTCTGTCACTTATGGCCTTGGTTTTAGACAAACTTCTCTGAGCTTGTTTTCTCATCTGTAAGAAGAGAACAATAACGACACTTACCTCGTAAGGATGTTATGAGAAATAAATGCGTTAATACATGGAAAACACTTAAAACAGAGCCTGAAAACTTCTAAAAGCTTATGATATATATTAGCTATTATTCTCATCTAAATTTGCATTATGCCTTCCAGTGTTATTTCTTGTCTTCCCAGTTTGACCGTGGGACCCTGCAGGGCTCTGTGATGGGGTAAGAATGATGTTCCCTCCAGACTCTCTGGGTGGTTTGCTCAACTCTAGGCTCAGTGCCTCCTGAACTCATTCCCCAGCGAAGATTGCGTTTTGTCAAAGAGCAAAATGAAGAACAATGATGGAATGGACATTGAGAATGTGACATGTAGAACAATTAAAATTCTTTCTGGAAGCATCATTGTCTTATTTTAAGAAGGTTCGCCCCTGGAAAAAAATGCATCCTTTGTTCTCAGTTTTAGGTGATCTGAAGGGTTTTCTCATGTTTGGTTTTGAAGTGGAAAGCAGGCAGCAGGGCCACCTCTATTGTACTGTCTTTGGCTGCTGGGGGACCATGTCGGGAAGAGTCAGAGGGAGGGTGTGGGTTCAACAGGGAGCTGATAAGACTGTGTAGTGTTGTCTGCTTTAGGAAAAGAGGAAGTGAGCTGGCACCTATACAAGGAATTGCTAACCCTCTAAAGACCAAGACTTTCCAACAGTCTTTACGTCACATACAGAAGAAGATATATCTGCTTGATGCTCAGGACACAGAGCCAAAGTTGCTTGTAACCAGTTGCCCTGTGGGCTGAGGCGATCTATATCGCAGCCCATCTGTGACCAGGACACATGGTGGTAAAGTTCTACCACAGATCCTCGGAAATACCTATACACATTTAATGTGAGCAGTTTACAACGGGGATGACCTACCATAAAGTTCAAGGGCAGAAAAGACCAGTCTGTTTCAGTAGCACCAGTTAAGGTAAAATCCACATAATTATTGAGTGTCTACTAATATGCCTGTAGTACCTCAGGCAAAGAAGCTAGAAAGAGAAGTAAGGTGATCCCCTGCCTTCTAGAAGCTTTTTTGTCTTCCAACCATTAGTTTTTCCCTTTTTCTTCTAGGGTACCAATGACATCCTTTGCTAGATCCAAAGCAATCACCTCAGCTGTGTGCTAGAAAGCCTAGAGGCCCTGGGCCCTATGACTTCTCACGGCTCTGCTCTTGTGGCATCCCACTTTCTTGCTCTTTCTAGCTCTCTGGCCATGCCTTCTCAGTGGCCTTCAGAGCTGTCTTCTCCTACTCACATCCTTTAAATTCTGGTGTCCCTTAGGTTCTGTATAGGGTTATTTCTTTTCTTTTCCATGTTCTCTCCCCAGGTGCTGTGGTGGAAACTCCCTTTTTTTTTTTTTTTTCTTTTTGTGGTAGAAACTCCTAACCTCCTACCTCTCAGTGCTGTACCTCAGAGCTACATACCTATTTATCTCCTAGACACTTCTACTTAAGACATTCCAGAGATATCTAAAGTGGAGTATGTCTCAAACAACATTCATCTTCAATCCCATGTCTCCACCTGCGTCCCCATTCTTGGGGACTGACATCAATACCACCCATTCACATATGCCAGACCAGTGGGCTCTGTCAACAGTAACTCCTCAATGTCTCTGAGTCCATCCATTTCTCTCCACTCCACTCTCACTGCCCTATAACACCTGCATCAAGGGTGAGGTGGCTTCTGAGTGAGTTTCCCAAGATACAAATCTCACCATGTTGTTCTACTTTTTTTTTTTTTTTTTTATAATTTATTTATGATAGGCACACAGTGAGAGAGAGAGAGGCAGAGACACAGGCAGAGGGAGAAGCAGGCTCCATGCACCAGGAGCCTGACGTGGGATTCGATCCCGGGTCTCCAGGATCGCGCCCTGGGCCAAAGGCAGGCGCCAAACCGCTGCGCCACCCAGGGATCCCCATGTTGTTCTACTTTAAGACCCATCAATGGCTCCCCATTGTCTTTCCATGAATCTTAAAATATTTACTAACTCATTAATAACAATCACAAACTCATCACTTACTAAGATAATATATTTTTACAAAAAGCTACAATGTTTTCCAAAACATGTTTTTTATGAGGGCTGATACATTCTTTAAGGACATGAAAAAGAATCAGTTCATGAGAAGAATGTCACTGTTTTTCCCTGTTGCAAATCTTTTAACAGTCTGATAACAGAAGATAGTTGGATTCTCATATTTGCTTCTGTATTCAATTCTGTTATAGGTTTCTTTGGCCTCTGAAATATATAGCCACAAACAGAATACAGTTAAGAAGAAAAAAAGCAAGTACACTAAAAGTCTTCTCAGATAATTGTAGATATTCTTCTTTGATACTACTCAGCAAGTCCCCAGGCTTTTGGGGTATAGTTGGAATTTCTTACCATGGTTTGTGAGCCTCCTGTTCACCATTCCAATGGTTTTTCTCTACCTTCACATTCTAGACTCCTGCCTGGGAGCCTACCCTAATTCCCCAAATGCTCTTCTTCCTCTGCTCAACTCTCACTGTACTTTCCCAGGACAGCACATGATACAATATACACTGTGGGTGCGTGTTGACTGGTGGAAATCTCATGGCAAGCCAGCAGCTCCATGAGGGCAGAGACTATCTGTCTGGTCTTTGTAGACTCAGTCTCATATGTGAGTGAGTACTTAAGAAATATTCGCTGAACGAATCAATGAATGAACAAACCCACAGAGAAGCATATTGCTGAGTTAAGTTCTATGGGAATTTCTATAGCAAAAACTTCACAGTTAGTTGTTATGGGGACCTAAGTGGTAGGCTAATAAGGATGGCTTGGATGGAAGGGATGAGAGGGGCTGAAGCAAGACAGTTCAGAGAACAAAGCTTGTGGCAGATCTATTCTTTAAGGACGAGAGGCACACTCTCCCTCGGACACTGGAACCAGTAGTTATGAAGAACCATTGCTGGGAGACTGTGGGGGCTGCCAGTGAAGCCACACGCTATCTCCTCACATAACAGGATACTCAGAACTCACCACACTGCTTCTAAGCGCTCTGTGGAAGCTACAGCTTGCAGCTCATTCATTTATCTTCTATGTGCAGCGCACTATCTGGGGCCTGATAAAGTAGGCTGTGACACACACAGAAAGACTAACTTCCCACAGCCCCAAAGGAGCCCAGCAGGGGTGACAAAACAAAGGAGCCCATGAAACCAAACAACGGGCAATGAAGACGCAGCCTGTGACTGCCATCTCAGCAGACTTACAATTAATAATATGTGCTACTCATTTAGAGGAAAGAACAGTATCAGAGGCTGCTGTCATCGGCGAAAGCTTCATGGCAAAACTCGGAAAAAAGAAAAACAAAATCATCCCTCACCTCCCCCCCCGCCCCGGCCCATCCCTGCCAACACACACAAACTAGCAATCCATCCATCTCTTGAATAAAAGATGGGAGGGTCAATGATGAGGCACAGAATAAATCCTACTGCATATTCAGAGAACAAATCACTGGTAATACCTTACAAATATGGAAGTGCCCAGACCTGGAATGCAGCACATTGTGTGAAGTGCTACACCCTTGCACCTGTCCAGTGTTATGGTGTGTTCCTGGGCAGACAGCAGTCTTAGCAGGTGTTGAAAATAATAAGCTAGAGGGAAACTCAATGAATACTTGAACAAAATCCCAGTCTACTCTCACAGCTCTTGGTTTCACTTTTTTGTGTGTGTGTGTGGTTTATGCTACTGACCAGTTTTGGGGGCTCAGATACTTCATTTCATACCATTCTTCTCAGCAAAACAGACCACTTTTCACAGCAGTAAGATAAGGAGACGAAACACAGCCTTTTGCTCAGTGTTTATAGCCTTTGGCTTGGAAGGCAGAAGTTCCTGACAGTACTACTGCTCTCTGCCACGTCTCATCTTCCTTTCTTGCTCTGGTCAGCAGAGCGCTGGAGGCCATGGCCTTACCTGTCCACTCCATTCTCGGGTTGGGAGGGCCAGATCCAGGAGTGCCAGCCTAGGGCCTGAACTGCGGTGTCGGTGAGGGGAGGGGCAGAGAGACCTGGAGAGTCTGCCATCAGGAAGCTTTGTGACAGCCTAGGACGCAGCCCAACGGCTGGGCTACAGCGGCAAGGAACACTAAAACTGGGGCACAAGCCAAGGGAGGGGCCCCAAGTCTCATGTGTGCTATGTGGTGACATTTCTCTCAGGAGGCCCCAGGCTCCTTCCACAGCCACTCTTACTTCTCCTGAGACATGGGTACAATTTTAACAACAGTTATAGTTTCTACTTTAGCTGCAAACTCAAGAGATGGATCTTCCCTCTGCTGCCATAAAGCATAGTACCTGGTAGATTCCTGCTGGGGGAACCACAGTGGGTAGAGGAAAGGACTGGAAAAAGAGCAGCAGGATTCAGATTCTGCTTGACTATCCACCCTGGTGACAGGCTCTGCTGTCTGCCCTTCAGGGCATGAGGATGGAGTGTGGTACTGGGAACACACACTGAATCCTACAGAGAGTGCTCACGTCTGTCACGGTTTTTCTGGGGGGGGGGGGGGGTGGCTAACCGACCCCTCTCTTTGAATGGGAAATCAGGAGCAAAGATGACCCCAGTTTTGGGGGGAGGGGTAGTTTTGGTTCTGGCAGAGCACAGGAACGCTTAATCTTTTCTGTGAGGAGGAGATGGTGGGAAGGGGTGGTGTGAGGGAGATCACACGGTCCCCCAGACCCAGCCTCAGGCTGGGGACACTTGGTAGAGGAAAAGAGGACATCTATCTCTTGTTCTAAAGCCTTTTTTCTATCTTAGTTTTATTTACCTGCTTGCAACCAATGAACCTAAGTGATGGTAGGGACAACAGAGGGTAAGGACTTCAGTGCAGCTTCCCTGAAAACAGGAATAAAAGCATCTTTCAGTATGGAAATTACTGATTTCTGTGTTCTGTCTTTTGTTTTCCCCCTTCGCCGCCTGCCAAAGTTCTGGTCATTTTTTTCCCTCCTTATCTTGAGCTCTATACAAAAATCATTAAGTAAAAGTCAAAGCTAAAATAAGTTCTGGTGCTTGTTACCATAAGTATTTTGATAGAACAGGTGAAGCCCATTATTAGAAATGAGATTGGGGTGCCTGTGTGGCTTAGTCAGTTAAGTGCCTGACTCTTGATTTCAGTTCAGGTCACAATCTTGCGGTTGTGAGATCAAGCCCCACATGGGGCTCCATGCTGGGTGTGGAACCTGCTTAAAATTCTTTCTCTCCCTCTACATCTGCCTCTCCCCTACTCCCTCTCTTAAAAAAAAAAAAAAAAAAAAAAAAAAAAAGAGAGAGAGAGTGGGTATTACTCAAGATTTCCCCTCTTTTTACATCTCCCCCACAAAGAGGCCAACCATTTTCATATCTTCAGTGATCACATCTTGCTCACTTGCTTATCCTTCAACCAGCAGTGTGCCTGGGCAGGCAGTGATCTTCCCTCGGTGAGCTCCTGAAAGCCTGGTCACTCTTGGACTCTTCTCTCTCCTCTGTACATCAAACCGAGCCAATTCTCAAGTACACTGCGTTTTCCTTTGAAGGGGGTGTGCCACTTTATAAATCCTTGTTGTTCCACTCTGAGATTAAGCCAAAGGCTTCTTGGATGACATCACTGCCACCAGCACCATCCCTGTCCAATACTCACATCCCTGCAGGTGAGTGACATCACCGCCACCAACACTGTCCCTGTCCAATACCTACAGCACTCAGATGAGTGACATCACTGCCACAAAAGCTGCCCCTGTCCAATACCTGCAGCACTCAGGTGAGTGACAGCACTGCCATCAATGCTGTCCCTGTCCAATGCATAAACTAGGTGAAACTTCCTGATAAGCCCTTTCACAATGCCACTGCCTCTACTGAAAATCTTACTGCATCGTACCTAAAATGTCATCCTGTTTGAAGGTCTTCCAAAACCAGACCCATCTTAAATTATTTCTTCTTCTGTCCTGCATGTTCCTTCCACTCACTGTGTCCCTCATAAAGTGTGCCTGTCCCTAAAATGCCCACCCCTGTTCTGACTGTCCTTCCTCCTACCAGTTTGTACAGGATCCAGCTCTTGTTTTATATTTGTAATTGGCTTCTTTCTCGACAATCCAAATACTTACTGCATCTACTCTCTCTTTGCTGAACTTCTATAGAACTCAGTCAAGTTGCTGATTTTAAAAAATATTAATACTAAGTCCAGGTTTCCCTATCTGTAAAATGGGAAGCTAATCTAGATGATTCTTAAACTAATTAAGAGTTGCCTCTTCCTAATCAATATATTAAGATTTTATTTATTTATTCATGAGAAACAGCAAGAGGCAGATGCAGAGGGAGAGGGAGAAGCAGGGTCCTGGCAGAGGAGGGAGCCCAATGTGGGACTTGATCCCACGACCCTGAAATCATGACCTGAGCCAAAGGCATATGCTTAACTGACTGACCCACCCAGGTGCCCCTAATCAATAGATTAAAGAATATCTTGAACCAAGCAGTTCTCTCTCAAAAAGAGCCCAATGGCCACTTGCCAGAGCTGTTGCAGGAGGGATTCCTAGGCAGACTCTGGTCTAGGGGGCCTCCATTTTATACTCTCCTGTCTATTTCTGAGTGTTACTGCACTGATCAAGGACTTCTATGAGCTATGAACTCCTTGAGCAACCACCCCTACTAGAACTGCAGAGTGAACGGTCTCCCAGGGAGGAAGGCAGATGCAGAGTAGTCAAGCGCTGTGCAGTGGCCACTCCTAGCCCAAAGCCCATGCTCACTTCCCACTGTCTACCCTGGAATCCAGGCTCAACATGCATGCATAAATTTCTATCCCTTTAAAAAGTATGATTTTTTAAAAATCTCGGTATCACTAATCTGTATTATAATCTCGGACAAGAATCATTACTCACCGCTCTGGAAATTCCTGGGCTCCTGCTGCATTATGCACAAAACCACATCTGTCAACCACAGACCAGGGCTACAGGGTCTGAGCCTGAGGTGGTTCCACGAAATCAAGATGATCAGAAGGATTTTTCCCAAGAGACTCCTTCGCAAGATGATCAGAAGGACTTTTCCTAAGAAACTCCTGGGTACCCCAATGATCGTTCCTGCACTAGAAACATTTTCTGTTTTTGAAAACACAGAGGGATGGCTTTTTTGGGTTGAAAAAAATTGTGAAGTGATTATGAGGATGATTTTTCTAATATACCTGTTTAGCATTATGTCTGCTTTAGGGCATATCTCTACATTCATTTGTGGTTTTAAAAAGTGATTAATAAGAGTATAAAAAGTTATGAAAAGGACTAGAATTGCTTATAGCTTCTATCTCTCCAAAATACTGAGTACAGGATCATGAGATTGTACCACACTCTTCTTTCTCATGAAGACACCAAGGCAAAATGGAAAATAGAAATGATTTTCTCGAGGTCACTTAATGAGTCAGTCTTGGAAAGGGATTAGAATTTAGATTGATCCTATCTTTCTCTTCTGAATTTTCGTCAAAAAGGTCAGTACAATCAACTAGAAGAGCACCAAAACCATAACAGTTTCTGCAAGAAGGTACAGATCGAGATAAACAGCTTAGCTTTAATTTCACTTGAAAATAGCGTTCTCGCACCTAATTTTCATTTAATTTGCAGATTTTTATCAACTAAGCACTAGTAACTTATTCCGCACCTGATACTATACACTTCATACTCATAAAAGAAAAAAGTCATAAAAAAACTAGCTCTAACTGATTAGATTGCTTTGTTGACAAGGCAGCAGAGCAATGTGGCGAGAATGGTTTTTAAATCAAATTGCACCAAAAAGTGAAAGAGCAAAGTTAAAAAGGAAAAGTGCTGAGAAGTGTGCCACATGCCACATGCTGTCTTCAAGGCTGCCTGGGTTCATCCAGGCTGAGAACTTGCTCCTCTGGATTCAAGGTGGACTCCTATGCTATGTGTGTGTGTGTATACAAACACACACACACACACACACACACACACACACACACACACGTGAAGGTACGGACAGGTATACAGTTTGCAGGGTTCACTTAGAACATATTTCCTGCACAAACTATTTCTTAACCCCCAATTGCTAGGCAGGGTGCTTCTCCTAGAAGAGTGCTCATGACATTTTACAGTAATTGTCTTGTTTTACTCTCGGCTCAGAGAGAGGAAGGATCATGCTATGCTGTCTTGTTCATTGTGATGCTCCCCAGAGTCTGGCTGAACATCAATTATATTTTGTGGAAAGTAAGTATTTTTTTTTTAAAGACTTTATTTATTTATTCATGAGAGACACAGAGACAGAGAAGAGAAAGAGAGAGAGAGAGAGAGAGAGAGAGAGAGGCAGAGACACAGGCAGAAGGAGAAGCAGGCTCCATGCAGGGAGCCCAACATGGGACTCTATCCCCGGTCTCCAGAATCATGCCCTGGGCTGATTAAGCGGCGCTAAACCGCTGAGCCACCCGGGCTGCCCAGGAAAGTGTTAATGGAAATTGTAGTGCTGGTGTGGCCAAGAGGTGAGTAAGAAGCTTATCAGACACCTAGCCAGATGAAGGGACAATGACAGAAACTCAGTCCACTGGATAGCACATGCTAGCACAAAGGTCTACCAGGTGGGTCCTGCTGTTTAAACACATCACAGAATAATCACGCATACTGTCAACAAGGATGAGCAGGCCACAAAGGACCAGACGGGGTATGATTCCATTGTATGAACAGTCCAGAACAGGTAAGTCTAGAAAGAACACATTAGCCCCAAGTCTCATGTGTGCTATGTGGTGACATTTGGAAATGTCCATCATTCCCTCAGGGCTACTCACTTTAGTAGGACCAAGAGAGACAAAAATAAGTAAAACACATAGCTAGAGCTAGGGGTATGGGGAGATTGAGGAGTGAGTGCTACTGGGTACAGTTTCTTTTTGGGGTAATAAACACAGTCTAAAATTGAATGTGCTGATGGTTGTACAACTCTGTCCATATTCTAAAAATCATGGAATTGTACACTTTAAGTAGATGAATTATAAGGTATGTGAATTCTATCTCAATAAAGTTATTAAAAACTTAAAAAACACATTGAGAACCTAAAAGCACTTTTAATACACTAAAAATATTTTACTAAATTAAAAATACTTGATTAATGAGAGGAACACTCATGATTTACAAGGCAAATATGACTCATAATAATGTGTGTTAGGTGTTACCTAACAACCGTCGCTGGGTAAAGAGAGAAACAATTTTCACAGCCACAAAATGTAACTAAGAGAGGGTGAGAGAATATAGCTAGCTCAGTTCAACTGAACACTGCGAAAATAACTGAAATGCACCTGTGAATAATGGTGAACTGCTATAGGCAGCAACATCTTCTTTCCTTGCAGGTCAAACAGACTGCTTATTACTGAAAACAGAGATGATGATCATTCAGGAAACATTGGGAAGGTCAAAAAAACAAAGAGGTAATAAAGAAACTAGCACCAATGGACTCCATTGCTTTGCTGACAAAACTTCCACTTGGCTTATCCCAAGCACTGTGCACCCACAATGGGCTTCACCTTAAATGTGGTTCCAAGGGAAATGGAGATTTTTACAGATGTACCTTCTGGAAAAGTTCGATCACCAAGTCAGTGTTGTGGCATATAATGGCATTAATATCATCAGCCAACAGAGAAAATGGTGGACACACAAATAACAGATGATCAGAACCCAGAGAGAATTAAGACTTTTAGTAAAACTTCACTTTCAAAGTTGCTGGCCATATAATCTTCTAGAGCAACTGGTTGGCAAAGTTCTTTTTATAAAAGGTCAGCTAGTGAATGTCTTAGGCTTTGAAGACCAAGAGGCAAAACTGAAGATCTCTGAAAATGCAAAAGCCATTCTTAGTTTTGGGTTTGGCCCATGGGCCACAGCCTACTGACCCTTGTTCTAAAGGTTACAAGTTTTCAAGAGTAGCAACTATCAGGTTAGCTCCTAAACCAGGACTCTTTCTCAAATATTCTGAGAGCCAGAAAACAGATGTCCAATGAGATTATAATACTAATACTTAATAGATTTTTCTGTTATATGAAGTAAGTCTGTATAAATTATTTTATTCTCATGACAACACTATTAGGTATGTGTACAGATCTCCTGTCAACCCAGAGCTGATCCCTAGTTAAACAAATTACTTGCTCCTTCTTTTACATTCTGCTGCTTTTCTATTGCGAGCATTGGAGTTTCTCCCATCATTACTGGTGGAGAGGCTCTTATATGCAGAGAACCTGTGCAGATGCATGCAGCAACCCCATTCAAATGTTCATGACTGGGGAATTTAAGCGGCTGCCCTGGAGGTGTGAATGCACGGAGGTTCTGCAAAGCCTGATTGTGGCCATTTACTATTATTCCGTGAGGGAGCTCTGCCTCGCCACCATGAATATCCTGAAAACCCAGAGTCCTCATCACATCCCCACTGGTCTTCTTCATCCAGGGTCACCTTTTCCACTAATCACTCAGATTATGGCCAAAAATAATCCTTAAAAAACAAACCTAACATGCTCTCCTGCTTAAAAGGCTTCATGACTCCTTGCAGAACAAAAGGAAAAACAATTCTTCACGTGGCCTACGACCCCCTTTGTCCGGGCCTTTGCACTCTCCCCAGCCTCTTCCTTCAGGAAACCTGTGCTCAGGCAAAGGCAATCACTTGTCACTCCCACAGCTATTTGGAGCTCCTCTGCTTTTTCTCCCAAGGTTTCCTGGGCCTGAAACCCTACCTGAATGCTGGCATCTTCAAGGTTCCTGTCAGCCACAGAGTGGGATTGGGACTCTCATTTTGCTGCATATGAACTCCAGCAGGGACCCAGCACCTGGTACTGACTCATCTCTCTTCCCCTAGTAGGGAGTGGGCTGCAAATCTCTTGTGGGCCAGAGAAATGTCCATCATTCCCTCAGGGCTACTCACTTTAGTAGGACCAAGAGAGACAAAAATAAGTAAAACACATAGCTCCTGGTCTTCAAGAGCTCACATACTACTTGAATGAGAAAGCACAAACTTGTGAAAAGTTATGTAATGGCCCTGAATGGAAAAATGATCCACAGCTGCAAGTAGCAAAAAGACTCTGAACTGTCACCAGCCATGCAGCCTGCTATCTTGTCATGGGGAGAGGAGTGGAGTCATGGCATAACTAACACCCTGCCCCATGTGAATGCACAGAGGAGTGGGAGGAACATGGTGGTGGAGGGTGAGGAGAACCAGAAGGAAGGACTGGAGCCTTACCATGTGGTAAACTCAGTAATCGTCATTATGACCTTGAGACAAGGGTCCATGGGCTTTTCAGCAGTAAGTACCATGGTAATGTTCAGAAAGATCATACCGCTGTGCCTGATGAACCTAAGGACATTATACACTGACTCTGTCAGTGTTCTGGTCTCAAGAGCCAGAGGAAGCAAGGTCTACAGAGTCATCCCACCGTTCACTGTCCTTAGAAGCCATGGAATGTGTATACACTATGGAACATTCTAAAGATGTTTGCTCATATAACATTGCAGTTAACTTTAAAGAGTGTTGCTGTGATGACCGTAGCTGTCTCTGAGAATGAGGCCAGCTGCTCAGAATAAAAGTGATGCATGCTCCTCCTCCACTTCCAATCCATGTGTGGCTTCTCAATGTTGCATTCTCACTGACACTCTTCAAAATTGAACCAGTTCTTGCTGAGTCTACTGGTCTTTTCCTCCTCACTATCTCTGCTTGGCTTTTAATTTGGGGAGGAGAGTACCTGAATCTGAACACCTCCTCTCCCACTTTCCCTCAAACATTCTATTCTCCCTGGCTGCTGCACCTTGTGGTTTTCTCCTTATCTCCCTGGAACTGCTTTCATTTCTCCTCTCTTTGCACTCTGGAAACATGGGTCTCAGGGGATCTTTAATGGTTTGCCTCACACTAATCCTTTCTGAGGTTATCTGTATACCTTCCCCCTGACTATTCACCTGTATTCAGCTGGCCTCAGGACATTAAGTAATTCTGTAAATATTTATTGTATACATATTTAATCATTAATTTCCCAAATATGTGAGTTCCTCCCATGTGCCAAGCACTACTCACATACTGCAGATACAAAGAAAAAGGTCTCTACCCACCTTTCTCCTCAAGACACCCTACTGGTAGAGGAAGAGAAATAAATTAGGAGTGAGGTGTCCAACTGGGGAGTACCATGCAAGAGATACCCAGGGGCTGTAGGAACAGAGAGAGGATCAGAGCCACACCAAGAGACTGCATGAGGTTTCCCAGAGGAGGTAACCCTTGAAAGGAAGACTGGAGAGTGAATAGGAGTTACAAGCAAAGCCTGTGTGTGGGGGTGGGCGGTGGGCATGTTGGCACGGGAAGGTGAAGGCAAGCAGTGACCAACACCGGGGCTCTGATGTGCTCCGACCAGTTGAGCAAGGTTAGCCTAAGGCTGCACCATGGGGCAGGGGAGGACAGGTGGCTAAAACACAAGAAGGGCCCCGGGTAATGAGTGCTAACTATCCTGAAAGCCATGAAGAGTTTCTGAAGGAGTCTGGTGGAGTAAAACAGTCATATTTGTGCCTCTAAAGAGATCACTCTGGGGGACAACTCATGGGGCTGGGTGGGGACAGGGAGTTGTGGCCAGGCTCCAGGTGAGAGCTAAATGACAATGATCTAAGGTAGTGGGATGGACACAGGGAAGAATGGCTTTCTACTGCTGAGGTGAAGCCTCATTCTGGCTTGAGTCTCTGGGCAGGTAGATGATGGTGCTTTTCATTCAGGGAGGGAGCCAGGAGAAGCCAGTTTAGCAAAGAAATGGAAGACTTCACGAGCCTGTGGAGCATGTCCTATAGGGGGTGGGATGTCTGGGTCTGGAGCCCGGGAGAGAGGGAGTCAGGTCTGTAATCTAGATCTGGCTGCTGGAGCTGACGGCGGGGTGAACAGGAGGGACTGGGGGTCACCTGCCGGGATGGCAGAGCCTTGAGAAACAAGAGGGAGCCAGCGGAGAGGTGCTCAGTAAGGAGACGGCCCTCAGCTCACAGCTGAGAGCTAGATTTAAAGATCTTCTGTCTCCTCCTCCCTGCTCTCTGCTTTCTCCATTCCACTGTACACTGCAATACAATGGATTTTTCTAGAACACTGTCCTACCTTTACTACTGGCTAAACCACATTTCACAGCCTCCCATGTCAAATCCCAAATATGCTATCAGGTTTAAACGCCTCTCCCTCTATTACAGGTGCAACATGATTTCCCGTCTCTCACTTGTGCCCTGTCATCCTTCAGCAGGGGTGAAGGATGGGGGGGTGGGGGGATGGGCGGGGATGACTGCATGCTCCATTGCGCTTCAACCAGAGGGCCTCCCAGACGTCTTCCTTTCCAGGACCTCTTTATCACCTCTGTGCCTGCCTCACTCCTGCTGGTCCTCTGCTTGGGGATAAATCTGCCTCATCTCAGCCCACTCAATCCTGCCTGTCCTCCTAAGCCCTGAAACCACACAGTATCATGCCACACTGACGGGGTTCTTCTCCAATACCTTACACCCAGGGTGCTCAGGCCAATGCTTTTGTTGTACCCGGGTATTATCTAATTCAAGTATATCTGCTCAAGCTCCTTGAAGCTGATCACAGAATCATTAAGGGGAAGGGCATATTTTTCACTTCTCTTGTGCCCACAGAGGACCCACCCAGATTGCTCAGAGATCTCAAGTAACAACCGACTGTGACCCCAGAGCCAAGTGAGGACCACAGGTGGGTGGGTGACAGAATACTAAGCAGTTGCCAGGTGGTGAGATGAAACATGACAGCACAAGGCAAAAGAAACATAAAGGCATACACTGAAACAAGACTTGAGCATTACATTGGAATGCTCATCTACCAGAAACATCTACTACAGAAGAGGGAGACAGAATGACTCAGCCAATGGACATCAACCAGCCTCTCTCACCGGCACCCCCAGTGCTAGCACAGGAACAGAGCGACCATGATGGCAGGGATGGAGGCTATGCCTGGGCCCCACTGTCCAGGCTGGACTAGTGACTGCCAGCAACAGAGACCAATACAGAGCCCTCATACATCACCATCCCTTGAGGAGAAGCAACAGTCCATGCAAGACAGGCTATACCGGGCCCTTTCCACCTTGGAAGGGACAGTGTTATGGACTTATAAATTCACCCCCAAATTCACAGATTGAAGTCCCCTAACACCCAACGTGACTATATTTGGAGACAGGTCCTTTAAGGAGGTAATGAAGGTTAAATGAGGTTGTAAGGGTGGGACCCTAATCCAATACGATAGGTATCCTTATAAGAAGAGACACTAGGGGATCCCTGGGTGGCGCAGCGGTTTAGCGCCTGCCTTTGGCCCAGGGCGCGATCCTGGAGACCTGGGATCGAATCCCACATCGGGCTCCCAGTGCATGGAGCCTGCCTGCTTCTCCCTCTGCCTGTGTCTCTGCCTCTCTCTCTCTCTGTGTGACTATCATAAATAAATAAAAATTAAAAAAAAAAAAAAAAAAAAGAAGAGACACTAGGAGCATGCATAGTGTGGGAAAAGGCCATGTGAGGACAGAGTGAAAAGGTTGTCATCTGCAACTCAGGGAGAGTCCTTTCCAAAGACCAACCCTGCCAGCACCTTGATCTTGGAATTCTAGCCTCCAGAACAGTAAGAAAAGAATTTTCTGTTTTTAGACCACCTAGTCTGTGATATTCTGTATGGCAGCCTGAGCTGACTATAACAAAGGCAGCAATTCATCTTCACTGCAATCGACACATATTTTGGTTTTAGGTCTGCCTGCCTTTTCTGTCAACCAGCACCACCATCTACGGGTTTACTGAAGTTTGGTCTACTGACCAGGGTTCCAACTAACATTGCATCAGATCACAAGATCACTTACAGCAAAGTTGAGTGGGATGCACTGATCCTCTCACATATCACACGACCTAGGAGCTGCCAGCCCGCCAGACCAATAAGACAGCCAGATGAACATACAAGTGTAATGCCAGTTTGGAGAGGATGCCCCACAAGGATGGCACTGTGGGCTCCAGCCAAGCAGTACAGACCCTAAATTAACAACCATTACCTGGGTGCTATGTCCCTAACAGGTAGAACACATGGATCTTGGAAATAAAGAGGTCACAGTGGAAGTGGCCCTGAATACCCTCTCACCCAGTAACCCACTTGGGAATCTGGGCTTCTGGTCCCTGAAACTAGATTCCGTGGGTTTAGAGAGCTTGCCTCCCAGGAGGGTAACACATTTCCATCAGGGACAAAGTAAGAAGGCCATTACATTTTAAGTTAGAGCTGTTGCCCTTTTGGGCTCTTGTGCCAACAGGGCAACAGGCAAGGAAAGAAATCATTGTCATGGCAGGACTAATTAATTGCAATCCTCAGGAAAAAGTCCCCTCCCCTTGAGGGGGACAAAAAGTAGGAGGAAAAAGTACGTGTGGCACTAGGGCATCCCTCGGTACTCCCGTGGCCCCCTTTTTACAGTAAGAGGACAAAGGCAGCAGACACAGCCTGAGAGAGGTGTGGTAATTGGGGACTCAGAGCTCACAGGGATGAGGCTCTGTATCACTGCAACAAGTATGTCTGCCAGCCAAGGGTGGAATGGACAGTAGAAGACGGAGATAATGACTAGTATGGCCTGGAGATCAGCTTCCGCAGAAGGGGATGAAATGTGTCCTATTAACCTTCCTCCTGAAGGTCTCTCCTGGGGAAGGACTGTCATTAGAGTCTTGGAGGAGCTGCTCCAAGAATTTATGTCAAATAAGAGATGCAAGCAGCACCAACAGGTGGATGCTTTGGTCTGCCGCCCAGATCCCCTACCTCCCCAGGACTGAAGTGCTTGGTCTTCCTGCTGCGGAGATTGTTGGCAGGGACACCCATTCTGTGGATAGATGCACCTAAGGAGAGCCGGTCGGTCCAAGACCTGCAATCGCTCCCAGTGACCAGCTGGTGGAGGTTGCCAGTTTCAGCTCCTTGGCCAAATCTGGTGCAATCTGGAAGGGCTCTCCTTATCTCCACAGCTCTCTGTAAGGCTGGCTCAGACCCTCTTCATAACTGTTGTTCAGCCTCCCTGTGTCCTTGACCATCACTCCTCCAAAAGATACCAATCCTGACAGCATTCCCTGAGAAACTTCATGCATAAAACTGGGTCTGGGGATGCTAAGCTGAGCGATTCAACTTCTCTGGCTTGCTCATGAGCATGAGATCCGTAGCCATCTGATGGGATTCCCAGGTATTCCAAAAGTACCCCAGTCAATATATTTCTCCCGCCAATCTACTCTTTCGATATTGGTGAGACGGTGCTATCATCAATCTATCCCATTATTAAGCCAGAAACCTCAGAACCTACCCTATTTGTTTCTCTCCCTCACAGCTTTGCCCTTTCTACCTGAAAAATATTTTTACTCATCCTTACTTCATTTTTTGGACGCTGGTCATTCTGAGTTCTCATACTTCTCATTCTTCCTTCTATTTCCTTGAAGAATTCAGCTCCTCCTCTTGCTACATATGAGGCTTCATCTATAGCTTCTGTTCATCTTGGATGTAATTCTCTTAGGGGATCCCTGGGTGGCGGTTTGGCGCCTGCCTTTGGCCCAGGGCGCGATCCTGGAGACCCGGGATCGAGTCCCACATCGGGCTCCCGGTGCATGGAGCCTGCTTCTCCCTCTGCCTGTGTCTCTGCCTCTCTCTCTCTCTCTCTGTGACTATCATGAATAAATAAATAAAATCTTTAAAAAAAAAAAAAAAAAAAAAAGAACTCACCTAGCACCTAGTCAACCCTACAAAGTTGACTCCATGATCTCTACCCCCAGCTCTGACCTTTCTGAGAGGGTGGTCTGTCCTCCACATTTAGCTGTATCACAGGTATCTTTGTTGTACATTCTAGAGTCATCTCAAGTTCAAATACATCTGTAGGGAACACCCTCTGCTTCTGTTTTTCTTTTTTCTTTTTTTTAAAGATTTTATTTATTCATTCATGATAGTCACAGAGAGAGAGAGAGAGAGAGAGGCAGAGACACAGGCAGAGGGAGAAGCAGGCTCCATGCAGGGAGCCCGATGTGGGATTCGATCCCGGGTCTCCAGGATCGCGACCTGGGCCAAAGGCAGGCGCCAAACCGCTGTGCCACCGAGGGATCCCTGCTTCTGTTTTTCACCTGTAGAGTCAACCCATTCATAAGGGACCCCTTCTTCCAATCCAGATCTAAATGCTGGGACCCATACCTCCAATGGGACATCTGGGATGCCACACTTGATGCCACTTTTCCAGACCACTGTGAGGCCTGCAGACCTACTTCTCACACTCAATAAGGGCAAGAGATAGGGAGATGGCAAGAGAGAACGGTATCCTCTCTCACACCCCAGAGGGTAAAGAAGATGGACATGAGAAATGAAGAGCCCAGTATGCTGTATCACAGGGTGCCAAAGCAAGATCACGTGTGAGGTTTTGGCTGACATATAGTAACCCCTGACAGACAAGTGTGCTATTAGAGTGTTTGAATACAGCAGTTTTTGTAGATAAATGCTCAAGATTTCCTGATATCAATGACAAGGCTAAGAAAACAGATTTGATTCATTGGTTATTCCCCTGAAACTTTCTTACCTTCATATTCTCTCCATCGAGAAGTTTTACATCTGCTCTTCACTCCAAAGCACATGATAATAAGCATTTTAACAGGAAGACACTGTGGCTTTTACAAGATTATAAGAGCAGATAAATATCATATCTTGTTAACTAGGTTGGTGTTTCTCTAAGAAATCATGTTTATTTAATAGAAGTGGAACAAGAATGTCCAGTTTGACCAGTCTTTCGGCTGCAGTTTTTGTTGTTTTTTTTTTTAACTTAACACACACACACACACACACACACACACACACACACACACACACACAGCTAAGAAAGCCACTATCAGAGACCTCCATCCTACCTTGAAATGTCAAATGATCCACCTTGTAATGCATAGGGGTAAAATGTACTCTCAATCACACCAACAGTCACAGAGGCGAAGTGTACTGAGACCACTGAGTATTTCTGCATTTTGAATTACTATTCTGTTGCTACCTGCTGTCTCTGCCTGTTGCTTACCTGCTGTCTCTGCCTTCTCACTTGTGCAAACTGAGAAAGCATCAGCTGCCGGTCAAGCAGCTCCATCCTTTGCTGTCTCTGGATGTCTACTGTGGCTCCCATCCCGATTCTGGCTTCAGTGGTGGGTTCTGGAGATGAGAAGATAGGCTCAAGTGTCCAAGAAAAGAACTTTGCCATCCATCTGGGAATGCAGAGCACCTGCTGGAGTTGGAACACTTTGCTGTTGTAGCAGATGCCTGATATCTGAAAGGAGAAAAGTCCAACTGGATTGTTTCAATGTAATGATATTAAAGAACATAGTAACACAGAAATCAATAACCATAAAATACTTCAGATGTGATTTTTCTTCATTTTAGTAGCACTGGGTGACGATCAAAACTCCTTCTAAGCTGCAGAATAGGAAGCAGTACAAATCAACAAAAATTTAGTCCGTGAACAAATTTGTTTTTATTAAGCTAGAAAAGACAGCAAAATTCTAACCACTTAACACTCAACGAACTGGTAAAATATTTAAAAAAACAATATTTTCTTAAAGCCATACGAGATCTGATTATCAAAAACACTTTCACAGTGTACTAACTCTGTGGTTACTCTTATTGGCAGATGGCCATCCGAGACAGGTACTGGCAGAAAACAACTTTAATGGCCAATGATGCGATCCAGCATATAATAAATTTATCACAAAATTAGACAATCTACATTTTGTTCTAATACATTTTTCAAGTACTGATTTTTCTAGTTTCAAAATCCTTAAAAAAAATAAAATCCTTGCCAATACTAATTCACAATTCTCTTTACAAATAAGCCTATTTTTCATCTTTAAGGTAATTTGTACAGTAATAGACATCTAAAGACTATGGTTTTCTAGGTTAAAATGAGTATGGCTATTCCTTTGTAAAAAAAAAAAAAAAACTAACAACTTGAATTTTGTGAATTTGATTTTGAGGATAAGAAGTTGAATTATTCTCACCAAGTTAGAATGTATTTGACAATGTGCTAATAGGAGAAAAGTACACTTTAATGTTTTCTTAATACAATTTAAATTAATTAGGCAAGAATTTGCTGAGCATCTACTATACCCCGGACACTGTTGCAGGCACTTAGAGGTCAGTGGAAGACAAGATCAACAAGGCCCTACTCACAGAGGTAATAGTGGTCAGTATGGAAAATTAGGGAATAAATGAGCAAACATCAAGCAAGTTCTGTGAAGAAAACAAGTGGCCTGGAGCAGGGACCGTCTGTAGGTCAGGTGTCAGGGAAGCTTTGGAGGAAGTGACATTTGAACAAAGCTCCTCAGGATAATGGGGTGGGTGCCAGGGATTTGAAGACTCAGAGGAAGAACCTTTCAGCCAGTGCAAACAGCACATGCGATGCAGCAATGGGCCTGGCAGCATCTATTCGAGATCTCAGTGGGATATCAAGTGGGCAGTCAGGTCTACACATCTGGAACTCAAGGGAAAACATAGCAGAGGTAAGGATTCGGGGCTCACAGGCACTGACGGTGGTTAAAGCCCTGGGATTAGGTAATGGCAAGGGCATGGGACAAACAGCAAAAGGGAGAAGAGGATGTAGATTCAACGCAGCAATTCTCTGTGCATGGACAGAGTGGGAGAGGCCAGTGATATCACCTGGAAGTGCTGCCAAGGGAGAGGAGAAAAACTAGGAGGGCTTGGTATCACCGAAGTGAAGAGAACAGTTTTAGGCTGGGAAAAGCCAGCTATGAACCATGCAGCTCCAGGTTCAACCAGGCCAGGGAGGAAAATGAGCACTGGATTTGGTGAAATGGAAGCCCTGATGACCTTGTAAGAACAGTTCTGGTGCAGTGGTAGGAGCAAAAGACAGACTGGGACAGCGAGAAGAGACGATATAGAGGACTTTTGGTTTCAAATCATTTGTATGCCACTTCTCTCAAAAACAATACAGAACAACAAAGAAAATGGAAACAAATTCCACACTCAATGAAACTAGAAGGCATCTACAATCCTGAACCACACTAACAAAATGGAAAACACGCTGAGTAATGGAAGTGATTTCTAATGGGAAGAAAGGTAAATCCAAATGCTGGCAAGGTCTCCTGGAGCTTAGAGAGCCTCATGGATTAGAGGCACCAAGGACTGTGAAGGCAGGAGGGAAGCAGAGTCCTCCTTAACTCTGCAGGAAGGAACCCTGAATCCTGCCCCTACCCAATGTAGCCCATATCCACCCTCTCTCCTTCTCAGGGAGAAGGTAAAAGCTCTGTAGGGTGTGAATCAAAGAGGCTTTGAAGTGGGCAGAGCCTGCCCAGTGGGGAGGCCCAGGGCTCTGCCCATAAGATTCCAGACAGAGAAGAGAGGCCCTCAGTGAAGGTCTCATAGAGATTCCAGAAAAAGACTATGGGGGGAGGTGGGGAGAACAGGACAGTATTTCAAGAGATAATAGTTAAGAGTTCTCCAGAATTTATAATAAAGAATGTAAACCTCAGATTGAAAATGCAAGAGTCCCAGAAAGGATAACAAAATGAAATTTATATCTAGATGCATTGTAGTGAAACAAAGAAAAAGTCCTTAAAAGTTACCAGAGATAAAACAGACTGCCTAGAAAGGAAAAACAATTATCTACAGAACAGCAAACTGTTACAACAAACAAACAAACAAACAAACACTAAAATGCATTTGGAGGGCAGCCCTGGTGGTGCAGTGGTTTAGCGACACCTTCAGCCCAGGGCGTGATCTGGGAGACCTAGGATCGAGTTCCACATGGGGCTCCCTGCATGCAGCCTGCTTCTCCCTCTGCCTGTGTCTCTGCCTCTCTCTCTCTGTGTGTGTGTCTCTCATGAATAAATAAATAAAATCTTTAAAAAAATAAATAAAATGCATTTGGAATATTTAAAGCTTAAGTTTAAAAAACATAATGTGAGAAGGAAGAAGCCAGACAAAAAATGCATACATTATATGATTCCACTTTTGTGAATGGATCAATCTGATCTATCTATCCAACTGTCTATCCATCCACACATCCATCCATACCAAGGGCAAAAACGAAGGAGTAAAGCATGAGGGTGATGACCATCTGTCCTGGGAGAGCTGTCACAGGAGCAAGAGGTGCCAAGAGGCTTTGGAGGCTGGCAGTACTCTGGCCTGTATGGGTTTTTATGGGTGTGTTCACTTTATAGTGACTTGTTTGGTTTCAAGACATTTATAGTTTATGAAATATTTGGGGTGTGTGTGTGTGTGTGTGTGTGTGTGTATCATTATAAAAAGATTTTAAAATAAATCAAAGGATCTAGAATGGCCAAAGTAATTTTAAAGAAACGTAATAAGGCTCATCAGATTTCAAGATATGATATAAAGTTTGAGTAATTAAAATAGTGTGGTCTTTATGTGGAGCTACTCAAATCGACCTAAAGAAGAGAGCATAGAAAGGCTTCGGAGGAGAAGGGCATGTGGTACCCAGCAGAAATGGTAAGTTAGAGGGAGCTCTACATCAGGATAAAGATAAAACATCCCCCCTTCCCAACATCATCTGTAAATTCCCAGAAACAAATAATTCACTGTACTTGAAATCTTTTTACACAAAATACAGAAGGCACATCTTTTTGACACTGAGATGGGAAGAATTTTTAAATAAGGACCAGATAGCACAAACTATAAAAGAAAACATACAGTTATTTACTTTATAATTTAAAAGCTATAGTATGCTAAAAGTTACCATAAGTGAAGCCAAAGGACAAGTAAGAGCCCAGAGAACACACTTAGAATCCTTGCTGCCAACAAAGGTAGTACTCAAAACACAGAACTATAAATTTCTCAGAGAAAGACAATCAATCCAACTTAAAAAGTGGATGAAAAGGCAATTTCAGAAAAGGAAATTCAAAAGGCCAACAAACACATGAAAAAGACGTTTACCCTCACTTGTTTTTAGGGAAATGTAATGTTAAATATAATAATTGGGAAAAAATGGAAAAATCTGGGATCAAGTTTTGGTGAGGACGAGGAGAACTCCAAATGCTCACAGTCCTGAGGGAAAGTAAAGTGGGACAAGCTCTCCAGAGAGCAATCTGATAGAACCTAAGCAGAGCTGAAGCCATGCTTTAGGGAATACTCAGCTGCAACATTGTATGTAACAGCTAGGAAATGCAAACAAAGTGTCCCCAGAAGAGGACTGGCTAAGGACTGGTTTATAAACATCAATTAAAATAAACTCAGTTTACATGTGTCAATATATTTTTAATATATCATACCTCCTTCTTTTTACAAGATTCCAAAGCACAAGATAATAGTATAGACTATTTATGGGTACAAACTTGCATCGTAAATACAGAAGCATGGAGGGTAGATTTTTCTATGACAGGATGGGGAAACAGAAGGGACGTGCAGGGGAGGCACTATCTGTGTGTGTGTGTATAAATTTTTTTTTTAATAAAGAAAGAGATAGTATGTTATGGCAAAAACACATAATGGACTGGAGGCAAGGATCAGAAATTCCTTTTCTAAAGATCTGGGTATGAAGGAAAACAGAAAATGGGACTGTATCACATTGATTTTGCTTAAGACAGCAGAATATTGTTATACACATAACAAAATATGAAAATAATTTATCAGATTAGAACTATGAGATTTGAATTATATAAAAAATTTAAAATTTTTGTTTTTTAGCTTCAAAGCCTCAACCATGAATGTGAATTTGTCCATTTCTTCCTTTAGTTCCCTTTTCATTTCTTGTCTGTGTTCAGAAACAGTTATTAGGTGCACATACACATATAATGGACCCTTTTATCATCACAAAGTGATCTTCTTTGTTTTTAGGATTACTCATAGAGAAATCTATTTTGTCAGGTATTAATGTGGCCATTTTGGCTTTTTGCTTCCATGATATATCTTTCTTTATCTTCTGACTTTTGACCTGTTTTGTATGTCTGTGTGTAAAGTTTGTCTTATTGACTACATATAGCAGCTCCTGGGTTTTCATTCCAGATTGACAATCTCTGCCTTTTGTCTTTTTTTTTAATTTTTTATTTATTTATGATAGTCACACAGAGAGAGAGAGAGAGGCAGAGACATAGGCAGAGGGAGAAGCAGGCTCCATGCTCCGGGAGCCCGACGTGGGATTCGATCCCGGGTCTCCAGGATCGCGCCCTGGGCCAAAGGCAGGCTCCAAACTGCTGCGCCACCCAGGGATCCCATCTGCCTTTTGAATGGAGTGTCTAGCTCTTCAGACTTACTGGGGTTACTCTGATATCGGTGGTCTTTGTTATTTGCTTTCTATTTGTCTCCTCTCTCTCTCTCTTTTTTTTTTTTTTTTTGTTCTTTGTTCCTCCTTTCCTACTTTCTTTTGTGTTAAGCTAACATTTTAGTATTTCACTTTCATTTGTTTATTGGGTTTTGTTTTGTTTTTAGCAATACTTCACTGCTTACTTTTCTTGTGTCTGTTCTGCAGATTACAATACCCACCTTTAACTTACCACAATATGCTTAGAGTTAATACTGAATTATTTCAAATAAATATAGCAAGCTTAAAAGAGTACAGTCTCACTTAACATCATCCCTGTCCCATATGACTTTTTTGTCTTATATATTACACCTATGTGCCTTATAAACCCAGCAATATGATATTATTTTTACTTTATGCAATCGTGTCTTTTAAAGAAGTTAGGAAAAAATAATGAAAATGCATAGCTGTTGCCTCTACTTAGGGAGTTCACAATTTATCTGGGGTTCATAATTTGGAGAGTGAGGGAGTGGTTCATAGGTTCTTTCAAGGAATTGATGAAAGCTAAAGACTTTCACTTTCCTGCCCGTGTCTACTCCTGTCCCCCACTATCATGTATATACACTCACCAAAATCATGTATTCAGTTTTATTTGGATCATTCTGTGAACAACTATGATAATTTATAACCCCAGTAATAAACAAATACACCACTGCAAATTCTGGCAGGGATAAAATAGGGCTTTTGTGCTTATTTGCTTGAATTTCATCCTAATGGTTCACTTCCTATTTGAATGTATGCTCTGGAAGAGGAAGAACTGTGGTTGGTTTTAATCAGTTTGGCTTCTGAACCTAGAATAGTGCCTGGTACATAGTAAGAACTCATTAAGTATTTGCTGGGAAAATGGCAAATGAATAAATGTTCTAAAAAAATACAGTATTTCATATTTCTTTTAAAGGAAACTGGAGGGATCCCTGGGTGGCGCAGCGGTTTGGCGCCTGCCTTTGGCCCAGGGCGCGATCCTGGAGACCTGGGATCGAATCCCACATCGGGCTCCCAGTGCATGGAGCCTGCTTCTCCCTCTGCCTGTGTCTCTGCCTCTCTCTCTCTCTCTGTGTGACTATCATTAAAAAAAAAAAGGAAACTGGAGAGTTGCCAACAGACACATTTTTGGTGCTAAGTTTCCACTTTCCTATGTTATACAAAGATAGAGTTCACCCGTCCATGCATTTGGTACACCAGCATGACCTCAAGTTGTCCACTAAATAAAGTACTATCCATAAATGTTTTAGGTATTCATAAAGGATTAAAATATGAAGAGTTTAAACAGTTTAGTTTCCTATAAATATTTGATAATCACCACCCTATTCTATGACAAGACTGGATAAGAATCACTATGTTAAATTTTCCCTGAGTTAAACCTCATTACTACTGAGAGCTTTCAGAGAATATCCACTTATTATTATGCTACCTTACATTTATACATTACTTTTAACTTTAATTTTCATTATCTCATAAACCTTTCATGTATTGGGACTTCTGAATGAGAGTTTTCTCGAAACACTCTGTTCGTGAAAAAAGAGGCGTTAAAAATAGACCATATGCTCAGATTTGCATGTCAAGAAGCCAGGGGAAACACTAACAGAGGGGCTCTGTAAGCCCTTAGAGCAGGAAATCAAAGGTCAAGCTGGCAGGCCCAACGATAACGGACAGAGTAGTAGCACTGGTCTCCGGAAGGCCAGGAGTGAGATCCAGGATGACCAGATATAGTGAAATGGAACAAGTGTCCGAGAAGGCCAGCTGGAGCCAAAATCAGAGCATTCAAGCAGCAGGAATCAGGAGCCCTGGCCTAGGAAAAGAAACTCAGAGGTCAGGAGACCAGAGAGCATTCTGGGCTACAGGCAGTTGAAAGCCTACACCAGAGAGCCAGGCCACAGCCCTGGGTTAGTGCTAGGAGGTGCCCATAAGCCAACAGAAGCTATTACCTCATAAATCTGAGTGTACAACAACAGGAGATTGTTTTCTTTGAGCCATTAACAAACATGGATGTCTTACATTTATTCTGATTTTTCAGATTATTAGTCTGTTTAGAAAGGAAATCATGAAATGAGAAGTAATTTAATTTGCTGGGTAGAAAATAGGTGAAACCCTCTTGCTTATAGAGAGTAAACCTCAAGTGTCCCCTGGTCCTGCTTAGCATTAGTATGAAACCACAGCAGACAAAGGTGAGAAACCATGACTGGGCAATGACATCCAGGTGTTTGATGATCTCTTTTTGCAGACAACCGTGGCTGAACAAAAACCTGCATGGCCAACTAGAAACCATGGTCCTGGAAATGTGGATCCCAACATAAATGTGGATCCCAACATTCAGAAGCCTATCATCTGGGACATCTGGGTGGCTCAGCAGTTGAACTTTTGGCTCAGGGTGTGATCCTAGAGTTCCGGGATTGAGTCCTGCATCGGGCTCTCTGTGTGGAGCCTGCTTTCTCCCTCTGCCTATGTCTCTGCCTCTCTGTGTGTCTCTCATGAATAAATAAATAAAATCTTAAAAAAAAATAAGCCTATCATTTAACAGAACAACAGAATAAACACGAGGAGCTGTTCTCCTGGGGAGAAAGCACTGCCTTCTTAAGACAGGGATGAACTAAGGGAACAAGCATCCTTTTGCATCATGCAGACCCCATGATACAGACTTCATATGTATTCCAGTCCTGAGGAAACCAGACTGACTGAGGTTTCTCATCTAACATTTATTCTTTCAACACATACTTACTCAACATTTATTATGTGCTAGGCTGTGTTCTAAATGCTGGGATACAGTAGGGAACAAAACAAAGAAAATCCCTGTTCTTAACAGACCTTACATTTACATATTCCTTTTCATCACTTAAAAAAAAAAAAAAAAAGAAGGAAGAAACTTTGGAATTATCTTTTTTTTTTTACCCAAAGAATATGTATACAAATTAGAGATGCCTAAAGTTATTTCTGCCATTTGTGATTAATTATGGAATGATTATTCTTTTCCTAACAGACAGAATCATGTGGCTTTAGCACTTATTGAAAGAGTCTTGCAATCTTGTTCTTTGTGAAGTGCAAAAATGATTCAGGTGAACTTCCTATAGCTCTCATCTCTTGTACTATCATCTTGAAGTATCTAATGAAAGCACTGGATATCTTGATTCTTGGGAGGTTACACTGGAATAGGAACAGAATTAATTAGACTGATCACAGAGTCTTTGTTTCTAAAGAAACTGTATTAGGAGGCTGCTTTAAATTTTTGCTTTCGGAAAATCATACATCAGGATTATCAGGTTAAGTGTGCAAAGCAGAAAACCACAAATAACAATAGCTTAAATACAACAGAAGTTTATTCTCCCTCATGTTATAAAGGCTCTATCTATCTTAGCTGCACTCCAGGTGGCAGAGGGAAGAAAATTAGGGAGGACAGGACAAAAGGCTACTTAAAGAAACCTTCCCAGAAGTCCCACCAATATGTGGGTTTACAGCTCACTGGCTAGGACACAGGATTTAGTGTGATGGCTATACCAAATGCAAAGGAAACTGGGAAGTGTGCTCTTTCGGTTGGAGGCACTGCTGCCCCAAATAAGATGAAGTTTCTGCTACTAAGTGAAATTACATCAGGAGACAACTAGAGTCTCTGGCACGTGCAAAAAGCCTTCATCAGGTGTTAAATATAAATACCTTTTAGTATTCCTTTTAACAAGGAGACCACCTCCCTTTATTTACTTAAAAACTCACTTCTTTTTTTTATTTAAATAAATTTTATTTATTTATTCATAAGAGACACACAGGGAGAGGTAGAGAGCAAGGCAGAGGGAGAAGCAGGCTCCCTGTGGGGACCTGACCCCAGAACTCCAGGATTATGCCCTGAGCCAAAGGCACACGCTCAACCACAGAGCCACCCAGGCGCCCTGATCACCCCCCCTGTAAAATTATATTCACTTTCATAAACTGATTCAAGAAACTAAAATTAAGGAGAAAATAGGCTTATTCTGAAGCTTGCTTCTTTTTTTTCTAAGATTTTATTTATAAATAAATAAATAAATAAATAAATAAATAAATAAATAAAATACACAGAGAGGAGAGAGAGAGAGAGGCAGAGATACAGGCAGAGGGAGAAGCAGGCTCCATGCAGGGAGCCCATTGTGGGACTTGATCCCCGGTCTCTAGGATCACGCCCTCAGCTGAAGGCGGAGCTAAACCTCTGAGCCACCCGGGCTGCCCAGCTTGTTTCTTATATTGGTCTCAAAATAGCAAAATAAAAATGAATGTGAAAATGGAGAATGATGTATGAATTTGTAGATACAGACTCAATGGTGAAAAACTCCATGCTTTCTAAGGCAAGAACAAGACAAGGATATTTATTCACCACTTTTATTTAACATTGTGTTAGAGGTCTTAGCTAGTGCAGTAAGATTTTTAAAAAAAGGCACAAGGATAGAAAGAAGTAAAACACATAAACAAAACATATTTCCTGATGACATGATCATGCATGTAGAAAACCCTAAAGAATCCGACAAAAAAGCTACCAAAAGTAATAAATATAGCCAAATTACAGGACAAAATAGCAATATACATAAATCAACTGCATTTCTATATATCAGCAACAATTGGGATAAAAATTGTAAAAACAGCTCCATTTAAAATAGAATCAAAACCCACAAATGCTGAGGAATACATTTAATAAAAGAAATGCAAGGCCACGGGATCCCTGGGTGGCGCAGCGGTTTGGCGCCTGCCTTTGGCCCAGGGCGCGATCCTGGAGACCCGGGATCGGATCCCACGTCGGGCTCCCGGTGCATGGAGCCTGCTTCTCCCTCTGCCTGTGTCTCTGCCTCTCTCTCTCTCTCTCTCTCTCTGTGACTATCATGAATAAATAAATAAAATCTTTAAAAAAAAAAAAAAAAAAGAAATGCAAGGCCTATACACTGAAAATCTAAAAACTGTAAAGGGGGAATTAAAGACTTGCTAAATAAATGTGGAAATATACCATGTTTGTGGATTGGAAGACCCAATATTATTAAAATGCTTCTATTTAGTTATCTATTACTGAATAACAAATTACTCAAAACTCAGTGGCTTAAAGCACTAAGCACTGGTTACACACACAGTTTACAAGGGTCAGACACCTGAGGGCGGCTTCATTGGATGGTTGTGGTTCAAGGTTTCTCACCAGGCTGTAGTCAAAGACGTCAGCCTATCTGCATTCATCTAAAGTTTGCGCTAGATGAACTGGAGGATCAGCTTCCAAGGTGGCTCCAACACATAACTGGCACATTAGTGCTGATTGCTGGCAGGAGGCCACAATTCTTTGCCATGTGGACCTCTCCATATTGCTGCTTCAGTGTCTCTGGGACATGGCAGCTGGCTTTCCCCAGAGCAAACGATCTAAGAGGGAGCAGGATGGAAGTATCCATGTTTATACAACCTGCTTTTAGGAGTACACACCATCAGTTCCACCACCGTGAATTGCTAAGTATAGCCCTCACTCTAGAAGGGGAAATTAAACTCCATTTTTTGAATTATAAAAGGAGTTGTGGGCATATTTTAAAATCATCACAATGGTAGCTCTCTCCTATTGATCTATAGTTTCAATGCAATCCCAAATAAAATCTTAACTGCCTTTTTACATTTTAATTAATTAATTAATTAAAATTTTAAAAGATTTTATTTATTCATGAGAGACGGCGGGGGGGGGGGGGGGGGGGGGGAGGGCAGAGACACAGGCAGAGGGAGAAGCAGGCCCCATGTAGGGAGGCTGACGTGGGACTCAATCCCGGGTCTCCAGGATCACGCCCTGAGCTAAATAAAGGCAGCGCTAAACCACTGAGCCACCCAGGCTGCCCTGCCTTTTTTTAAAAAGAAATTATAAGCTAATTTAAAAGTACATTTTTCCAAATGTACTCAATGTTCCAAAAATAGCTAAGCCTGTTTTGAAAAGTAAGAACAATGTTACCTGATTTCAACTTAACATAAAGCAAAAGTACTCAAAACAACAGAGTACTGGCATAAGGACAGACATATAAAGCCTTGGAATAAAAAAGAAAGTCATGAAATAGACCCACACTGTCAACTGATTTTCAACAAAAGTGTCAAGGTAATGAAAGGAGCAAAGAGGGATCCCTGGGTGGCGCAGCCTTTGGCCCAGGGCGCGATCCTGGAGACCCGGGATCGAATCCCACATCAGGCTCCCGGTGCATGGAGCCTGCTTCTCCCTCTGCCTATGTCTCTGCCTCTCTCTCTCTCTCTCTCTGTGACTATCATAAATAAATAAAAATTAAAAAAAATTGAAAGGAGCAAAGAGTTTCTTCAACAAATAATGATGGAATGATGCTACATATCGGTATGAAAGAAAATAAATCTCAACCCTTACCTCACAAGAATTACACTCAGATGGGATCTTAGACTTAAATGTAATAGCAAAAACTATTACATTCTAGAAGAAAATACAGAATAAAATCTTTGTGTCATTGGATTAGGAAAGATTTCTTAAATAAGACTTCAAAAGCAGAAGCTATTTTAAAAATTGAAGACTGAATTAATCAGGATGAAAAACTTTTGTCTATAATAGTTAGGGAAACAAAGAAGCAAGCCACAGACTGGAATAAAATTTTTACAAAATATATTCAACAAAGGGCTTATATCCAGAATATAAAAAGAATTCTTTTAACTCAATTATGAGACAAATGTAACCTAATGAAAAAGTGTGTAAAATATCTGAACAAATACCTCATAAAGGAAGCTACAAAAATGGTCAGTAGGCACAAGAAAAGATGTTCAAACCACTAGTTATTAGAGAAATGCAAATTAAAGCCACAAGTAACACTACATGCCAACTAGAATGGCTCACGTTAAAACCACTGACAAGGCCAAGTGTTAGGTAGCAGGGATGTGGACCAACTGGAACTCTCATGTATAGATGATGGAAATGGAAAATGGTACAGCCACTTGGTAAAATTGTATTGTTATTTTATAATGTTAAACATACGTTTATCACATGACCCAGCAATTCTCCTCCTGGGTATTCACCCAAGAGATGTAGAAGTCTATTATGCCCACACAAAAACGTATGGACAGATGTTCACAGCAGCATTACTCAGAACAACTCAAACCTGGAAGCAACCAAAATGCCCATCCACTGGTGTATGGACAAGTTGTGGTACAACCATACTATAGATTAGTACTTGTAGTAACAAGGACTGAGAGTAATAATAAAACAAAGATCAATCTCAAAAACATTATGTTAAGTGAAAGAAGTAAAACACAAAGGGCTCATACTATACAATTTCAACTATATGAAACTTTAGAAAAGGCAAAAGTATAATGACATCAAGAATATGAGTGGTTACCTGGGGATGGCAGTTGGGTGAGACAACAGAATACAAAAATAAAAGGAATGAAATAATGTTCAAAGTGAGCGGACTGTTTTCTACCTTGATTGTCACGTTAGTTACATGACTATAAAATTATCTGCACTGTAGGGGTGATTACATGATACAATTACCAAAATTCACCAAACTGTACACTTAAAACTGGTGAATTTTATTGTATATAAATAACACTTTACTAAGCAAAAGGCAAAAAAGTTTTCACAGGAAAATGAATGTGAAGATCTAGATATCTAGATATCTCTAGATCCATAAATCTTTTCAATTTCATAAAAGAGGTAGAACTTTAGCAGACTAAAACCAATCTTCAGCAACAAAAACTTCTGGTATCTTAAAAATGTTCCCAGCTAATATGAACTAACATGAGAATTTTCTGATAATAAGCTATACCATTGTTTATAATTAACAAATTCAAAATCACATGCATTCATTTACCATAGTCCTTTCCTACAGGTTATAATCAAGTTAGAAGAGAAGTATCAACACAATCAGTCTCAAAGAGGAAGGAACATTGGATGCTTCTATTAAAAAAAAAAAAAAAACACCTGGGTGGCTCAGCAGTTGAGCATCTGCCTTCGGCTCAGGGCGTGATCCCAGGGTCCAGGATCGAGTCCTGCATCAGGCTCCCTGTGAGGAGCCTGCTTCTCCCTCTGCCTATGTCTCTGCCTCTCTCTGTGTCTCTCATGAATATATGAAAAAAAAATATTTTTAAAAATAAAATAAAAATGTAAAAACCGTTTAAAGAGCCAAAATTGAAAGCCTTGTCTCTTGATAGGAAAACAATGTGAAGACCCTGTGGGAAAATGATCTGTGCTGAAACGGTCATGATAATCTACCAGAGATCATCTAAAATTTAAAAGTATGGGTGTTTTCTTGGTAATCTTATCTTGATCTTCCTTTCTTTGACCAGCAGCACTACTGAACCAGGTTAATGTATTTTAAATCATCCTTTAAACTTTTTCAAAGCCATTTTAAAATTTCATTTTCTTGTACATGATAATGCCAGAAACACAAGGCAATGAACTGTTTGCTAAAAGGTGGGGTCTGAGCTGCATTTTTTATCCATCACACGGAGGACAAGTTAAATACCTTGATCCTACAAGAGCAAGTACAGCTAAATGCTGCAGTCTGCACATCAGGAGGGTAGTAGAGGCTGTCAATGGGATAACATTTTCTTGGATATTGTTAAGCCCACAAAATACATAACTAAGGCTATGGAAATTTGAGATGTGTCTTTGGCACCTGTGGGTACTTTAAAAATTTCTTCATATTCAGGATCTCCCTCCAGAATCCTGTCTACGTTGATGATGAACAGGGCCTCATCTTAGCAGTATAGTCAAGGGAAGATCTAAGGATAGCTTTGTGAGTGTCTTGTGGTTGAAAGAGACATGGAGGAGTGCCTTGAAAGGTACAGTGGGAGACACTGGACCCATGGACTGAGACCAGAACACCTGGCCTTTGGTCCTAGTGACATCATCCATCAGTTGTACAATCTGAACTTTAGCCACTCCATCTTTGAAATCTTTAAAATGGGAAGCCCAGTTTCTCTACCACAGTAGAGATAACCTAACAAGGCAGTATGCACTGAAAGTATCCTGATGGTCACAAAATATTAGTGTTTAACAGCACAGAAATTATTTTGTGAATTTTGTTAATACCGAATTTTGAAATTCTATGATTTTTTATAGAATGTAGATAAAATGTCATTGTGTTAGGCACTGGGGATTATAAAGAATAGTGTATAATTCCTAAATTGAAAGATAGGGCTGACTCAGAAAAAGCTTCAGAGTCAGGACTTAAATGAATAAGATTTTGCTAGGAAAAGAAGGAATCTAGCAGTGAAAGAAGGGATACAGTTGGAAGAAACTGCGTATGGTTATACAAATCTACCTCTTAAGAGCATAAACACTATTGCTAGAAGACCTGCTTTTGAATTCTGTCACTACTACTTATTAGCTTGTGTTCTTAACAAATCACTTCATCCTCTGTGCCTTAGTTTCATCTAATAGTCCCTACTTCATTAGGTTTTTACAAGTGCTAATTAAGATCATACTTATAGAGTGCTTAGAAAAGAGCTGTATTAGTCTGATTTCTCTCGGCTACACTGTGTTAACAAATTATCCCAAATTTCAGCAGCCTAGAGCAAACACTTCCTTCACACTCATCGTGCATGTCAGCCACGACCACGCTCCATGTGTCTCCTTCATTCCAAGGTCTGGGCTGAAGGAGTAGCTTCTATCTGGCACATGCTTTTCTCACGGCAAAGGGAACAGAGGAAAGGTGGAACAGTGCAGCAACTCTTAAAACTTCTGCTTGAGAAGCACTCATCACTTCTCACATTTCAGTGGCGAATGTAAGTCACAGTGTAAAGCCTGATGTTAACAGAGCACGCAGAGGTCCTGCATGGAGGCCCCCAGTACAGAGGGGCTGCAAATATTTTGAACAAACAAAAATATTTGAATGAATAACAATCTATCACAAGTGCATGTACACAGTAAGTGCTATGTGTTTGTTAAGGAAAAATTAGTGACTGCACAGTGGCACAGAATCCTGAGACAGGACAAGATGTTCAGAAAAAGTTAAACTTAGTCAGTTTCTTTGAAGTATATGGTGCATAGGGGTTAGATTGGTACACGAGGAGAACAAATTTTGAAAGGAGGCTAGGTTTTTACCTATAGGTAAAAAATTAATTGCAACAATAAAAACTCTACACCTATATTTTATAAGGCACTTCTGTGACAGTTTTATCAGGACATTGGCAATAATATTTTCTTTTGCAATGAACATGTAAAAATTAAAGTCTACTGGTCACTTCCTCCCTGTAGATACCTGATAGGACATTTGTACTGTCAGCCCTGGATTGAGCTACAACTGTTATGCCAGGGCAGAGGACAGAAGGTTTTTTTTTCAGTAGGTCCTGGCTACCTGTGGTCAGGATGGGGGATGGGGGCAGAGTGAGGGGGTACAGAGAGGGCACTAAGAGAGAAGGAATGAGTGACTCCATATAAGAGAGAAACTGTGCACGTGCACGTGTGTGTGTGTGAGTGATGCACAATGGGCTGATGAGCACTCCATTTGATGGTGGAATTATAAATGCCACATTAACCATAAGAAGGTGAAAGCAGCCTCTACAGCTGGATACTTCCTGGGAAGTAACTAATGTTTTCCTTCTATAAGTGGCCTTCCACAAGCCCAGCCAACCCTCACAGCTCCAACAAGCCTTGACATCCCTCTGCTATGTCTGTCCTCATTTCAGTGAACTGCTGGAACTAATCTCAATCCTTAAAGTTCCACTGAAAACTTTGGGTATCGTGGTAGTTACCTGACACACTCTACTGTACCGTTCTTTGGTCAATCCAGAGAAGAAATATAAGGGAAGAAAGAAAAAGGAAAAGGAAGCATGAAGAGAAGAACAAGACATGAAAAGCACAGAAAGGAACAGAGGACCCCACACACATTCCCATTCACCAGAGAGCAGTCAGGTCTCTAAAACTTACTCCACACAAGTCTGGATTTCCACCGATGATGCTAGTTTCATAAGCTTTCCCCTTAATGGTCCACCATGACTTAGAAAGGCAACCAACGTAAGGTTCTGTTTGATGCTTTTTCTTTTACAGTTACCATAAGACAATGTTTTATATTTTTTCTTTTAAACTATTGTGGATAGAAGAGAAAAAAGTAATCACAGCCCACAAATGAGGCATCCTGACTCCTACAAGATTGCTCACTTTTCCCTTCCTCTTTTCTATGATTTACAAAGATTAATAAGACTTCTATAATCTCCCATCGTCGTGAAGTTTTTTGTTTGAAAAGCTTTAAAGATCCCTACTGTCTATAGAAAAAATACACAGACACCATATTCAGACTCCTAAATAATCTGGTGTTGATCTATGTTTCTAATCTCTTTATTGGGTAGGACAGATTTTTTTTTTTCACATTCAGGTTGCTTGATCACAAGATAAAGCCTGGTATATTGTACAGAACAGGGAATGAACAAAGGAAATGGGTAGGTTGTGAAGGGGAGCTGAAGGGGAAAAGCCTAGAGTCCAAGAAATACAGGCCTGTCTGCTATCTAGCCCCCAAACAGCTTGAAAGAGGACCAAATGATGATAAATATGTGAACTGTAAAAAGAAAATTGGCAAAAGTAGGCTCTTTCTGTTTTAATCATTCCAGAATCAGCTCAGGCCCCAGACTTCAACTTTCGAGAATCCGGGTACATCCCAGTGGTAATGACTCACTACTATGATTCATACGATGGCAGAAAATGAAGAAGTGCAGGGATATGGACAGCCCAGAGGTTCTCTGCAGAACCACAAAAATAACTTAAATAAAATTCAATAAGTAAACAATACATTCTTTAAGGAAAAGAAGTGTTAATATGTAACATGATTAGAGAACCTGTGACAATGTGAAGAGTGTTCCTGATCTTTGAAGGTCTCTTACCAAAGATACTGAGAAGATGAGTCAAACAATGGGGAGAAGATGACAGAAGGAGGTAGATAAGAACATCATCAAAGTTCATGCTTAAACGGAGACATTTACCCTTGGCTGCTGTCGCCAAGCTTTCCAATTACAGTTTTGCAGTCTTTCACGGAAACAATCGTATTTTAAATATTAAGTGGTGGTATTAAAAACCAGAATTTCCAAAGGAGGGACGACTCAACATAAAATACGTATCAGTGTTATATGTGATTAATCTCAGAATGATTTTTATCTGTAATCCTGAATACTCCTGACGCTTTCTGGACAGCAGGCAGAATTTCTGACGGATCACAGAATGGAACTGAAGAAGGACAGTTGTTAGTTGCCTGTCAGGCAACTGGTGAGCTGAACACTTTCCCCCTCTAACCCAGGAAAGAAATTTGGTCCTCGTTTTTCTCCGTGACATCACTGAACACAGAAAGTGGGCTTCCACCTAGAAAGTACTGTCTTGACTATAATCTATCAATCTCTCTTTCAATCAGTGAGGTATTTTATTATTTTTTTAAAAGATTCTATTTACTTATTTGAGACAGAGAGTGCATGTGAGCATGAGCTGAGGGGGGCAGAGGGAGAGGCAGAAGCAGGCTCCCCACTGAGCAGGGAGCCTGACATGGGGCTCGATACCAGAACCCTGGGATCATGACCTGAGCAGAAGGTAGACACTTAGCTAACTGAGACACTCAGGTGCCCAATCAATGAGGTATTCTAAAGTTATATATTCAGAAATATTTACAATCATGTAAGAATAAGTGACATAAGGAGAGATAAGAGCTAGCCTAACCAAAATAAACCCACCAATAACTAAATAAAATAAAGCTGAGGCTGGCAGCTTTCCAGAAAACCATGAGTAAAGTTTGTGGTTTCTATGACAGCAGATACACATGACTTATGTTTTACACAAATGTCTTTAAAAAAAAAAAAAGGCTCTTTCTCTTAATAAACACTTAATTGCCAGATTGAAATAAAATCACTTCCTTAACACACACAGTATGTCAGGAGAATTATTGATTTCAATGCTGAAAGGTGAAATTTCATTAGCAGGTTTCCTAACATTCTTCCAGAATGTTGAATGCCATCTGTGCATTTCTTCATGATAGTAAGAATTATTTTCTTTTTAGTATTTTATTTAGCATAAAAAAAAGGGAAGTCACTTGATTTATATGGGAAGAGGAGAGGAGAAGTCACGTTGAGCAACAGACATCTGGCTGTGGCTTTGTGGATCTCAGAATTTAATTCTACAATCAGTAGAGTGTAAAACAAACATTTACAAATAATTTTAATTCCCTCTTTTATAATTATCCTTATCTAAAGTGTACTATATTAAATATTTCATAATAAGAACATGGCTTTCTGGAAAAAGTCAGAAATAAAATATTCATTAAATTTATAACTAGCACCAACATTAGAGCATAAAGGAAAACTGGCTATGATTATCCTGATATTAATCATTGTAAATATATGTAGTATCATCTAATTGTGGTGGAATAATAATGAAAAGTAAAAGTGATATGAAAATTTATCAGATTTGTGTTCATGGTAGGTCAACATTGGCTGAATTAATCACTATAAAAAGTGAAATCTCAGTTGACTCAGAAGAATTCATTAATGGGGGATTATTTAAGTGCTAAACTTTGGGAATTATATTCCAAATACTGAGCAATTTTACTTACTCTCCTTAAACAAGAGTTTTTTATGTTAAAAATTTATTATTGTGGAGCCTGGGTGGCTGAGTCAGTTAAGGGTCTGACTCTTGATTTCTGCTCAGGTCATGATCTCAGGGTTGTGAATTCAAGGCCCATGCTTAAAAGTCTCTCTCTCCCTCTCCTTCTGCCCTACCCTCACTTCTTTCTTAAAAAAAAAAAAAAATGTTAAACTTCTGATTCTTAAAAAAAAAAAATTTCCAACAATTCCATATACATCATCCAGTGCTCATTACAAGACATTGGTTAACAATACTGGAATTAAAATAAAAACGTAATTTTAAAAAAAGCAAAAAAATGAAATTTAAACAAGTATCTACCACCTGTTAAGCATGTGTACTGGAAAAGACTACACCACAACATGAATATTTTAGATTTTAAAAAGACTACAAAGACATAACAATAAGGCAACATCCAATTCTAGAGCTCTGAATGTCACAAATTTAAACTTTCTATGGTGATAGCAAGCATCTAATTTAAAACCAGAAGTCTGAGAATAGAGAAATAAAATGAGATGTCTTAAAACAAATGTCACATAATGAGTTATTAAAGAAGAGTTTGGGTAATAAGAGCCAATCAATCAACAGTAAACTAACACAATGAAATGGAATACAGTCTGGTACTTCTCAAATTCTTAAGTGCTTTAGGAAAATATCCAAAAACAGGGCTCAAGACCATTCACTGCTAAGAGAAACACAATGTATTATGAAATAAATGGTGGGCTGTCATGGCACTTACATTGTGAGAGCAATAGGCTATCTATCTATTGTTGGCAGGCTGGCGGAGTAACTGTTAATCAAGCTGGCAGTTTCAAGTGGGAGCAGATCAGGCCGAGGAGAGCCTGGTGATCTTGCCCCACAGACCGAATCTGACCTCACACTGTCACCAAGTCACTATAAAGTCTTAGGAGCACCAAGTGGCTTGGAGAGTTTAAAGACCACATAATGGAGGTCAGTGCTGTGGTCTTAAAGGCCTGGGTATCGGAGATGGATTTTGATGGAGGGAAAAACAAAGTGACTTCAACTTTCAAAATGTGGGCTGGCAGTTTGGAGAACAAAGGACTAAACTGTATATGAAAAGACTGAACATAGAAAAGAAATGATACAGAGCACATAAATGAGGGAGAGAAATGAGCAGTCCTAACATAATGACACAGGGGCCCCAATCCCACTCACCAGAGCAGACAAGAATAAATCATGATAACTTACTGACAATGCCTGTAGGAGAGGGCATGGTTATTTCCAAATCCTTCCCCTGCGATGTTATATACACCATAATGAATCCTTTCTGCAATTTTCTTAGTCTTTCCCAAGAAAGAAATTAAAACTGTATTCCATATACATAACTATAAACTTATTTTTATACAAATTTGGGAGTGCAAATTTAAGTCATAAATGAAAGATAAAGCCCAACTTCATATTCTAGATGTCTTTTTAAATATCTCATAAACTGATCAGTTTAACACAAATGCTTAAGAAAATGAAATGAATTAAATTAAATTTAAAAGAGTGGAAGGGGGATGAGTGAGATGAAGGCATTTTTGCACATGGGTGAGGACACGACCTGATCCTTGAGTTCATCCCTGCTGCTGCCCTGGCTGCGCACCCCGATGATTCTCCTGCCAGTTCCAGCCCACCTGACTTTCCATTTCGCCTTATTTTTCCCTTTGCATGACAATGTCTCCTTATAAAACAAACAGAACATCTCTTGCTATTTTTAGTAAATCCAACTTCATTTTTTTGGTCATTTTTTTCCTACTAGGAGTTCGACTCATTAAGGTAATTTTTAAAAACACTAACAAAAAACTCAGCTAAAACTTTCATCAAAATTACCTTGAAAACTGAGACAAACTGCCCCTCATCTCAACTGCTTGTATAACTGTCCCCTTTGCATTAATAAGGGAGCAGCACAGAGATGGAACTGACATAGTTAAAAGAAAGTTGGAGACAACTGAATGTGAGCCATAATCCAAACATGACATTTTTCCTAAAGTTGCTTCAGAAAAGAGAAAGAATAGGGGGAAGGGAAATCACACTTACAAGTCCACTTATGGCTACAATCCAGATGTAGGAACCAGAGGTGAAAAGCTACAAAAGAAAAAAAAAGGCAACTAGAAATGAAATTGAACCGCCAGTTACAGCATACTTTTGTTTTTACAAAATTACGGTGATAATCATTGAAGTATTATTCAAATATATCTCTTAATATAAACAAGTAGAAAATTAATAAATATCAATTCTGTCATCCAAAAGAAAATGATATATTATTATTATTTTCTTTTTTTTAACCAAGCTCTCAGCTTTTCCGTAGCCTAAAACAGACTAACTAAACCTGGCCTACTCCCACACAAAGAAAAATAAGTGAAATTCAAGCAGATTCTTCTTTACAAATGGACATTAATTGATTTAAATCAAATGAAATACCACATACAAAGAAATTATTACAATCAAGAACATACAAAATATGTAGTCACCATCCCATGCTTGGTGTTGAGTAATGACAAGTAATATTAGTTTACGTTATTCTCTCATTTTAATTTCTTATCACTGCAACTCCAAATTTAGATGAGCAGACTTCTGCAAGCATGCGGGCCACTGTTGTAACTCTCAGAGAAGTGCAAACCAAGTAGTGATATCAAAGTTAATTAATGTAGAAGTAATTAGAATTAGGTTTCATAAAATCTCTCTTTGTTTTCTAGTTATTCACATAGGAGAGTTGTGCTTAGGGTAAAAAAAAAAAAAAAAAAAGTTATAGAGATTTAAAGTGTTCCTGAAAGAAAAAAAAAGATCTAGAGCCTACTGTTTGTTCATATTCAGATTGGGAGTATAAGAACTTCTGCCTCTAGAGAAAGCAGTAGAACCAGGGGTTAACTGCAGACACTATGCTAGATGAAAACCTCAAAGTTCTGCACATCTATCAAGGATACATTAAAAAAAAAATCCATAAAAGGCAGATTCAAAGGAAAGAGATAACAAAGCACAGTAAAAAGGAGGCTGGCAGATTTTGTTTCTAGTGCTACCTCAGACAGAAAAGAGCACCAGTTGCAAATTTAAATTTAATCCCTTGATCTAAAACTTAATCCTTAAAAAATAAATAAAACTTAATCCTTTTATCTAATATGGGTGTTATTTCAGAGTGTTAACGATTCTGAAAATAACAAGGATAAGACTATATGGAAAAATATTTTTCTGTAGTCTTATTCTAAAAATAATAAAATACTAATGCTTTCTTCTTTGCTGTTCTGTTTTTTGTTTTCAGCTAACACTTTCACAGCACTTACTATGTGCCAAGCAGGGATCTTAATGCTTTTCATATATGGAACTTACGGAAGCCTCCTAATCATCCTACAAAGTAAGTTCTATTAAGAACTCTATTTTAATCATGAAAACTGAAAGGTTAAGGAATTTGCTCAAGGTCAGACAGCTGGTGGGTAATGGAACTGGGAGCGTACCCAAGTGGTCTGGCTCCACAGCATAGTGCTCATGACTTCTATGTTTTATACACAAGTAGGAAGAGCAGATCATTAATTTCATCAACAAAAAATTATTTTCTTTGTACTCTTAAGTGCCTCATCCTATTGTATGTCTGGTCTCAATTGCGTCGGCTCATGTTTTAACAGTGTGCATGTTTTTTCTCACTACTGGGCTCTTTGAGAATAGGTGCTAGCTACATCTCATCATTTTATCTTCCACAGTCTCTAGTACAGGGCATTGGTTCTCAAGCCATTTGATACCTTCTCATATATTTTTGTTTTTCTGATGATGATTAAAATCATTCAGTCATTTAGTCATTCCCTCATTCATTCATCCACCCAATGTCCCTGGATTCAAAAAGCTGTTTTGTGGGAGATAGCACAGAAACACGTGTGAAGGTCCAAGGAGGCGGGAGATAGGGAAAGAACGGAAACTTTGAGAATATAGGGTTCACATTCACTTCAAGGTGGGGAGGGGCAGGCAAAAAGAACCCTGGATGCCATTCATGCTAAGGACTAGATGTTATTGAGAAGCCAATGAGGCATCTCCACATCCACTTTCTGATACCAACTTCTACGAAAGAAAAAAGAAAAGAAAAAAAGAAAGAAAGAGAGAGAGAAAGAAAAAAGAAAGAAGGGACATTCACAATCTCAGAAAAACCAATAGTGGCAGCTCTAGAGACATAAATTATTAATTAATAATAGTAACCAATCGACTTAGTTCTGTATGGATTATTTTATTTTTTGTTTGGATTATTTTAAACAACCAATACTATTATCTCTAATCCTTCAAGTGACCTCATAAAACAGACATTATTATTACTGCTCTACAGGTGGGCAAATGGGACCTCACAAAAGTGACAAAGCAAATAATCAAACCAAAGTCCACTTGGCTCTAAAGACCTTCCACAATGCTCCACTGAATTCCTATGTCATAATTAATAAAACAACACTTGTCATCCCTCTCGAGCTCTATAACTCTAGAGTTGGAAGAACTATAGCGTCAACATGAGGTTCAGAGCCCTTCCATAACTTGGCCCCAAGTCTCAGGCTAGTGGGTGCCATGCTAGAACTAGAACATGGCTGTCCTGCTCCTGGTCCAGAGAACTCTTCCACCACTGCATTCTGCCTTCTGCTGTAACATCTTTTAAAAAAGTCCACGTGTCACAGCAAATCCTAGTAATAAGAATAAACTGCAAAAAGGGGTTATTAGATGATATGAACACTAGGAAGGATAAAGGAGAGTTAACAGCATGCTGGTTGAAAGATGAAGAATAAACATTTCATGAGAAACAGTTGTAAAAGTGGCGAGGAAACACCCACCCCAGATGAGCCACTGATAACACCTGATAGCACACCAGACAAGTTGGAGGAAACACCAAAGGTTAAAAGGGGAGGGAGGAGGACATTTGACAGAGACACTAGTATCCGGTTTGATATGTGTGGGATAAGGAATGTTATGAGTATTGACAGTGGATCAAAAGGCCAAGCTACACATGGTACCACAGGAAACAGAAGAATAAAAGTTCACATCAAAAGCTCTGAGAGTGAAAGAAAAGTAAAGAGTAGTATAGGTAGAAAATGAAAATCGTGTATCTTCTGTCACTTGGCCTGGAACCCAGCAGAGATAGGTCAATGGCACTAGATATTGGTGAACATAACCTTTTTCAATTTAAATCAAACAGTAAGAACTCTTAATGGTCTTCATATCAAACCATTTAGCAAATGGTGACAGTGCCATCATGCCTATGCAGCACATGCTATAAGGTATAAAGTGGTTTTTTCTTTAGAACTTTATTTGGGACACTGTACTCAATAATTTAATTTTGACAGTGATTTTCCACTTTCTACCTTTTGGTTATTCTCCTTTGTTTCTACTTCATACTGTGATTTTTAAAAAGAACTTACACAGAATTGTACAATGCAATTAAAATATTTTCCACTGATACAAATTACAGTGAAAGCTCTTATCAGATTTCTAAAGACTATGAAAGTATTCTAGTACTTTATATACCTTGATGTTCTTGTTCTGTAACACTTCCTTTGAACATTTGATATAGATCATAAAGCCAAACTTATGGGGAAAAAAGCCATTGTTTTCAAGGAGATCAAATGAGAAAAAGACACACACCCCCCGAAAAGATCTGATTAAAGAAATGTGAACATAAAAATGCATACTGTACCTGTAGTCCCAATATATAAATCAATGTCTTGTTTGTGATGGACAACGGGCCCAGAATTTGTGCCACTTGGATTCTTGGTATGGAGCAGTAAAATGGTACAAACAGAGCAAACACAGGTGCCAGGCTACGCAAACAAACAAACAAACAAAATCACTATAGTATAATACTCAATTTAAAATACCACGAACAAATACATATCTGAAGTAACACTGCTTATAATTTTGTTTCTGTCTAAAAACATGGTCTCTGATATACAAGTTGGGTTTCTATACATGCAACACATTGGAAATAACTTGTACTTATAACATTTTATGAAAACTCGAATTATCTAATAATTCCCTTTTTTTTAAGATTTTATTTATTTATTCATAAGAGACACAGAGAGAGAGAGAGGCGCAGACACAGTCAGAGGGAGAAGCAGGCTCCACACAGGGAGCCTGACGTGGGATTCGATCCGGTGTCTCCAGGATCACACCTGGGCTGAAGGCGGTGCTAAACCGCTGAGCCACCCAGCCTGCCCCTCGAACAATTCTCCTAAAACTACTGCAAAGTGGTTCAGCATCTACTAATTAATTGTCGGGCATTGTGGGAAAATTTAAAGTTGCTGCTATGTTTTCTTCCCATGAATGACTTAAATCTAATGAAAGAGACTGTACTAAAGTGACAAACATAATCCATCACAGTCATATCTCAAAGGCTCATCTCACATTGTAGCACTTGACACCCTTACCACTCCTGCCTTCCCTCCCTCAAACCCCTTTTTCCTTCTGCCTTAAAACCTGTTCTTGCTAGTTTCCCAGATTTCTCCTGCCACTCTTCTATTCTCTCTATGGTTCCATGATATCCTCTTCTTCTTGTTCCAGTCTCTCTTTGTTTCATCACAAGCCCTTCCCTGGCATTGATTACGAAAATGAAGTGGACCCACCAACTGTCTGCCTGTCCCTCCTCTTGCTGATGAAACTCAATTTGATACCTGCAACTTGACATATTCAAAAGTCACAAATGTCTTTCTAAACAAAGTCATTTCTTTTTAATCCATCTCTTAACACTGTTGACACACAAACCACAACTCTGATCACATCACATGCCTGTTTAAACTCATCCTTCTACAGGCTCCTGGTATCCAAAGAAGAAATATAAATATTAGTATGGAATAGCAAAGGCCTCCAATTCTTTCTTATTAGTGTAATTTTGCACACCTGGCTTCCTCTCCCTTCCCCTGATCTAGCTCCACCCCCCATCTCAACTCCCCCAGAGATGCTCCCTGGGTACATTAGGCTTTTCTAAGTATTCACTGACACAAGTAATACTTCCAGACTAAACGTCCTTCTCACTTTTCTGCTGAGTTAACACCCATGGTGTAGGACAGCCCAATTCTTTCCCACAGGGATCACTCCAACTCCTCTCGTGGCCAGAAGCTCCCTTCTTCACCCTATTGCTACCTCACTTTTACTGTTTCAGTGAAACAGTAAATCAATCACCTGGGCACTGTGGGAGAGGCGGTAGTCCAGATACAGGAGCTCCAGCTATATCTGTAAGTAATGAGCAGTCTCTAATGCCAAGAAACTAAGCTCCAGGACTGCATACTCACATTCCTGCCAGGAGTAGGCAAGCAACACGAATGAGAAGAGTGGTCTGGACACACATTTGCACCAATTCTTTTATCAGGCACTTGGCTTCATGACTCAATCTGTCTTTTATTTTCCCTTTACTTTTTTGGTGAGTGGCACCAGTACATCTTTACCATGAGAAAAATACAAGAAATGTCCTTTCTCCATTTTTGTGGAAACACAGGACCCTCTTGTGCAAAGTTTTCTCTTCTTTGATAGAGATCATGTTATTAAAAAATCACTCCTTATCCTCTCAATTCTGCTTCTAAAAACAAAACTAAAGTAAACATACACTGCAAATGTGAAAAATGGCAGCAGCATCAATAGGAATCTATAAAAATGCATCAAGTGCCAGAACAGGGAAAACCCCAAGTAGCAAACACCTAAGTGCTAGACACTGGGTAACAAGGGGACATACAGATGTGTAAGATGCAACCTTTCTCAGTCTTACAAGAAGGATGACAAGGGTAGGGCAGCTGAGGTATGTACACAGCACAGCACATTAGTCTCAAGTGCCTCATCTGGCCTTCCTCCTAGGGAAGGAGGGAATGCACCCTCTCAGACCCTCCAGCATGCACCACAGTACTTGGCACAGCACAGGAGGCTCATTCAATTTAGGGCAATAAACTATTCCTTATTCTTGAAGAGTTGTATGATCAGGTTTTTTTTTCAAAATGTGATAGTACTTATGAGTATAGCCTAGTGGCTATAATTCTAATCTTTTTGTTACTCATTTTTTATTTGAAGTATTAATTAACACATAAGTGTTATATTAGTTCCAACTGTGCAATATAGTGATTTAACACTTCTGTACATTACTCAGTGCTCATCGCAATAAATGTACTCTTTTTTTTTTCTAGGGTAGGGTTAGGTTTGAGGTTAGAGTTAAGGTATATGTTTGGTATCCTATAGTTCAGAGACCTCTCCAGAGGATTAGGGTTAGTGTTAGTATTAGGGATAGGATTAGGGGCAGGGCTTAGGGTTTAGGGGATGTGCCTGATATCTAGCAGTTTGGAGACCTCTCCAGAGGCTTATGATTAGGATTAGTGGTACAGTTAGGGTCAAGGGTTTGAGGTTAGTGGTTAGGGTTGTGCCTAGTACCCTACAGCAATTCAGAGACCTCTCTAGACAATAGACTCTACTGGGGTGACAACAGACATAGAAGCCATCTACCGATCTGAGGCAAGGAGGTGATTTGGTGCTCTAAATGTTCTTTATTTAAATAGATATTTGGCTGCTCCTTCCATTTTTATCTCTACCTTCACACACAATAAATATACTCTTAATCGTCTTACCTATTTCCACCCATCCCTACACCCATCTCCCCTATGGCAACCACCAGTTTGTTCCCTTGTATTTGACTCTCTTTTTCATGTCTTTTCTTTTCTTTTCTTTGTTCATTTGTTTTGTTTCTTTAATTCCACATATGAATAAATCCATATGGTATTTGTTTTTCTCTGACTTATTTCACTTAGCATTATATCCTATAGGTCCATCCATGTTGTTGCAGATGGTAAGAACTCATTCTTTTTTTTTTTATAGCTAATATTCCAGAGAGTGTGTGTGTACAGGTGTATGCAACATCCTTATCCATTCATCTATCAATGGGCACTTGAGTTGCTTCCATATTTTGGCTATTACAAATACTGCTGCAATAAACACGGGTGCATTTATCTTCTTGAATAAGTGTCTTCATTTTCTTTGGGTAAGTACTCAGCAGTGGAATTAATGGAACATAGTAATTCTATTTTTAATTTTTTAGGGAACCTCCACTGTTTTCCACAGTGGCTGTACCAATTTGCATTCCTACCAACAGTGCACAAGGATTCTTCTTTTTCCTCCACATCCTTTTTTTTAATTTTTTAAAAGATTTTATTTATTTATTCATGGAAGACACACACACAGAGAGAGAGACAGAGACACAGGCAGAGGGAGAAGCAGGCTCCCTGCAAGGAGCCCGACGTGGGACTCGATCCTAGGTCTCCAAGAATCACATCCTGGGCTGAAGGCGGCTCTAAACCGCTGAGCCATCCAGGCTGCCCTTTTCCTCCACATCCTTGCCAACACTTGTTATGTCTTAGCTTCCTGATTGTAGTCATTCTGATAGATGTAAAATGATATCCCATTGGTTTTGGTTTGCGTATCCTTGACGAATGAGCATCTTTTCTCAGTGTCTGTTGGTTATCTGTATGTCTTCTTTGAAAAAAATGTATGTTCAGACCCTCTATCCACTTTTTAATCAAATTATTTGTGGGGTTTTTTTGGTGTTGTGTTGTAGAAGTTCTTTGTATTTTTTGGATATTAATCCCTCAGCAGATAAATCACTTGCAATATCTTCTCCCGTCCAGTAGACTGCCCTGTCATTTTGTTGATGGTTTCCTTCATTCTATTTTGGTGTAGTCTCAATAGTTTATTTTTGCTTTTGTTTCCCTTCCTTGAAGAGATATATCTAGAAAAATGTTTCTACAGCCAATGTCAAAGAGATTACTGCCTATGTCCTCTTCTAGGAGTTTTATAGTTTCAGGTCACACATATAGGTCTAATCCATTTTGAGTTTATTTTTATGATCCCCTTTTAATTAACTATATACAGTTTTTAAAAGTCTCCGATTAGAAGGGCACCTGGGTGGCTCAGTTAGTTGACCCTCCAACATGTGATTTCGGCTCAGGTTATAATCTTATAGGTCATGAGACTGAGCCCCATGTAGGGCTCTGTGCTGAGCAAGGAGTCTGCTTGAGGTTCTCTCCCTCTGCTCCTCCCTCAACTCACGCGTGTGGATGATCTCTCTCTCTCTCAAATAAATAAATAAATCTTTTTTTAAAAGTCTCCCATTCTGTATGTTGGTAAATTGAACACCAATAAAAAATAAATTAAAAAAATAAAAAAAATAAAAGTCTCCCATTAGATTATTAATTGTCAGAAAGTTCAATATTTTATTTGGCATTGCATCCCCTGATACTATGTAAATCCTTACATATAATTTACTCTCAATATTTGATTGTAAAAAACTGACAAAGCAATTTTAATGAAGAGAGAGAGTTATATAAGCTGCCATTCTATGGATAAAGAGGTTATATATATATACATATATATAATACTCAGCCATGAAAAAAAATGAAATCTTGCCACTTGCAACGATGTGGATAAAACTAGAGTATTATGCTAAGTGAAATAAGTCAATCACAGAAAGACGATTTATCCTATGATTTCGCTCATATTTAAGAAACAAAACAGGGGATCCCTGGGTGGTGCAGCGGTTTGGCGCCTGCCTTTGGCCCAGGGCACGATCCTGGAGACCCGGGATCGAATCCCACGTCAGGCTCCCGGTGCATGAAGCCTGCTTCTCCCTCTGCCTGTGTCTCTGCCTCTCTCTCTCTCTCTGTGTGTGACTGTCATAAATAAATAAAAATTTAAAAAAAAAAAAAAAGAAACAAAACAGGACAATAGGAGAAGGGAGGGAAAAACAAAACAAGAGGAAATCAGAGAGCGAGACAAACCATAAGAGACTCTTAATCCTAGGAGACAAACTAAGGGTCATTGGAGGGGAGGAGGGATAGGGTGGGAGGAATGATATTCAGGAGGGCACATGAAGTAATGAGCACTGGATGTTATATGCAACAGATGAATCACTGAACCCTACCTCTGAAACTAATAATATACTATATGTTAACTGAATTGTAATAAGAAAAACCCTGCCATTCTAAATACCACACAAGAGAACACTTTCGTTATATTTTAACTTAGCTAAACTCAAAGTAGCTTTCCATTAAACCTACAAGGCCCTGCATGCCAGACCCTGAACTCTCCCTGCCACTTGCTGTGGCTGCTCCCTCCACGCTGGGCCAGTGCGTGTCTCACTCTAGCCCCAGCAGGCATGTGGTGCCCCCGGGCATGTCCACCTCCTGGCTACCTTCCCAGAGACGTGTACCATTTACTCCCTCATACCCTTCTGCTCTTTCCTTACATAGCTCCTTCTTGGCCTCCTCATTCCAAAGTGCAACCCCTAGGCCACCTCACAGACCCAACCCCACTCAGAATTCTCTATTTCCTTTTCCCATAGCACCAATAACCTCCTAATCCACTACATGACTTATCATCTGTTTCTCTGACTGAAGGGAAACTCCATGGAGCCTGAGATTTCTGTTGGTTTTGTTTGCTGCTTTATCACTGCTCTCTAAAATGATGCCTGACACAGAGCGGTGCTTAAAAAATACTTGCTGAACAAATAAATTTCTCTTTAAAGTGGCAAACTACACAGTTTCATATACATACTCAAAATATGGCCTTCTCCTCTCCTGATAATAATAATAAAACTCTATTTTGGTTGCACTTGAGAGATCTCACACCAGGACAGGTTTTTTGAGGTACTTAATTTATAGAAGTTCTTTTGTTTATATTTAGCAACACAGTGTAAAGGATGATGTTACAATAGAGAATTGGAGGCCATGTTCCTGTTTGAGGTTACATTTCAATGTGAACTAAGAAAAATCCTGATAGGAATTTTAATGACCACAGTTCATGTCTTATACACCAATAAAAGAAGTTTAAAAATTCCTTAGAAGTTATTAATCACTGTGTAGTTTTAAATGATGACTAAGTACTAGACCACATATACATACCCATAATACAAAAGCACACATTTCAGACCATGAACATACAGGTTGTTTTGTAGAAATTTCCGTTGCTATTTCTATACACACAGACTTCACAAAATATCATACTGTTATTAGTCACTGACCAGTTTTTCTCTTTTCCTTATTTTATGACACAACATCTGTTCTATTGTCAACAATAATTCAGTTTGACCCTTTTCAAGCTATGACTAGCTAACTTCTGAGAGCCCTATCGGGCTCAAGCATATGAAGCTGAAGTACAGAAAAAGGAAAGGAGGTTATAGTTCATTTCATCCTTCCTTCCTTCCACTAACATCACTAATATTTACTATCTACTATACACTCACAATAGTACTTGATAGAATACTAGAAAACATTCACTTCAGATCACAAATGTCCATCGTATCTCTTCTAAGAAGAGGACACTGATTGCACTTTTATAGTACAGCAGAAGAAACCCTGGTAACTTTCAAAGACAATAGAAATAAGGCTTGTGGGCTCATGAAATTATCGCACACTATGCCCCACAGCATCTCACAGGACAATCACTCCATTCCCTTTTCTTTACATACTCACCTTCTCTAATACCAAATAGGAGGTAGATCCAGTTTGCTAGAACATTTCCTTCAACTAGGTGAGTTTTTCATTATATAACAATGTTTTACATAATAAAAGCTATTTCAAAAAAATAAAAATCAAAACACCCCACAAGGATGTTCTTCCAACAAAGAGAGAAGCTTCTCAACAGTGTCTTCCTTGGGACGCCTGGGTGGCTCAGCGGTTGAGCACCTGCTTTCCACCCGGGGCATAATCCTGGAGTCCTGGGATCAAGTCCCACATCGGACTCCCTGAGTGGAGCCTGCTTCTCCCTCTGCCTGTGTCTCTGTCTCTCTCTCTCTCTGTGTCTCTCATGAATAAATAAATAAAATCTTTAAAAAAAAACAAAACAAAAAAACCCCAGAGTCTTCCTCAAGTATTCTTCAATACAAGTTTTAAATAACTCATCCTAGAATATATTTTATCGTATTTATCCAGCAACCATAAAATCTCTTTATTTCCTAAGAATTTTTGCACTAGGAATTATCTTGGCGATCATTTACTTCAATACCTTTATTTTACAGACAGTGAGATGGAGGTCCAAAGATTTGTGTAAGTTGTTGCTCTTCTGTCAGTGTTCCTTTATAGATCTTCAGCCTTTTAGAGCTTAGAAGAACCAAGTATGCTTCTAGATGGAAAGATATCACTGAGGGGCTGAAGCCCCTTGGCCATTTTGACAGATCCTAGAGTGGAAGGTCTGAAGTCAGAGTTACAAATTCCTACCAAATGATTCAATTCTTTCTATATCATTCCTCAAAATAGTCGACCAGTTTATATAGGCACCTAAATCAGAAACAGCCTATTCCATTTTTTTATGATCCTAACTTTTGGAAACTACCTTTATAATTTGATTTGAAAGCTGTCTCCAGTAACTTCCTCTACTGGCCTTCCTTCTATTCTCTAGAGTCAGGAAGATTGACATACGCAACCTAAATTCTTTTCTGTGAGACAGTTTTCAAATACATGATGATGATCACTGCCCTGCCAAGCCTAAACATTCTCAGTTTATTAGATCATTTCTCCTAAGACTCAGGATCCAGACCCCTACCAGCATAGTCACAGTAGTCATCTATATGCCCTTCGTAAAATGCAGCACCCAGAGCTGATTGCGAATAGCCATATCAGTCCTGGGTAAGTGTAAATATCACCTCTCTCATTCTGACGACTATATGTCTATTCACTTAGCCTACATATAAATTGCACTGTGCTAGCCCTGTTACATAGTTGGTTTAAACTGAGCCAACTAGAACTATACGGTGAACACCATAGTCTCCATCCTATGCACAAAGTCTGGATTTTCAGCTATAAAATGTTCCCCTTTAACTCCTCCCTTGTCACTCCTGTGTCCATGCAGTCATAGATTGTGTCAGTTGGCCTCCTGCCTGAAAACATTGACTAGTCCTAGTACAATGCAAAAGAGCATCATTCCTACTCACCACAGAATCCTTTGCTTCTTTCTCATAAGCTGTTAAGATACAGAATGAGCAAACTACTCTCTGCAACAAGTTTCTAGGTAGACAGAATTATCATAGTCAACATTTCTAAAAAATATTTTATTTATTTATGAGAAAGAGGGGCGGGGGGAGCAGAGACACAGGCAGAGGGAGAAGCAGGCTCCATGCAGGGAGCCCAATGTGAGACTCGAACCCAGGGATCCAGGGTTACGCCCTGGGCCAAAGGCAGGCATCAAACCACTGAGCCACTCCACTGAGCCACCCAAGGACCCCCATTTTTTTTCTTTAAAAAAATTTTTAAAATCACTTTTACACAGAATATGGATACAAAGTCATTAGTAATTGTTTTTTTCTTTTTCTTTAAAACATTTAAAAACTCACACTTTTACACAGAATATGTATACAAAGTCATTAGTAATTGTTGGTTCTTTTTTTTTTTTCTGGTTAAGGTTTATTGCTTAGTCTTCCCTTCAAAGAATTTTAATACTTAACTTTTTATTAAAAAAACTTACAAAGTTCCACAGATATTACCAAGGGGTTTTTGGATAATTATTCAAAAAAAAAGTCACTAACAGAAAAATTTCACTTCCTACTTGAAAAAAAAGTGCTCACGCATATATGAGGTTAAGTGATCGCTACACTATGCTCAGTCACAAGGTGACAGGAAAAAAAAGCCACCACCCATAAAAGGATGCCTGCATAATCTCTCTTAACAACATGCCAAAGTAAGCTACTTCAGTTGGGCAAACACTGCTACTCCATGGAGGCCCCAACAAGTCACTCAGAGGTAAGTACTACATACATATATATATATATATTTTTAACAAAGTCTTTTGTAAAACTTTAAAAGCCTACTTAAGGAAGGTATATAGGAATAGAATCTATTCAATGGCAACTATACATTTCTAACAAAAACTGTATAATTAGTATAGTTTAGACTCTTTGATAACCGGCAGTTCTAATTAGCTAATATTGAGGTCGGTGAGAATAATGGATCATGCCAGAAATCTATGCTCAAAAAAAGGGTTTACTTTGTACTTCTGTGTGAACTCAAAATTGCAAAAAAACAGTATCCACTATAAATCAGTAAATAATGCCAATATTTCAGGATACTTTAGTATGAAAGGAAAGGAACAAAGTTGTTTTTAATTTTTTAATTTTTTTAAATTTTATATTTTATGTATTCATGAGAGACATAGAGAGAGAGAAGCAGAGACACAGGCAGAGGGAGAAGCAGGCTCCATGCAGGGAGCCCAATGTGGGACTCGATCCTGGGACTCGATCCTGGGACTCCAGGATCACGCCCTGGGTCGAAGGCAGGGGCTAAACCACTGAGCCATACAGGTGTCCCACAAAGTTATTCTAAAATGGAATATTCCTATACTTAAATGCATGTGTATACCAATTATTCAGCACAATTTAAAATAAAAGAGTCATTACATTCTACTATTTGACCATGTATCTATGTATATAAAGGTCTTTTCTATATCTCTATTACTTCTATACTTTCTGGCATTTCTCTGGAGAGAATCTCAGTACTAGAATTCCTTGGGCAAAGGTATAAATGTTTTTAAAGCTTCATATATAAATTGATATTTTTTGGTTTACAAAACATTTTAGCAATTTACCCTTCCACTAGTGACAGTTTGAGCTTTACTGCTTCTCAGCTAACCTGAGTATTTTAATTATAAATATAAACTGTTAATTTGATAAGTGAAAAATAAACCCATTGCTTGCTTTATATTTATTTGATGATCACAAAAGCTACACATGTCTATTTTCTCTAGAATTTCATGTGCCTAAAATAATGTCATAAAACAATAAGGTATATGCAATGATTTGCAATATTTATGTCCAGATTAGGAATGGAAGTAATAGAAATTTTTGGCAAAATATAAGCTGTGAGGAGACTTCCTCTAAAGGAAGGGCGGGGGGGGGTGTCCTGGCGGGTATCACTCGAAGTACAACACAGTGCAGTGGTTCAGAGCATGGGCTCTGTAGTCAGGCTTGAACCTGGGCTTGATTATTTCTAGGCTGTGTGGCCTAGGGTAGTCTCTGACTTCAGTTGCTTCATTTGTAAAACGGGGAGTAGTAATACAGCTAAGTCCTTGTCACCCTGGCCATCACATAGTATATGCTAGAAAACTGCTATCATTCCTCCCTCCCTCTACCCATTAAACTACCAAAGGATGAATCCAATAGGCAGTTTCCTTGCCCCATTATTTTGTGAGAGTTATTTTTCTTAAACTTATTTGCAGATCTTTATAGAATATTTTACATAAAGATTGGGTCTGTGGAGGGTAAACATCTCACTGTGCTCACCGTCTGGACTCTGCATCTGCTAATATTTCAGTACATGCTTTCTCTCCAGGGCTTAATTGTACTTTTGGGACATAACACTGCAAAGAGCACACTGCTGCACAAAGCCTCCTCACTCACTGGCTTGCCATCTACCATGTGGCAATGGTGCTGGTAATGCCTCTTCTAAGTTACTTTCAATTGGCTTCCAAGAGCTTATTAGTAATACGACCAGTCATTTACTGGAATAAACACCACCTCAGGTCACTATATGACTTTCCTTCACTTAAGTAACCCATAGGCATTTATTAGCTATCTATTGTGGGATGGTTCTGAAACACTCTACGGGATAAGAATGTTGTAAGAGAGAAAGCCATGGTCCTTTTAAGGATGAGCGTTTAAAAGGAAGAGCTTCCCATCCAGCAGAGGAGTTTAGAAGTGAGGCTTCTCCCCCTGCCGTGAGTAAGGGCCTGCTGCAGCGTTCAAGGCCACAGAGTACAGAGCATGCTGAGGGTGTGCAAGCCCCTCCAGCCCATAGAACTCCTCAGCTTTTCAAGAACTCTGTAAAGTACAGGGCTTCAATGTCAGATGAGATAATACACATGAAAATCATCTGGAAACTGTAGAGTTAACATGTCTTGAAAGCTCAAAGAGAAGAATAAAAATATTGTGTTAAATGTCTGCAAATACCTAAATAAGTAGTATAAAAATAAATTAATAGCATAAAAGCTATCCTAGGGGGTGCCTGGTGTCTCAGTTGGTTAAGTGTCTTCCTTGGGCTCAGGGGTCCTGGGATCAGCCCCTGCTCAGCAGAGAGTCTATTTCTCCCTCTCTGCCCCTCCCCCTGGTCATGCTTGCTTTCTCTCTCTCGAATAAATAAAATCTTTCTAAAAAATAAAAAAATGAAAGACGCTATCCTTGGTATTTACCATCTTCTTTCAGTCCAAATTGTTTTATGGAAATATTATTAAAAATAGTAAAATCTAAATTCATTTGTAAAACCTTTACTTGCTTTAAAATATGTTTCAAGTAAATTAATGAATGCCTTCGTTTAAATCAATATATTCCCTTCTTCTCCTCCCTTCCTCCATCTCCCCAGCTCTCCTCTTCTTTCTAGTTCAGACAGGATAAGTTGGTATGTGTTAAAGTTTTGAAAAATCTTCCTATTTTTACCTGTTTTCTACCAATAACACCAGATCATGTTGGAAACAGGAGCTAGGGATAAAACACTGCACCGAATGTGATTTCTGGAGTCAAACTGCCAGGATTGAATCCTGACACCTAACAGCTGTGTCTTTAGACACGTCATGTAAAGGCTCTGTGCCTCAGTTTCACCACTGGAATGGGTTTGTGAAGATTCTGTGATGATTCAGTGAGTGAATAAATATGGAGTACCCAGAACAGTACCTGGAAGACAGTCTGCACTTCACAATACTGGTTACTATTACTAATCAAGAACTCTGATAAGGAACCTCTGACTGAGGATGGAGAAAGCTGGCACTCTGCTGTCCTGTACTGGGTAGTTATTGGGCCTCAGTCCTGGGTCAGCTGGAGATATACAAGATTCACAGTTCTTACTCAAAGGATTGCACCGGCTAGTGGGAAACAGAAAAATAAACCTAACAACACTGATGCTAATACAGAGCACAGTGTCCTCACAAGGATATTCCATGCTGCTTTTCTTGAGGGGTGCTGGTAAGAAAGCAGGAGAGGATAAAATCAAGGAAGTTTCTAGGAACAGTTGATTTTTAACTAAGTCTTGAAGGAAATAGAAGCAAAGGATTTGGGATAAAGGAAGGATGCCTGGGTTGCTCAGGGTTGAGAGTCTGCCTTCAGCTCAGGGTCCTGAGATCGAGTCCTGTATCAGGCTCCTTGCAGGAAACCTGCTAATCCCTATGCCTATGTTTCTGCCTCTCTTTACATATCTCTCATGAATAAATAAAATCTTAAAAAAAAAAAAGGATACAGGACAAAGGAGAGGAGGCATCAGACAGAAGCAAGAGTGCCTAAAAAGCACAGAGCTGTGAGAGAACACAGGACATCAAAAAACTGCAAATAATTTAGTAAGGCTGGAGCCAGGGATCACAGGGAGAAGACGGCCAGAGAGCCAGCTGTGGAAGAAGACAGTGCAGTCACAAGGAAATCATGTGTCACGACTGAGAGCTTTCCATTTGCCCAGGGTGGTCGATAGGCTGCATTTGAAAGGCATCGTGAGAGTGGCAGCAGTAGCTCCAGGGAGAAGCAAGGGTGGTCTGAGGGCAGGCAGTGGGAGTGGGAGTCGTATAAGGACAGGCAGAGGGACAGACAAACCCACAGTGCAGCGGAGAGGTGGAGGGTGGGAGTCAGGAGGCTGAAGGCACAGGAACTGCTGATGGGAGGTGGTGGGTGAAGGAGCGCATGGAGCCCTGGACACCTCTGGGACTCCTAACCTAGCACCCACGCTGAGGGAGGACCCCAAGCAAATGACCTTATCTCTGAAATTCTGTTATCCACAAAGTAAGGATATTTAATGTTTCTGACTAATTTCCATGAGGTAAGAGACAAAAAACAAAACCTGAAACTCCCTTGAACTTTAAGGAGAAAAGGCACATATGTTTTCTAGAAACCTTCTGGACTTAAAGGATAAAGACTCTACAGACTCAGATCTTCGCTATAAAATCTTTTTAAATTATTCAATTATCCTACTTATAGGTCAAATCCTGCCACATGGAAACACAGTATTTGTCTTCCTCACACTGTAATGAGTATTACAGTGGGGTTCTTTTTTTTCTTACAACTCCTAAACATTACATTGTATAACTCTAGTCCTTTGTACTACCACCTCCTTTGTCTTCATGTTTGAGAACTTTCACACCATCCTCGTCAGTACTAAAGCTGCCAAAAGCCACACAAAGAAAATCAGTGAAAGGTGAAAGAAAAATAGCTGGAATATGTGAAACCCCAAATGTGCAAGTGGGTGTTTGATCAAATAATCCAAATGTCAGGCCCCTTCCCCTTTAATCCCAAGGTACATGTTTACAGAAGGTGACATGGTCTTCAGTGCCCACTAGGTCAGGATGCCAGAGGCACAAGTAACCTACAGATTGGCAAATGCTAGTTGGGTTTTGTTTTGTTGTTTGTTTGTTTGTTTGTTTTTCCTGGATCTTCAAAAAGTTCTCCATGGCCTTAGTAAGACTGTTGTCCTGTACTGGGTAGTTATTGGGCCTCAGTCCTGGGTCAGCTGGAGATATATAAGATGATGTTCTGCAGACCTCCTGAGAGGTGGTCAGAACCAGCCTAGGCCATGGCATCAGCGGCAGCATCACACTTTCCAAAAAAAGCGAGCTCCCAGGGGGCAGGCCAGGGAGGTTCTCGCATACAGACAACCACAGACAACACTACACTGAGCACACTCTGGCAGGTGTGACATTCTATCCTGACAAAGTACAAGCAGCTGTCAGCGTGTCAGCTTCCTGGACAATGTTCCCTATATCCTTCCCAAAAGGACTCGACCACAGTTACCTACCAAAATAGGACTCAAAGCTGGTTGGGGGAAAAAAATCACCTGAAAGTGTAGAAAGATTTGCTTCATTAAAGTGAACTGGGCGTGTGCTACCAGTGCAGCCGAGTGGCAGCTTACTGGAACAGCCCTTCTGACTTTGCCCATGAAGTGACAAAAGGCTGTGCCCATGCTGCTCGTAGTCCTTCTGTGCCTTAGGTTTCTGTCCCCCAGCAGGAATTAATGTTTCCCACCTGCCTACTTTACAGGCAAATGGCCCACACAACTGCTCAGGTGATGATTTTTAGTCAACTAAAAAGAAGGTGAAAAAAAATCATTGGTTGAGTGCGAGGCCACCATGTGTGTGATGCTGGACCAAACTCAGATGTCTCTGATCAGTCAAGAAGGAGGAGGCTTTCTCAAGTAACTGACAAGTGCTCATAAAACTAGGTAACCAGAGGAAGAAGTAAAGCTTTCTTTTGTGTGTGGTGGGCAGGGGGAGAGGGGTGTTTATTCTCAAGGGCACTGTTAAACAGCCAAGGCCTGCTACTTGATACATCTGTGTTTGTGTAGTTCCTCAGCAGATCGAATCCTTATTGTTCTGCAGGACCCAAGCTTTCACCTATAATCTCCTTTCTCAAAGCTTTCATTTTTTTCCCCCACTCCAGAAACTCCTAAACCTTACCTCTCCTCCAGAAAATAGTCAAAGGACAATGTATCAAGAGAAACCAGAGAAAGATCAGATCAATCAACACTTATCATTTAACAACATACAAATATAATTCATATCTATGTGTCCACATTGTGTGGCTCTTCTGGTTTTTGAAAGCATGGTCCTGGAACTTCCTCTTTGGTGCATGTGGGCACTTGAGTGAGATCATCTTGATGTGTAAATATGGTCTCCAGCATACTTGGTCTTACAGAGAAGTCACCTCCTATTGCTTCACATGACTTGAACCATTCAAAGCAATGCTAAGGCCTGAATTTACACAAAATTACTAGAGGTTTAGCTCTTTTTCATTTAAGGTTGTTGATGGTTATTATGTGAATAAATTATCAGAGGTAAAAGCAACATTTCAGGAATCTTAAAGCAAAAACTAAAAGCTGGTATTCTCGTTCATACTAAAATCTTTGAATATAGTGGTTTTATTCTGTTTCTGCTACAAATAAAAGCTAAGATATCATTATCCAAGCAAGTTGGTACCAGGGTAAATACTTCCAGAGTACAAATTACATTAGAGCTTAGACAATTTTCTTAAATACTAAAAGATGAGTTTTGCGTTAGTTTCTGTGGCTAGAAAGAACTTGTCAGCTCATGTCAACATGTCCGGTTATGCAAAAATGAGATGATAATGTCTTAAGAAACGTTAGCTGCTCTAGTAGCAGTGAAGTCAACTCTAAACACACAAAGACCCACTTCCGAAAACATAAGTAAAAATACAGTGGAGGATATTTTGCTGTGGAAGAACATGCTGTTTTACATATGCTAGAATAGTAGCAGAGTTATCAATATTGCATTACAGAGACAAAACTGGGATAGACTCCTTTGCTTAATAACAAAAATGGCAAGAGAACTGGCATAGGTGGCTGCCAGGAAGGCTGTAGGTACTTCACTGTCAAGAGGTAAGGGGGTTCCTCAGATAGGACCTGAATACAGCCCCACACTTCATGCAGCCCAGTTACTAATTGTGCTCTTGGGGCAAAGTCTCAATCCTCATTCATGTCCCTCAGAGATGGGGGTATTAAGGACAGTTTTGTGACCACATACACCTTTCCACTAGAAAGCGTTATGAGGAAATTATAATTATTATAGATAAAAGTATTCCAAGGAAAAAAGAGCTAAACACTTCTTTGTGCTGTTCTCTAGGTAGTAAAATTATAAGACACAATACTTCCAAGTACAATACAGTATATCTATACTACTAACATGTCAGAAGCTGTTGTCTAATGATTATAAAAATGTAAAATACTTAAGAGGTGCTTGGCTGGCTCAGGCGGTAGAGCATGTGACTCTTGATCTGGGGATCATCAGTTCAAGCCCCCCGCTGAGTGTAGAGTTTACTTTAAAAAAAAAAAAAAAAAAATTGGGATCCCTGAGTGGCTCAGTGGTTTAGTGCCTGCCTCTGCCTGTGTCTCTGCCTCTTTCTCTCTCTCTCTCTCTCTCTCTCTCTCCCCCTCTCTGTGTCTCTCATGAATAAATAAATAAAATCTTAAAAAAAAAAGATTAACTTATTTTAAAAATATTTAAAATGTATTAAAAAAATAAACAGATAAAGGAAGAAAAGGAGAAAGGGAGGTGGGAAGAAGTTAGTTATACCTGAAAAAAAAGATTAAAAGAGCAGTTTGCAATCCAAAGGTTGCTAAGGAGTATTGTAATCCAAAGAGCAAGCAGAACCCTGGTAGGTGTGAGAAGGAGCCACTGGAACAAGAGTGAGATAATGTCTCTTTAGATGGCAGCACATTCCCAACATCATACATACATCCATCAGTTTCAGGCTCTCCCATACTGAAAGATCTCCTCTCGGCATTTCCAGGACCTAGCATATGACAACACTAAAAGCAATTTTTGCTGAATAAAAGAATGGAGTAAGTCAAGGTTCAGGAAAGTAATATCAAATGGATTAGAGGAAGGTATAAAATAATACCTCCGAGGGAAGATATTAATAAACTAAGATTCATTCATCTGAGAATGTAATAACAATGGTCAAGCACATGAAAGCATCTTCCTCTCAATTTGGAAAACATAAAATTGACTAAAACTAGAGCATCAATAGCTTAGGACAATCAAGAACTAAGGTAATATGCTAGTGTCACTAACAAAATCAACTTTCAAGAGCTTATCAAACATCCAAATGACCAGATTTGAAGACTGCCTTGGTTCGTCTTTACCAAAGATCATTTCTGAGCCATCCTATTTACATGACCACATTGTGCAGGTGTCTCTCTGATTGACTCAGCACGAAGGTGAGCAGTAAGAGGCGCATCAAGAGTCTTTCCCTCGGGGTTCTACGCTATCCCAGAAGTGGGAACTCCACCGTCCTCAGAAGAATTATTCCCCTGCTCTGGAGCGGCTGGGCCACATTGTTCCCAGGCTGTTTATTTACAGGTAAGAATGGTTCTTAAAGCCTGGATGACTTTGAAACCATAGGCTCTTAGTTCTATGAGCTGCCCCTGCCAAGCAAGGACGGGACAGAGTAGGAGACCCAAAGCCTGGTTGTCACGAAGAAGCATCCAGCATGACCTTTTAACTTGTATGACATGCAGTTTTCTCACACGGCAAGTAGGTAGGTGAGAGCAGTACTTAGCCCACAGGCTTACTGTGAGAGTGCTTCCAGATAGGGCTTCAAGGTAGGCGCCTAATAAAAATTCATGCATCGACCCAAATAAAGTGCACTGAAGGACCACCTCTGAAATGCATTGCAGATGATAAGGTTTTTGTAAGAAGAACTGACCTAAAGAATTTTTTTTTTTATTTTAAGAATTGTTTTTCTTAGATTAAGTTATTTATCTAGTTCCTCATTTCATAGGCAATTCATGTTCAGTATTAGAAATTTAAAGGTATATGGACAAAACTCAAAAATGACTTGTACAAAATTATGTTTTGGCATACATATCCATACAGGTGTGTATGGATTGTGTATAATTGCTTTTCCTTTCCCCGAAGTGATATGTTGTGTAATCTGCTTTCCTTACTTAACATACGTCTCTGCCCAGTAACAGGCACCCACACTGCCACTTCCAGTGACTGCAGAGTATTCCACTGTATAGCTATCTCATAAGGTATTAACCAATCCCCTGATGATGGACATTTGATTTGTTTGCAAATTTTCATCTTTATAATTAACATCATGTTAAATATTCTTGAAAATCAAATGTTCTGCAACCCCTGCCATTTCTGGCTCTAATGGGTGCCATACTTCATTAAGAAGTTGGATACATATTTACCACATGGCAACAATGCACGTTCTTCTCTGAGTCTCACATTAATATAACTTTTCTCATCTCTGCAATAATATTTATTCATATGGAGAATTTCTATCCCAGCATGTATTTCAAAAGCATTTCCTGAATCTACCGAGAAATATTCCTCAAAATAAAACAAACATGTTGAGATTTTCAGAAAAAAATTTTCACAGAAAGTACAAAAATAAAAGTTCTTGCTACCTGTTCCTTAAGTTACAGCCCCTGTCTGGGATTTTCACATCTTTGTGTCTAGTCTCAGTTCTTGAAAAGTTACTTCTCACATAAAGCCTTTCCCAACTAAGCGGATAAAGGTTTTTCTACTTTCATTCCACAACTGCAATTTCCATGATTCAAGAAACATTTTTTTTTCTGCACAAAATAGAAAGTCCATATTTGTTGGGTTTTTGTTTTGTTTTCAAATTTATTAATTTCTGTAATTGTCATTTTCTTCTACTTTCCTCGGGCAAACAATTCTCTTCTAGCTTCCTGAACTGTATGTTTATCTATTTTCAATCTTTTTTAAAAAATGCTTTCACAAGCACACAGAGTTGAGTCACTGCGCTGTACACTTGAAACAAATGTAACATGTGTTAACTAGCTCAAATAAAAATTATTTCAGAATAAAAATCTGCAAATAAATGCATTCAGGGCTCTCCGTTACTTCTGAGATTAACACTTCATCTGAATCCCACAGTTAGGCATAAAGTATTTTAGTCATTTTGTTCTAAGTACTTCAAAATTCCCACTCTCATTTCTTAACCCATGAGTGCTTAGAAACATATTTTTTTAGATTCCAAATTTATCCTTTATTTTTTTATCATTCATTTCTAATTTAGTTGCCCTGTAGTCTCTGGCATGTCAGCTACTAAATTAACAGTTTTCTGAAAGTTCTGAGTCCCTCTGATGACCTCGTACATAGTCAAATTTGCAAAAATGCTCATGTACCTTCAGCACAAATTCTATAAGGTCACATTGGGTAGATCTAAGTCTCTAATCTCTTTTTTATCTGGCATAGTCCAATAAAGATGTGCTAAAATCTCCCACTATGGTTGTGAATTTGCCAATTTCTCCTTTAAATTTTGCTGTTACATGCACAATTTAAGATTATTTTTATGTTTTTTGTGAACTGTTCTTTTTACCTTCTATAGTGACCCTCTTCATCCCTATTAATATTCAATTTGCCTTAAAGTCTGTTTTTTCTTTTCTTTTTTTTTTTTTTTTTTTTTAGTATTGCTACTCTGGCTTTTCACTGACGGATTTGCCTGATACACATTTTCCCGTGTTTTTATTTTCAACCTTTCTGAGTCATTTTTTGAGTTGTATCTCTTCTAAGCAGCATACAGCTGGATTTTTCTTTTTTACAAATCCAAACTGACAGTTCTTTTAATAGGTGAGTTCAATCCATTTAAATTTCTTTCTCATTATCAAGAAAGAAATTATCTTTCTTGATTAATAGAATGTACTATTTCCATTTTTGTTCCCTTTTGCTTTAGGTCATATTTCCTTTTTTTTTTTTTAAATAAATTTTTGTTTATTTATGATAGTCACACAGAGAGAGAGAGAGAGAGGCAAAGACACAGGCAGAGGGAGAAGCAGGCTCCATGCACCGGGAGCCCGACGTGGGAGTCGATCCAGGGTCTCCAGGATCGCGCCTTGGGCCAAAGGCAGGCGCCAAACCGCTGCGCCACCCGGGGATCCCTAGGTCATATTTCCATAGTTTAACAGTTAACCTATGTATGTGATGCACACCTATAATATTATAACATTATTCTCTGATAACCCCCACTGTGTGTTAGTTTCACTGTGTAAGATTGTTAGAACTAGAGGCACCCGGGGTGGCTCAGCAGTTTAGCACCGCCTTCGGCCCAGGGCTTGATCCTGGAGACCCAGGATCGAGTCCCACGTCAGGCTCTCTGCATGGAGCCTGCTTCTCCCTCTGCCTGTATCTCTGCCTTTCTCTCTCTCTCTCTCTCTCTCTCTCTGAGTCTCTCATGAATAAACAAAAATCTTAAAAAAAAAAAAAAGATTGTTCGAACTAAGCAATCAGAGGAGCAGTTGGTGCTTTGATATGGCTAGGGATAGAGTCTTTCTCTTTTAATATAAACATCATCACTAGATATATTGAAATTTTCCCTAATTTTGCTGAGTTTCAGATGAGATTTGTGCATAGAAACTGTCCTATCAGAATATTTTTCTTTTAAAAATAATTTCACAGAATTTATTGTTCTGCTCTTCCTAAGTTTTATCAAAGTTCAGCCCCATATAAGGAGTTTTATTGTAGTTTCCCACTTTTCGATGTAGGACTTGAAATTTCATCTTAACATTATTTATCACAAGAAAAGAATTGGAAAAAATTCATCAAGGGAGTAGCTAAGCAGATTATGCATGAACACACTGGAATACTGTAGAAATATCCAATGTCTGCATGAGATCTATATATGACAGATCTATAGATTATACTGGTCCATGGCCATGTTAAGTGGATAAAGCAGAACACAAGACACCATATGTGTAATGCTTACTAGCATGCAAAATACAGGAATGTACACCACATGCATCAGTGGGGTACTTGGGAAATGATCTAGTTCAGAATTAATCTTTCCCCCTGAAACAGCTTAAGTTTTTTCTTTCTCTTTCGTCGTTTTTGTCGTGGTTGTCGTGGTTACCATCTTCTTCTTTTTTAAAAGAAAACCTAACTTTCAGTTCCTAACAAGGCCTTAGCTTGTTTCTCATACTTTTTAGGTTAACACAAATCAGATCACTGTGGTAAATTCATATTTCACTAAATAAATGTAACTGATTTCATTTCCTGGCAGTGATATGCATTTGCCCCCTCCCCCCCCAAAAAAAATAAAATAAAATAAAAAGTCCAACTGAAATTCAATTTAAAAGCAGAATTTTACTCTCCTCAGAAATGTGGGTGTTGCACATGATTTTGTTCTTAACCAGACAGTGAATCAGGAAAAAAAGGGGATATTTCTGCCTAAAAAGTTAGTGCATCCCCTCTTCCCACAAAAATATATTTGCTCTATTTAGATGGTTATATTTCCTTTGCCAGAGCTTTGCCAAAATCACCAAATTGTGAGTAAAAACATAAATTTTATTCTTTGATATTTTATTATATAGGTAAACATATTACATATCACAGATTTTTTTTCCTTTTGAGGGTACTTCTTAATAATCCCCTTTATCTATTTCACTTATACTCCCCACCTACTTCTCTGGTTAACTACCAGTTTATTATCTGTATTTATGGGTCTGTTTCTGCTTTTTTGTCTTGCATTTCAGACTCCACATATAAGAGAAATCATCTGGTACTTATCTTTGACTTATTTCACTTAGCATAATCCCCTCTAGATCTACCCATGCTGTTGCAAATGACAAGATCTCATTCTTTTTTATGGCTGAGTAATATTTCAGTGCGTGTGTGTATGACTAGTATCTATTCACCTATCAGTGGACACCTGGGTTGCTTCCATATCTTGGCTATTGTAAATAGTGCTAAAATAAACATAGGGGGGGATCCCTGGGTGGTGCAGCGGTTTGGCGCCTGCCTTTGGCCCAGGGCGCGATCCTGGAGACCCGGGATCGAATCCCACGTCGGGCTCCCGGTGCATGGAGCCTGCTTCTCCCTCTGCCTGTGTCTCTGCCTCTCTCTCTCTCTCTCTCTCTCTGTAACTATCATAAATAAATAAATAAAAATTAAAAAAAATAAAATAAAATAAAATAAAATAAACATAGGGGTACATATATCTTTTTGAATTCATATTTTCATTTTCTTTGGGTAAATACATGATAGTGGAATTACTGAATTGTGTGGTATTTCTATTTTTCTTTTTTTTTTTTGAGGAACCTCCATCCTGTTTTCCAGAGTGGCTGCACCAGTTTGCATTCCCATTAACAGTGCACAGGGGTTCCCTTTCTTCTGCATTCTCACCAACACTTGTCTTTTGGATACTAGCATTCTGACCAGTGTGAGGTGATACCTCACTGTGGTTTTCATTTGCATGTTCCTGATAATTAGTGAGGTTAAGTATCTTTTCATGTGTCTGTTGGCCATTTGTATGTGTTTTTTTTTTTAAGATTTTATTTATTTATTCATGATAGACATAGAGAGAGAGATAAAGAGAGGCAGAGACACAGGCAGAGGGAGAAGCAGGCTCCACACTGGGAGCCTGATGCAGGACTCAATCCCGTACCCCAGGATCGCGTCCTGGACCAAAGGCAGGCGACAGACAGCCGAGCCACCCAGGAATCCCCCATTTGTATGTCTTCTTTGGCATAATATTTATTCAGGTCCTCTGCTCATTTTTAATCAGATTACTTTTGTTTTGAGTCAGAGAAGTTTTTTATATATTTTGGATATTGACCTCTTATTAGATATATCATTTGCAAATATCTTCTCCCAATCACTAGGTTGCCTTTAAAGGTTTTGCTGATGGTTTCCTTTACTGTGCAACACATCACAAGATTTTTTAAAATTCTATAAATCTTAAAATTTTAGATGTTAGATCTATAAAAGGGAGTTTACATTGTTTTTACCTAAATATGCTTTTAATCAAAAGTACTCTTCTTGGTTCTTCCTAGAGATTCTGCACACCATTAACGGATACAAAAATGGACAATTTAACTACACCCTCTGCAGCTACTCAGGGAAGTGACTGTGATCTCTATGCACACTACAACACAGCCAGGATATTAATGCCTCTGCATTACAGCATTGTCTTCATAATTGGGCTTGTAGGAAACGTGCTAGCCTTGGTGGTTATTATTCAAAACAGGAAAAAAATCAACTCTACCACTCTATATTCAACAAATTTGGTGATTTCTGATATACTTTTTACCACTGCCTTGCCTACACGGATAGCCTACTATGCACTGGGCTTTGACTGGAGAATCGGCGAGGCCTTGTGTAGGATAACTGCTCTTGTGTTTTACATCAATACATACGCAGGTGTGAATTTCATGACCTGCTTGAGCATTGACCGGTTCTTTGCTGTGGTGCACCCTCTACGGTACAACAAGATGAAAAGAATTGAACATGCAAAAGGCATTTGCATATTTGTCTGGATTCTAGTATTTGCTCAAACACTCCCACTACTCATAAAACCTATGTCAAAGCAGGAGGAAGAAAGGACTACATGCATGGAATATCCAAACTTTGAAGAAACAAAATCTCTTCCGTGGATTCTGCTTGGTGCATGTTTCATAGGATATGTGCTTCCTCTTCTAATCATTCTTGTGTGCTACTCTCAAATCTGTTGCAAACTCTTTAAAACTGCCAAACAAAACCCACTGACTGAGAAATCTGGTGTAAACAAAAAGGCTCTCAACACAATTATTTTTATAATTGTTGTGTTTGTTCTCTGTTTCACACCTTACCATGTTGCAATTATTCAACACATGATTAAGAAGCTTCATTTTCCTGATCTCCTGGAATGCAGCCAAAGACATTCATTCCAGATCTCTCTGCACTTTACAGTATGTCTGATGAACTTCAATTGCTGCATGGACCCTTTTATATATTTCTTTGCATGTAAAGGGTACAAGAGAAAGGTTATGAAGATGCTGAAGCGTCAGGTCAGTGTGTCAATTTCCAGTGCTGTGAGGTCAGCCCCTGAAGAAAACTCACGTGAAATGACGGAAACTCAAACAATGATACACTCCAAGTCTTTAAATGGAAAATAAAAAGGATTAAATCTTGGATTTATAGCAAAGTAGACTGTATGATGAACTTTGCCAGACTTTTCTTATAAAGCAAAATGATTGTTTAACTTCCAAATAGGATTCATGTAAATTCCTTTCATTGGGCATGAGCTCCCATCTCCGACTTGGAAGTAAACTGATATATATTATTTTTTACACTCAAGAAAACAACATAAAGCAAAGTTCTAATTTGTAAATGGAATACTATACCAAAAGGGAGGCTAACTCTCAGTGTAAAAAGTTTTGTGTTAATAAAAAATTTAAGCATCAGTATTTCCTGCCAATCATTTGGCAAAAGAAGACTGTAAGACTGTATATTGCCCATGTAAAAATGTCAATATTGTAATATGTTTCTTTCTTTACGGTAACATATTATTTTGATCCATACTTCTTTCAATCTTAGACTTTCATCTCAATAACGTTGGTGTTTTGTTTTGTTTTGTTCTCAGTTATAAAATTTTGTTTCAAAGAACTCTTTTGGAATAAAGAGCGGGATACTACAAAATTAAGAGTATGTCTTTCAATGCCTACTTATAGGTAGAACAGAATTAGCAATAGATAGATTTGGATGACAACGTTTTAAGTAATGATGATGACAGAGTCAATGAAAACACTGAGCTCTTTCCCAAGCAGCCAGCAGAGTAGTTAGGACCCACAGGTCAGGCACATGACAAAGATTTTATGTGGAGGTACCCACTGGGAGGAGGGTCCACTTGCTGAATTCTGCGTAGGAATAAAATAATTTGCAAATATGCTTGGTTTTTCTTGGGTATCTAGGGGATCATTTCATTTCTTTTTTATTCATAGGTTAGTAGTACCCTGATCTGTATTTCAATGGGCTGGGTTACCAGAAAGGGCAAAGAGCATGAGCAGCAGAAGGCATAGTTGCCACCTGCTTAAATAAGATAGGGGACAGGAATCCCTGGATGGCTCAGCAGTTTAGTTCCTGCTTTTGGCCCAGGGTGTGATCCTGGATACCCGGGATCAAGTCCCACGTCAGGCTCCCTGCATGGAGCCTGCTTCTCCCTCTGCCTGTGTCTCTGCCTCTCTCTCTCTCTCCCTCTCTCTGTCTTTCATAAATGAATAAATAAACGAAATCTTTAAAAAGGAAAAAAAGGGGACAAAATGCCCAATTATAAACTTAGAGTTGCCAAGATTCTCTCCAACATTATATATATATTTGCTCACATAAATACCTCAGCATGAATTGTATGACCTTTGCAAATATAGTCACCCTAGTCTGTCAGCTCAATTTTGTTTTACTAAGTCCTCAAATTACTTCAATATAGTATGATTTTAGCAGTAATACCGATTTTGATGATAGAACATAAAGAAATGACACACTGGGGTGGCCCCGGTGGCGCAGCGGTTTGGCGCCGCCTGCAGCCCGGGGTGTGATCCTGGAGACCTGGGATCGAGTCCCACATCGGGTTCCCTGCATGGAGCCTGCTTCTCCCTCTGCCTGTGTCTCTGCCTCTCTCTCTGTGTCTCAATGAATAAATAAAATCTTCAAAAAAAAAAAAAAAAGAAATGACACACTGTATCATGAGTCATACTTCACATTTTTCTTAGGCTTTATATCCTAGAAATCTTTTCTTTCAAAATCTTATCTTACTCATTTCAAACTTTTACCTTGTAAGAAAATTCATCTTTATGGTTGAGTCAATACTATTTACTGAGTACTTTAAGATTTGTATTATGTGTATTTCACAAAGAGCTACCTGACCTTGAAGACACTGACCAAAAAAAGGCATTGATCTTTTTAACACCTGATGGAGACAGGTTGAAACTACATGGAGGGAAGTCAAGATCTTAGGACCTTTTCTTCCCTCCACATATAAACTCCCCAAGTAAAGGAGAAGAAAGGGCAGACGACTACATACATGCTATACAGGGCAGAGTGGCACTTACATAGTCATTTGAATTGGATCCCAAAAGAAAAATTGTAATGAAAGCTACTGAAGGAAAATCAAAAATAGAGCCACCATAATTTCAGAGAATCTCTATGGTGCACAAGTTCGATGATGACACTGGAGCAGAGACCAGCTTACATGTGAGCCAACATGTTGCTTCACAGAAGATGAGAAAGTCCTCTCTGCGCTAAGGATCTTAAGATGTTTCAAACAAGAAAGTAAATATCTATGTTACTTGGCAAATGGGTAACACATTATTTTTATCTGTTTAGTTTTCTGCCTTCTACCTCCATTCTAACACAAACCTATATAAATGATTTTTTCCAATCAGTAGCCATATTACCAAAAAGGTAAACTTTAAACCTATCTCCAACTAATTAAAAAAAAAAAAGAAGAAGAAGTCTGTACTCCAGTCAAATCCAGCTATTCACTCTCCTTCAAAAGGCCCTTATTGCCTATTTCATTCATGAAGCCATAGTTTGTTTATATCTGGCCTTTGGGCACCCTTACACTATCTGGGATTATTAGTTGGCTTTACATTTTTTTCCCTCATGGAATATGTAAACCTGGAAAAAAGGGACAGTTGTCATAAAATCTTTGTATTCTGGAGCAGCCCGGGTGGCTCAGAGGTTTAGCACTGCCTTTGGCCCAGGGCCTGATCCTGGGGACCAGGGATAGAGTCCCACATCGGGCTCCCTGCATGGAGCCTGCTTCTCCCTCTGCCTGTGTGTATCTCTGCCTCTCTCTCTCTCTCTCACATGAATAAATAAATAAAATCTTTTTTAAAAAAATCTTTGTATTCTGTTACAAAGAGGTGGCCTTATATAAAACACACTCTTTGAAAATCACAACCCTGTAAAAGTATTTTCTATATGAATCAGGTGATACATTATTAATAATTTTAAATAATAATCGTGAGCTAGAAAAACTTACCTAGGAAAGCTGACAGTTATATAGCAGCTAATCATATCTACCTCTTCATAATTTGTCTTCTAAAAGGATATTTGGTTAATTAAAAAAAAAAAAAACCTCAAAGCTATTTAGCTTGAATCAACTCTTCAACGATAGTATAGAATAGTAATTTAGATGTTAGAAATCATATTAGGTATATGTGACAAGCTCAGTAATTTACAAAACAGTCCATACTTTATGTAATGTCTTCCTTTCCATATTCCTGTGAAACAGGATGAACACATAGTATCACCCATACTTTATTACAAAATCCAAAGTTCTGGGATGCCTGGGTGGCTGAGCGGTTGGGTGTCTGCCTCGGGCTCAGGTCGTGATCCCAGAGACCCGGGATCAAGGCCTGCATGGGCTCCCTGCGTGGAGCCTGTTTCTCCCTCTGCCTGTGTCTCTCTGCCTCTCTTACGAATAAATAAAATCTATAAAAAAAAAAAAAAACACAAAAAAAACTCAAAGTTCCAAAGAGGGACCTGGTAAATTGGAGGCAACATTAGGTATATAACCCTAACTCTATTATCCTAGCCATAAAGTAGACAGAACTGTATCACAAGACCTTGAAAAAGTATTAGAAGGCTTAAACTGTTCCATTATGTGCCAGCAGACCATCTAATCTTTCAATGGGACAAGAAGCCAACAGTAGGTAGATTATAAACTTGGCTGAGGTATGAGTTCCATGAACACTAGGATGCCATTTGCTATGTATGTACCAGCACCTGGTACAGAGCCTGGCACACAAAAAGTTCTCAAATATCCATCTAACTGAATAGTGCCTGTTTTGTACTATTACTAACAAAAGTCTAAAGCCCTATAAAATTATCTGTGAAGTTCTTCATTTCTCAATAGAGGATGCACCTTAAATGCTTAATTACATTAGCCAAAGTATATACATATATATGTGTGTGTGTGTATACATACATATACACACACACACACAAACACACACACACTAGAGCATACATGTAATTGAAGACTGTGATCATCTAAGACCTTGCAATTTAAACTAGGCATATTTTAAAAACAGAGCTAATTACTCAACAAGTCAATTTAAATCTAGAATACGTTCTGCTTGGAAATGATTTTATATTTCAAGAGGCGAGGGCAGTGACTCTCACCAATCAGAAACATACTGGGCAATTTTAAATGGGGAAGCACTGATCTTAAAATGATCTATTTTGGTCACTCCTTAGCCCATTATGATTTGTTATTCTTTGCAAAACTTAAAAACATGTCCTTACTGATTACTCAGGTCAGAATGAAAAAAATGAAAACTTGATCTGGTGACAACATGGCATATTCTTTGAATCCAGGGAGTACTAAAAGCACTCATGAGAACTGCTGCCAATGCAAGTCTGTTTTACATTAAATTCTGAAAAAAATGATCGCTTAAAAGATAATCTCCAAATTTCTTTTAAAATAAAAGCTCAAAAAAAATAAAATAAATAAAATAAAAGCTCAATTAGCTAAGAAGGACATTTATTGACTGCTTCCTACGTGACACTTTTCCAAGCACTTGACAGGCATTATTTCACTTAATCCTCATTGCCTTAAGAGATGGGGACAATTATTATCTCAATTTTGCCAATGAGGGACCTTGAGTGCCAGAGCACATGCAGAGGTGGAGCCAGGAATGAAATCCAGACCGTCGGACCCCAGTGCCTGGAGGCTGACTCAAGAGTGCAAGGATGTCCCTGCTTACAAAAGCATGTTTATTAAGAGATGGTTCCATTCCCCCACCTCCTGTGCCTTCCTGTGGCCTGGGCATCCCCCACCAGAACATGAGAGCTTCCATGAAGCCTCCTTCCTGCAGGGTCCCTAAGTTCTCTACAATTCAAGCTTCAATCTCTCAGACACCCATACTCCATGGCCCTCCTCTCCAGTGACTGCCACCTGGGTGTTCTTTCTCCCCGTGCATGTTCCCTTGCCCATCTTTTCTTGACCCAACATTGTCATCCCAGTCCAGATGCTGACATTGCACACCTAAATTACTACAGCTTCTTTCCCCTGGCCCCTTAACTACTGTCAGAAACCAGCCTTCCTGTCAGATGTTATAGTGGAAGCCAGCAGAGCAGTAACAACAAATACTTGCTGACAGTAACATGGCATAATGCTTTGACCAATATACATACATACATATATATAATCTCTCTACAGAAGCACTAGATAGATAATCTCATTCAAGCCTCATAATACTTCAGTGAGGTTCATCTCATTACTATCCCTATTTTACAGGCAAGGAAATTATACTCCAAGAAACTGAGTAACATGCCCAAGGTCACACAGCTCTAAATATTGGCAGTCCAAATCCAAGGTCTATCCATTAGTCTTAATCACTATACTATTTGTTTTATTCAAGTAGAATTATGGCCTACATCCTCGGAGAGCCTTGAAAGAGACACTCACCAAGTAACTTCAAATTCCCTTAGGGGGTATATGTGACTACTTTCGGCCAATGCAGTGGTGGCAAAAGTGACATATGTCACTTCTAGGCTGATGTGTTAGAGAGCAGAGCGAAATATTCTATTCCCCTCTTGCCTCCTATCACAGCAGCCAGAGCTGTTCTAGATGGTGGGAACCTTTGTCAGCCTGGATCCTTGAATGAGTCAATGGAGAACCCCCCTACCGCTTACCCTAACCATTCATGTTGGCCAAGTGGCACAAGTAAGAAACACACTTCATGTATTTATCCACTGAGATTTCAGAGTAAATTTGTGGCTACAACATAAACTGGCCTTCTGACTAATATAGTATTTAATCTAGTTAGAGTGAAACAGACCAATAAATAGAACATTAGAAAAGGGCAGACATGCTCCAGTTCTCCTGGCAAACAAACATAATTTTTATTCCCACTTTCACTGTGTCATTTCATGCTCCAGGATTGAGAATAGTTCCCCATGATCTACCACACCAAGTCCAAGTTCCTCTCCCACACTTTCAAGTCCCTGCAACCTAATTCCCCTCTATTGCCCAACATGGACCTTTCAAGTTAGTCTAGTTGGTTTTGTTCCTGTACCATGAATATAACGAATATCTGGTTCCCAATAATTGGATTCTTCTACTTCCCCTATTTATTCTTTACACTCATATCCCGATCATACCTCCTCCTTAAATTCTTCTTTGACTACTCACAGCCACCCATCTTCCTTTCCTCAATTTATTTGGATCTCATACAGTCAATGCCATGTAGCTGTAACTTTAGATGTATATTATCTTAGAATAAAAGAGAAAACACACTGGCCTGCAAGCCTGTGGCCTGGTTCTGGTCTGACTGTTAATCAGCGACACCACCTCCGTCTAGTCTTTTAGTCATTCTAGGGTCAGTTTTCTTATCAATGAAACAATAGTGTTAGATAATGTGTAAAGTCTGCCAACATCACATAGCCCACAGTCTATTACTTCATGTACATTTACTCTTACGTAATACAACCGCCTCTGGAGCAGAGACTCTTACTTCTTTCTATTCTGAGTAACTCCAAGCACAGCACCTTGCACATCAAAAATGCTCATAAGATATATTTTGATGATGGGCAGCCTGGGTGGCTCAGCGGTTTATCACCACCTTGGGCCCAGGGCATGATCCTGGAGACCCAGGGTGGAGTTCCATGTTGGGCTCCCTGCATAGAGCCTGCTTCTCCCTCTGCCTGTGTCTCTACCTCTCTGTCTCTGTTTCTCATGAATAAATAAATAAAATCTTTAAAATATATGTATATATATATGTTGATGAAAAATCATCAAATATTAGCTAAAGTTACTATGATTTGTAGTATTTTTTAAAAATTTGTACTGTTAAAGCGCAATGGGTAAGGGGTTTTATTATTGCCAGTTATAACTTGTTAAGCAGCAACAGATTAACACATGCTTCATATCGGAATATTAATCATGAAAAATATACTAAATTGGAACCTGGAATGGCAATGAGATCAATCAAGATTTATTTTAAAAACAAAACAAAACAAAATCCCTCCAAAAATAGTTTTCTGCTGTGAGTCTAAGTAATACCGCCAGCTTTTCCTCTTCCTTCCACATACAAGGAAGCAACGTGTGGTAAATAGTTATTTAATGTCTCCCTGATAATATATATCCAGACTGCCCTACCTTACCACACTACAGCTATTAGAAAGAGATCACAGAGGAAACTAGTACATGTGGGAAAATACATGATCTTATTTTTCAATAGTTTATCTTCCTCAAAAGTTTTAAAGACATTCTTTTCTCTTTATTTGCATACCTACTATGTAGCTTCTTGCTGCTAACAATGTTTTTCAGATGTCTTGCCTACTCAACTAAACAGCAAGCCACTTATGGGCACATTACTCTTCTGTCCCACATGGCGCCTACCACAATTGATCTAAACCAAGAATTCAAATAGTGTTTGATTGGCTTTTATCAGTTTTCTCAGAGTGTGAGAACATTTATTTCTGTTTTCTACACTTGCAAGAATGACTTTTCCCATGCAGGTTTTGAGAAGAAAAGAGTGTGTCAGAATGAAACTACAAGGAGGCTACAAAAGGTTTTAATGGTGCTCTAAAAATGGTAACATCACTATGTGTTCTTATTGCTGAAGGGTGGCAGCTCTACAATTTTCCCCTTATGTCCTAGAGTGAAACATCGGTTTTTTTGTTTTAACATACATAGTGAAAATATATGGAGTTACTGCCTTGCAGTCAGGCTTAAAAGATAAATGCCAACCAGATTATGCACTGATTTACCATATACTTATTATAGTTCAAGAGAGTAATGAAAGCATCCCAAGAACCATCATATGTATTACTGATGGTTTTCCCTATTAAGGGATCAGGAGCAAGGAAAGATCAAGAATTTGAGTGTTACTAGCTTTACCTAAAGAACAGCTGTTAAGAAAAAGACATCATCAAAACAGACTCATAGACACACATTCACACAACAAGCAATCAATGCACGCCCATTTTTAGTCCTACAACCTGGTAAGTACTCTACCTAGGACATGGCCCACGATTGTGCCTATACCCACACACTCAGGTATCAGAAGAGACCCAGGGAGAAATCAGTCAATTGGAGGCAGGGGCAGGCCTTAAAGATGCTAGAGGTCTTGGCCATGCAGAACTGAGGAAACAAATGGTAAAGTGGTAGATGGAAAGAAAAAAAAAGTATCCCATTAGGGAACCAGTTGTCAAATTATTTAAAGATTGTGTGTTTGGCAAAATTATCAGCATAAGGTGACAAGTACTTGGTAGTCATTACAGTATTCTCTCTGCATTTGTGTTATGTTTAAAATGTTCCTGTAATACAGTTAAAAAACTCGTAAGTAGTCTCGAACACATTCCCATACTCTTGTTACATGAGAGGTGGAAGCAGAAATTTGAGGACTCACAAAGGACTGAAAGAGAGATGGGTATCACGTGGCTCCAACCCCTCTCTCATCAGTAAGCTGCATGACCCAAATCATACCAGAGGACAGGAATGGGACATTTTAAGACCACATGTAAGAATAGTCTCAACAGACCTTCTAGAAGTCCTAGTAAGAGATGGCTTTTGGTAACGAAGTCATCAGCAAAGAACAGGTTATACTAGAAATCCACATGAAAAGACTGTCAGGGTTTCATAAACATATACACATGCATACACACAATGCTCCATTGATCTCCTAACACCAAAGTCCACTTCCTTTTCCTTAAACCATGTTCCAGTTCAAATATAAGTATTTCAGATTCAGGTATGCTGCTTCGTATATATACCTTTGAAGTCAAATGTAAAAGTCGAATTCTCTTAATTACCAGTCCTGTCAGCAAAGATTCACTTCTAGATAACAGAATAGCTCTCAAGCTATCTTGGGGGAAAAAAAGACTTAGTACACAGATTTTGGTCTTATAAAACTGCTGAAAGAGCCAGACAGGCAGATTTAGCCTGTGCCTCCAAGGAACAACAAAGAACAACTGGTCTACCTGGAAAAATGCATCCTCTGCCACATTTAGGACACTGGGAATCAGGAAGTCGTTACATCATTTTGATATAATCTAGGAATCAGGAAGTTGTGTGAACTGTAACCTCCAGTGCCTTGGAGGTTACAGTTGGGTCTGTAGAACTAGACCACAAAATTGGTATTTCATATGTTACTGCCTTGCCTCATATTGAACTCAGCACCATACATATTGTTCTGACTGGTGGAGCCTAAATCATATCTAGAAAACTGGATGCAAGGGGGCTGAAGAAATAAAGCATACAGCTTCCCACCCTTTGCTTTATGTGGAGGTACACTAAGGACCACGGGAAAGGTAATATGCAAGTCAATCTAAGCATATCCATCATACCACATAAAATACCAAAATACTCTACCAAAAGAGAGGAAGGAATGTTTAAGATCTTATTTATTTATTTATTTATTTATTTATTTATTTATTTATTTGGCAGAGAGAGAGCACAAGAAGGGGGAGCGATAAGCAGAGGGAGAGGGAGAAGCAAGCTCTCCACTGAGCAGGGAGCCCAACATGGGGCTTGATCTCAGGACTCTGGGATCATGTCCCAAGCAGAAGGCAGACGCCTAACCGACTGAGCCACCCAGGCACCCTTGAAAAAGAAGAAACAAAAGGGGTGCCTGAATAGCTCAGCTGATTAAGCATCCAACTCTTGATTTTTGCTCAGGTCAGGATCTCAGGGTTGTGAGATTAAGCCCTGGCAGGTTCCGCCCTCAGTCTCCCTCTCACTCTGTCCCTCCTCCTACTCATGCACTCTTTCTAAAATAAATATTTTAAAAAAAAGTTTAGTTTTACCATTTATTAAATAAGATCCATCTTCTATACAGTAACTGGCTTAATCTCTTTAAAATGTCAAGCCTGGATGGCTCAGTTGGTTGAGTGCCTTCCGCTCAGGTCATGATCTCAGGGTCCTGGGATTGAGCACCGCATTTTCCTCTCCCTCTGTCTCTCCCCCAACAGCTCATGCTCTCTCTCTGTCAAATTAATCAATCAATCAATTAATTAATTTTTAAAATCTTTTTAAAAAAAATCAGGCTCCTAAAAAAGACAGAATGAGAACTGTTCCAGATTAAAAAGTTAAGGGACATAACCAAATGCATGACACAATAATGGATTGAACCCAGACCAGATTTTTTTTTCCTTTTTGCTATAAAAAAGGACATTATTGGGACAATTGCCAAATATGAATAAAAATACATACTGATGTATTTAGGTGTAAAGGGGTATTATACCTAAAATTTGCTCTCAAATGATTCGTTAAAAATTCCATTCATATAAAGAGAGAAAAGGACAAGGTAAATGTGAAAAGTGTGAATATTTTAAGGTTTAAGGTCTATAGGAGTTTTTGTCCTCTTCCTGTAACCTTTCTACGAGCCTGGATTACTTCAAACATTTTTTTAAAGCCTAAAACATAGCTGCAGCATTTGGGAGCTCTACAGAGGAACAGCACAGTTTCTTCCACTAAGTTAAAATGAAAATTAAAAGCCAAATAACTGGAGTGGCAGGCATACAGTTGGTGCTTTTTCAGATACTGATCCATGGGGCATTTCCCCTCACCCTGAAAAGTTTCTTGCAGCATGTGCTTATTTTGTACTTCTCATTTTAGCAGCAAAATTTGAATGCAGTCTAAAAGTTGTCTTTAGACACTAATATCTACTTTTATAAACATCTGCAACACTGCAGTTGAAAATGTATATAGGAAGACCCCATTTGGTGAGTTCATATACTCAAATGTCTTCCTAGTAAACAGAGGACCATTCACTACATCTTCTACCTTAAAAAAAGAAAAGTAGCATTAAGGCTGTGTTACACAAAAGGAAATGTCTGAGCTAAGAGTCAAACAGGCATGAATTTCAGTCTAGGCTCTGCCTGCTAAATACGTAGACATGACCCTAGTGACTCAATTGATTCTAAGAACCTCTGCTTTCTCACAGACAATAATACTAACATCTACTCTTGTAAGACTGTTGTGGATGTTCACTTAAATCAGGAACATATGTAAAACAATGCTCTATGGTATTCAATATTCAATATGTATCTGTCGAGATGCCTTAACAGAAAGAGTAAATTCTGCTATCAAAAAATCTCCAAATACAATGTATAATATTAACATTTCATAATGCTACTCTCTGTATTTTTTCCATGTTGTTGCTAATATTACCAAACATATCCTCAATGCAGTAATTTATTTATACAAGTATTTATTAAGTGCTTACTATGAACCAAGTACTGTTCCAGGCACCAGGATGAGAGTTGAAAATAATGCAGACCAAGTTGTCCTCATAAACCTTAGGTTCTCCAAGCCAACATTAAAACATTAAGTAAACAACTAGTATCAGTTTAGGGGAGGGATAACTTTTGAGTGTCATTCTGGCTTTGCTGCATCCATGGCTGGTTCTTTGCCATCCCAAATCTTCTCTGAACTGCTTTACTAATAAACTCCCTTTCTGCTAGATAAGCCAGAGTTCGTTCTATTACTTCAACTAACAAGCATGCCTGTGCTCTCATAACTGAGAAAGCCTTTTTCCCTTTGACCTCAGATAACAAAAGCACATTAAATACTTCAAAACTCAACACAAATCATACACACACAAAAATTCAACCCTAAGAGAGGTATGAGATTATTTTTGCATGCTGTATATATTGATTGCTATGGTTACCAAGACGTGGTTAGCATTTTGAACTTTTTTTCTTAGAATAATGCAATGATCTGAATCTCAAATCTTTCATAAGGTGCAACTTTCCAATGATAAACAAGAACAGGAAGTGAATCTCGAATATACCAGACTTGTAGTTCCCTTCACTATTATCTACATTGCTGTCATTGCAGCTTGACGTAACATTAAACTTTCCACTGTCCTATCTTAAGTTAAAGTTATTAATAGTTTTATTTCTGCATTAAATAAAACGTATCCCATTAAACTAGAAATTCTGACATATACTCAAATGTTTTAAGTTCTAAGAGGAAACATCTAAAATAAAGGAATTGAGTAGCAAAGCAACTTACAAAAGCAGAAATGAAAACAGATGTTGAACTTCTTTGAAACAAATTTTTACTAGTAGCTTCAACCAAAGCTATTTCAGTCGACTACTAGAAATATTCTACATAGTCAAAAGACCTCAGCAAGCTTCACAGGCCAGCAACTCAAGGGTGTGGGCTCTTTTCAAGGTTCTACTTACCACCCAGCACCGTGCACATTATGGGATTTCAAAACACAGGTGATCGGTGCCATAAGAGCTCAGTTTAAGTCAGTGACCCTCCATCGGGTGCAATTTTGCCCGCCCAAGCATCATCTGGCAATATCTGGAGACATGTTTAGCTGTCAAGACATGTTTAGGTGGGGTTGCTATTGGCATCTAGTGGGTGGAGGCCAGGGATGTTGCTGAACACCCTGCAAAAGCACAGCATAGCTCCCCCCGCCCCCCAGTGAAGAAGTATGTAGCTGAAAGTGCTGACCAAGGTTGAGAAAAGTGGGTTAGGCTAACTAGACCAACTCCTCACATTCACATATAAAATCACTGATCACGTGGCTTTCCACAACCCTCTCATGACAGCCTACAGACCCTTCTGAACAGAACACATTAAATCTGTACCCTGGAAAGACACTCTGACCCTTGAAACTGTCAAGGAAACCCTGCAATATGAAAAGCCAGCATCTCCTTTCACAAGTAACCAACAATCTCCAAGTTAAGAAATTCTGTATGCCATTTTATTTGCTTCTAAAGACACTGGGCTTCAAATTTTACTAATATCTCGATTACACTGAGTAGCTATTTCATTTCCTAATCACTCCTGGGACAATATCAAGCACATAAGCCACTTCCTCTCCATACTTATTTTCTAACATCATGATTTTTCTTTCATCACTTTACAGAAAATGGTGCTCAAGGTTTCTGAGCCTGTTTCCTTACTGGAGAGGATTATTCTGAGGATTAAAGTGACATCGAGGCAGCACATGGTACATGGGACATGGTGTGTGCTCACTGACTCCTAACAGATACGTCATACACATGGCATTACACACCCAAATACTGAACTGGTGGGAAGATTGAGACCTTGGTTGAGAAAGATATTTTGAGAATGACAGAATGAATGGATCATATATTTCTCTCTAGATAAGATGTTGGAAATGATTTCATAAATCCACATTTCAATTCTTTAACTCAAATTTGGAATTCAATGTTTATATTTTTCTGAGTAACAGATCTGAGGTGACTTCCTGAGAGAGAGACAGAGGAAAAAAAAAGAAAAGAGCGAGCCATTAATACAAAAGAATAATTCAAGTAACTAGCATGTGGCAGCCCAAAATCTCAATCACAGCCAGGTCTCTCTCATATTAAAAAACAGTCTTTTCCCTACTTTATGCTCCACACTGAAGGAGCCATAAAATAGAAGAGCCTGCTCTTAAGTTGAAAGAGTAGTCAATTAGGTAAATAATTACAAAATCAAGTAATAAATATTATATGTAACTTGTAAGCATAAAGTCATCTGTGAACACAAATGGATAAGTGATTAATTCTGGCTGGGGGAAGGTTTCACAGACTAGATATTCCAGGTGAGTCTTGAAGGATAAGCAGAAGTTGGCCAAGCAAGGGAGAAAGGATGCTGCAATCAGAACTATCTGCATACACAAATTCAGAGAGATGAGAAATGACACAAAAGTGACAAGTAGAGGTGAATAATGCACCGAACCTGATGTGTAGAGTATAAGGGGAGAATGAGGGAAAATGAGACTAGAAAGGTTGGTAGGAACTCAATTCTGAGGTGCCTCACTAACAGACAGCAGTGGGAAGTCACAGGTTTCTGAAGGCGTAAAGGAATAAAGATAAGATCTCCTTTGGAGGTAAACTCAGGGGGCGTGGAACAGTGTAGATGATAGCTTTGAGATGGTGACAGAAAGGTTCCTGCAAGAGTCCAGACAAAAGCAGAAGAAATGCAATCAAAAGACCAATGCCTTTTCATTCATTTATTTACTCTGTCCACCCATCCGCCATCCATTCACCCACTCATCCAACATAGGTGCCCACTAGGTGGAGCCACTAAGCTAAGCGAGGCAGGATCAGTAAGTAGGTGAGACTGTGATTAGCTTGCATAAAGCTTCAATTCTACTGGAGGAGACAGATATTAAACCATTCATTACACAATGAATTATTCAATTTTTATGGTGATAAGTGCAATGAGAAATGTTCTCAGAAAACATCTCTCGAGACCGTGACCTAGTCTGAGGACAAGGATGCTCAAAGAAAGCTTCTGCAAGAAGTTACTTTTTAGTTTTCCTGCCGCCCATGAGCTGAGGTTATTTATTATCTCATATCTCTCATTCTGAATAAGTTTTGAGAAACTTCTGTCTCATTAGTCAACTTTGCTTGGTACAATTACATTTAAGTACCTACTTACTAAAATCTCTGGTGAGTCTAGCCAAAGCAGTAAGGTATTTCTGGAAGGGGGAAGAAGGACTAGGGGTGAGCAGAGAAGGGTGGGGAAGAAGTTAAAGGGTGAGGAGGGTGAGAGAGTGGAAGGAAACAGGACTTAATTCCAAAGGTTTTAGCTACACAACAGGAGACTTTATAAAGAGAAACTCATTAGGAGAGAACACCTCAATATTTCTTATAATCAATACTCAGAAACATAATCCTCTGCAAATTGATAAACAGGATGAACCACCAACCTGTCAACTTCTACTAACTTATCTTGACTGGGAAACACTCTGTGTTTTAGATCAAGGAGTGATCTAGGTCTGTTTTTAGATCTAGGAGAGATCTGGGTCAAAATTCCAACTCTGGTCAACTGAATTACATACTCCTGGGCAGATTTCTTGGTCTGAGAATCCATTTTCATACCAGTAAAACAGATATAACCATACCAAATTTCACAAAGTATTTTTTGATAGGAATCAAAGGAGAGAAGAGATTTAAAATATCTATTCATTCAATTCAGTTAATCTATCATTCTAAACACATTAATGTGATCACTTCAAATCTGGAGGCCCTGGCAGCTCTATCTTTGTCTTGAGAAATATCCCTTTTCTTCTAAAATAAAGGCATTGATCATCACTCAAGCTGTAATGATTATATGTTAAATATTTAGCCCAAGTTCTAGTCAGAGGGACAAATAATTCAGAAAGCTAACTGTCACTTATTGTTAACTTTGCCCACAATACCCACTTCCCTTAAAATATCCCAACGGTTGATATACAAGATGACCACAGATGATTATAGGTGTGCTGCTAACTCTCCAATTGGCTCTTGGCTGTAGAGAACCTAATCCCTTAGCACTTTCAAGATTAAAAGTTAACACTACCTCTTGGCACCAACTCTTTTACCACCGTAACACCATGGCACAACTGAAAGTCTAACATAGGACTACAAAATCAACAATTACATTTAAATATCTATGACTGATTCTTTTAAATAGGTCCAAATAACCAAATTACTCCATCAAATAATTATGGTGGCATATTTATTAGCATTCTGAATCATCTGTGCCCATTCCTGGAAAGTTTTACCCTTTTGCAATGCCAAGAAGCATAATTAGAAACTCTGGATAAAGCAAGATCTAAGTCAAACATATAATTTGGTCACCAAGAGCAACAGGAAAGGTCCTCCTATGATGAGATTAGTAGGAAATTTATCCTGCTAGAAAGGGAGTATTTGTAGAACTCAGAACATTAAATTTCTGTAGACAGAAATGGATACCAAGCATCCTCCTCTTTGCTCCTTTCACCACCGCTGCTCCAGCCTACGGGGAACAGCATGTCAATGACTAAAACATAATTTGCAAGGAAACAAAGAATGAGCCTTGAAGAAATGCTACTGGTTGCTACAATTGGGGGAGATAAAATGGCCGATATACTGAAAGACAATATAGTACTTGGTTACAAAGTCTATTTTATTTTGAGTAAAAGAACACTGAGAGGAACATAAGGTACAATGACTTTAAAAAAAATTTCTGAAGGCTTGTAGAGATAACCTGATATAATCAATGGAGAAAAAATAATTTGAATCTACAATTTTAAGTGTTCTTAAAACACACACTCACTTTTAAACAATACTGCCAGTTAAAAATGGTGGATTGAGCCCATGTACTCACCTCCTCTGTTCCCTACTGGAACCGTGCCAGAAGAATATTAAAAGATTTTTTAAAAGGCATAAACCCACCAAAAAAGGAAGAGTGGATGACTATAAAAATTTCCCTAAGCTGGAAAAACAGGAATAGAGTGCTAACTAAACTTGGCATATCTGAGAAAATGAAATATGAAACCAGCAATGGTGAAATCTGAGAAGCAAACTGAATGAACACTTCACTCTCCAGGGCTGTAGCACTGGCAGTGCCAGGTTTCTCTGGAACTGCTCAGACACAGCCTGATCACTTATCTTCTCCCAATAGTCTGCCCACCTGCTGACTGCTCCTTCCCATCCCAGTGATTGACTGGGGTATATTATCTAGAAATGGTTAACAAGGAATGTCTTTGCAACTGGGGGGCTCCCATGCAAACATATATGAGAGTGCAAATATAATATTAAAAATCAAAGTTTATATATTAAATGTTAAGACTCCTAGACTTACACCCTATAAGTAGTAGACAAGAGAGTATGCTCTGGGCAATCTGACAATTCATGAGAGGAAAAAAGACATAAATGCATAGATTCTGATACTGAGAGTTCATAGTGACATCCCAACCAGGAGGCCCTACAATGAAGTTCATGGTCTTTCAGCACCTTGCACACAATTCCATTTCTTCAATCAGCCTTTTTTAGAAGCTTGCTCCTAAATATAAACAGATAGCCAAAGGCTCAGAGATATTTAAGGAAAACCCCTAACATCAAAAGCAGACAACAAAGAGGAAAAGAAGGAACTCAGAAGAAACAGAAATTGTGCAGGGAAATGAAAAACCCTGGCAGTGGGGCAGGGATTATCCATAATATCATAAGAGATGTAAGAAAAAATACTATGTCCATGGAAAAAAAATTCAGGATGCCAGCAGAAATGAGTATTCTGAAAATAAAAAGGAACCACTGGAAATTAAAACTAGGAGAGCAAAAGTATTTAAAAGCTACTCAAAAGATGAAAAAGTACTTCAACTGATTAGTCATCAAGGAAATATAAACCCCAAAGTCCATCAACAGTAAAATGGATAAACAGTAGCAATTCACATGCCAGAACACTACATGGTAAATGATACAGTGTGAACTACTAAGAGGTACATGGATGAAACTGAACATGATACCAAGAGAAAGACACTAGACATTGAGTCTACATTTCCATTTATACCAAATTCAAAAGCAGACAAAATTAAAAGTAAGTACAGACTTTGGGGGAGGAAGGTATTAAAAGTCAGTACAGACTTTGGGAAGGAAGTAGTGATTGGGAGGCAGCAAAAGTGCAAGTGATGCTCTACTTCTTTATCTGGATGGTGTTTAAATTTAAAAGAATGTCACTTTGTAAAAATTCAATAGGCTCTGAACATAGGACATGTGCATGCTGTCCTTCAATATAAGTTTATTTTACTGTGTCTCTGCCTCTCTCTCTCTCTCTCTCTCTCTCTGTCTTTAAAAAAAAAAACAACAAAAGTTTATTTTAAAATATTAATTAGAAAAGTTAGAAGAGGGATGCCTGGGTGGCTCAGTGGTTGAGGGTCTGCTTTCAGCTCAGGGCTTGATCCCAGTCTGGAGATGGAGTCCTGCATTGGGCTCCCTGCGGAGAGCCTGCTTCTCTCCATGCCTATGTCTCTCTGCCTCTCTCTGTGTGTCTCATGAATAAATAAATAAAATCTAAAAAAAAAAAGTTAGAAGATAGGACTCAAGTAGTTTCTCAGCAAGGAGCGCAAAAATACAAAAAAGGAAGAGAAGAAAAAAAAAGATTAAAAATAGACCTGTTTAACCAGATAACAGGATCTTTGGAAAGAGAGAACCAAGAAAATGGAAGAGGAGATGATCAAAATAACTCATGAAAAATTCAATGGAAACGCATGAGTTCCCTGACTGATGGGGCCCACCAAGTGCACAACCAAAAGAGGTGAAAGCCAGATTGAGTCCAAAGCACCTCATCACAGACTGTCACCAAGTATTATTAGTTAGATCTCCAATACATTTGTCAACCACACTACAAGGCTGGTACTGGCACAGCATTCCCTCATCTACTTCTTCCTCATATCCTGCTTCCCCCCACCCCAGACAAATCACCATATAAAGAAAAATGCTGCTTCTCAATATTGTTTATTTCTAAGAGTTTGAAGATGAATACCCAAGTAGCCTACATGCCCAATGGAACATCAGCAAACAAGAGTGGGAAACAAATGATGCTGTGGTGACTGTGGGTTCTCAAACCTGGGGGGCTCATTCCCCCCACATCTGATCTAACATCACCAAAATAGTTTAATATGCCTCAAAGGAACATGAGTTTTGAGGCCCAAACAGCTAGACATTCTTAGAATACAATCACAACAAAAGAGAAATAACAAATTGCACGGCATTATTAATGAAACAGAATTTTTGGAAGAACTCCAAATTATCATCTGTATTAATAACTATACTAGAAAAAGAGAAGATATTAAAAATATGAAATCAGAGTATATGGAAACATTAAGTATGAAAAACATAACAGATGGGTTGGATACAGTTGTGGAATGAATTACCAAGCTGAAAAGAAAGAAACCAAAAACCAACAACTAAGGAACTCTCCCAGAAGTCAGCACAGAAGGCTGAGGAGAAGGGGTAGGGATGGAGAGAATATATTTGAAGAACACAAAAATATTTCAATTAAGGGTTAGCCATACAATTTAAAGATAATCTATATGTACAGACATTACTAATTAAGTGATATTTAAGAAAGTAAAGGGTAAATTCAGTAACTTCCAAGGGCTAAACAAATGACAAAGAACAAGATCAACCTCAGATTTCTCAAGACACGAGATTCAATAAGATCATGGAGGAATACTATGAAAATAATAAAACGAACTTCAACCTAAAATTCATACAAATCCATACAAATCATTATTTAAAAGTGACAGCAAATGAAAAAAATCTTGTATACAAGAAAAAAATCTTCATTTATACAAGAACGCATGGCTTTGCCATGCACAAAGACAAACTTTGGGAATACTTGTGGAGGAAGTGCTTCATTAAGAATTGAGGAGGGCAGCCAGGGTGGCTCAGGGGTTTAGCGCCACCTTCAGCCCAGGACGTGATCCTAGAGACCTGGGATGGAGTCCACAATCAGGCTCCCACGTCAGGCTCCCTGCATGGAGCCTGTTTCTCCCTCTGCCTGTGTCTTGCATGAATAAATAAATAAAATCTTTAAAAAGAAAAAAAAAAAAAAGAATTGAGGAGGAGGATGCTTGGGTGGCTCAGCAGTTGAGCATCTGCCTTCAGCCTAGGGTATGATCCCTGAAGTCCTAGGATTGAGTCCCACATCGGGCTCCCCGTATGGAGCCTGCTTCTCTCTCTGCCTATGTGTCTGCCTCTCTCTTGTGTCTCTCATGAATGAATGAATAAATAAATAAATAAATAAATAAATAAATAAATAAATAAATAAAAAAGAATTGAGGAGGAAACTACAGAAAGCTGAAATGAAGGGCAATCAAAAAGGAGAAATAGACAAATCCACAATTAGAGTTCAAGTATTCAACATTCCTCACTCTGTAAGTAACAGAACAAGTGGACAGAAAACCAGCAGGGATGCTGAAGACATAAAAACCGTATCAACCACTTGACCCATTGACATTCCTAGAGCACACCACCCAATGACATCAGAATATATACTTTTTTTAAGTGCATATGGAATAGTTAGCAAGATAGGCCAAAAAACAAACTTTAACAAACTGAAATGAACTGGAATCACACAAAACAGGTTTTCCGAATATTCAGAATTAGCAACCAGTAACAAATATATTTGGGAAATCCTGGAAATAAAACAATACACTTTTTTTTAAAGATTATTTAAAAAGATTATTTATTTATTTATTCAGAGAGAGAGAGAGAGAGAGAGAGAGGCAGAGACACAGGCAGAGGGAGAAGCAGGCTCCATGCAGGAAGCCTGACATGGGACTTGATCCCGGGTCTCCAGGATCACATCCCAGGCTGCAGGCGGCACTAAACCGCTGCACCACCGGGGCTGCCCAACAATACACTTTTGAATAACTCATGAATCAAAGAGGAAATCACAAAGGATGCCAGAAAATATTTTTAATTGAACGAAAATAAACACGTCAAAGAACCTGTGGGATGCAGCTAAAGCAGTGCTTATAGAAAGTGTATAGCACTGAACATTTATATTAGAAAAGAAAGGTTTCAAGTCGCTGGTCTAGGCTTCTGCCCTAAGAAAGTAAATAAAGACTATCAAATTAATGACAAAGTAATCAGAAGGAAGGAAATAACAATGGCAGGGGGGAGAAATCAATGATATTGAACACAAAGAATAGAAAAAAATCATTTAGACTTTTTTCAATTAAAAACTTTATTCTTCCTAGAGCAATTTAGGTTCATAGTAAAATGGAAAGGTTATGGATATGTCATCCACACACGCAATCTCCTCCATTATCAACATCCTCCACCAGAGTCTTGTACTTGTTACAACTGATGGACTAACACTGACATATTATCATTCAGTCCATAGTTTATAGTATGAGTCACTCTTGTTGGACATTCTATGGTGTCAGATACCTACCACTACAGTACCATACAGAATAGTTTCATTGATCTAAAATCCTCTGTGCTCTGCCCATTCATCCCATCCTTCCCCTTAGCTCCTGGCAACCACTGATTTTTTCACGGTTTCCATTTTTCAGAATGTTATATAGTTGGAAATCACACATCAGGTAGCCTTTTCAAATTGCCCTTAATTGCCTTTTTTTCAAATTGGTGTGCCTTTAAGGTTCCAGGTCTTTTCATGGCTTGATAATCTCATTTTTTAATTACTATATTTTTTTAAGTAGGCCCCACACTCGCATGGAGCCCAACTCACAACTCTGAGATAGACCTGAGCTGGGACGAGATCAAGAATCGGATACTTAACCAACTGAGCTATCCAGGTGCCCCTATAATCTCATTCCTTTTTAGCACTGAATAATAATCCATTGTCTGGATATGCCAAGTTTGTTTATCCATTCACCTATGGAACGACACCTTGGATGCTTCCAAATTTTGTAATTATAAGTAAACACCAACGTGTGTATAAACATTCACGTGTGTATAAACATCCGAATAATTTTTTACAGTTGTTAATATGTAAAAGAAACTGAAGACATGGAGAAAAAATAAAAACACCTACCAAAAAAGAAAATTCTAGGCCATATGGCTTTGCTGGCCAAAACTGTCAAATGTTTAAGGAAGAAATGATACTAATTCTTCAGAAACACTATAAGAAAATAGAAGAGAAGGTAATGCGTCCCAGCTAATTTTATCAACTAGTTTTGGTAAAATTTGTCAATTTTACCAACATTACCTTAATACCAAAAGCACACAAAAATATTATAAGAAAACCATAATATTATGGACCAATATCATACAAAAATATAGACATAAAAGTTCTCAACAAAATATCAAATCAAAATATCTAAAAGGGAGAATACATCAAGTGGAGTTTATCATAGAAATGCATGACATCCAAACATCAATGTAACACACAATATAAACAGTCTAAGTAGACCATACCAGTAGATGCCAAAAAAAAAAAAAAAAAAAAAAAAAAAAAGGACAAAACTCAGTTTGTTCATGATAAAAACTCTAAGCAAACTATAAATTAAAATAGACTTCCTCAGGGCAGCCCTGGTGGCTCAGCAGTTTAGCGCCGCCTTCAGCCCAGGGTGTTATCCTGGAGACCCGGGATCGATTCCCACGTCAGGCTCCCTGCATGGAGCCTGCTTCTCCCTCTGCCTGTGTCTGTGCCCCTCCTCTCTCTCATGAATAAATAAATAAAATCTTTTAAAAATATAAATAAATAAATGAACGAATGAATGAATAAATAAATAAAATAGACTTCCTCAACCCCATAAAGGGAATCTAATAATAAATATCTCTACTAACATACTTAATGATGAAGACTGAATGCTTTTCCCCCAAAGATCTGGAACAAGACAAGGTCCATCAACTCTCTCCATCTATGCAACAACGCACTGTGTGTCCTTGACAGTTCAATAAGCAAGAAAATGAATAAAAGGCAAATTGATTGGAGAGGCACAAAAATATCTCTATTCTCAGACAACATGAATATCTATGTAGAAAATCTAAAAGGATCGATAACAACAACAAAAGGCTACTAGAGCAGCTCTGTGAGAAAGTAGACTAGTGGGTACAAAGGTCTAGGAAGAATGGGAAATGGGAAGTTACTGTTGCGGTTTTTTTGTTTTTTGTTTTTAAGTAGGCTCTATGCCCAATGTGGGGCTTGAACTCACAACCCTGAGAACCTAACATGCTCTACTGACTGAGGCAGTCAGGGGCCTCTCAGAGTTACTGTTTAATAAGTACAGTATCAGTTCTACAAGATGAAAAAGTTCTGGAGAGCTGCTGCACAACAATGTGAATATATTTAACATTACCACCCATAAAAATAGCTAAGACTAGATAAATTTATATTATGTGGGATTTTTTTTTTACCATAACTTCAAAAAATAAAATTAAAAAGCAAAAGAAAGCAGGGTGCCTGGGTGGCTCAGTTGGTTAAATGCTTGCCTTTGGCTCAGGTCACAATCCGAGATCAGGGTCCTGGGATAAAGCCCCAAGTCAGGCTCCCTGTTCAGTGGGGAGCTTGTCTGTCCCTCTCCTTCTGCCCTCCTCCTTGATCATGCTTTCTCTCTTGCTCTCTCTCTCTCAAAATAAATAAACAAAATCTTTTTTAAAAAAAGCAAGAAAAAGCTATGGTTTCAAGCATGGACATGACTTGACTATATCTGAATTGTCAAATGACCACTTGTGATGCCTTTGACCTACTGACCTATTTCATGTAAAGAAATACATGATACATGCTGATAGATCTCTTTATACTAAACTATATCAGTATTCCTGGAATAAACTCCACTGGAAAAAAAAATCAATTGTATTTCTATATACTAGCAAATCACTAAAATTTTTTCAAAATGCAAGTACCTTTTACCATGAAATACTCGGATATGGATATAACAAAATTTTTATACTGAAAACTACAATTCCTAGAGAGAGAATTTTTTTTAAAAAACAGAACTAAATAGGGATCATTGCATGCCTCAGTGGTTGAGTATCTGCCTTCAGCTCATGGAGTGATCCCGGGGCCTGAGGATCGAGTTCCGAAACGGGCTCCTTGTTGGGGGAGCCTGCTTCTCCCTCTGCCTATGTCTCTGCCTCTCTCTGTGTGTCTCTCATGAATAAATAAAATCTTAAAAAAAAAAAAACAGAACTAAATATATGGAAGTATAACATGTGCATGGATTAAAAGACTCAGTATTATTTAAATACCAATTTTCCTCAAATTGATGTGGGTTTTTGTTTTTGTTTTAAGATTTTATTTATCCTCCCTTTATTCACGAGAGATACAGAGAGAAAGAGAGGCAGAGACACAGGAAGAGGGAGAAGCAGGCTCCATGCAGAGAGCCCAACGTAGGACTCGATCCCGGGTCTCCAGGATCACACCCTGGGCTGAATGAAGGCAGTACTAAACTGCTGAGCCACCAGGGCTGCCCCTCAAATTGATGTTTAAAGTCAGTGTTATCCCAGCAAAATTCCAAAATTCGTAACAGAAAGCAAATGAACTGGAATAGCCAAAGCAATTTTGGGAAAAAAAAAAAAAAAAGTTTGAAGGTTCATAATATCTGACTTTAAGATTTAGAAAGCTGTAATAATCAAGACACAGTACTACTGAGAAAAGGAGAAATATATATCAGTGACACTGAATACAGAGTCCAGAAATAGACCCATATGTACTTGGGCAGGTAATTTTTAACAAAGATTCCAAGATAATTCTATTCAAAAAGATACTTTCTTCAATAACAGAAGCTAGAACAATTAGACATTCATATTTAAACAAATGACCTTCAACTCATAATTCATACATATATAAAAATTTACTCAAAATGGGTCACATACCGAAGTGAAAAAACACAAAAGTACAAAATCTCTGCAACCATGAATTAAAGATTTTCTTAGACTGAATACAATAAACATGAGCTATTAAAAAAAAAAAAACCTGACAGATCAGATTTCATCAAAATTTATACCTATGGTCTTCAAAGATCATGATTCAGAAAGTCAAAAGACAAGCCAGACTGGGAGGAAATATTTGCAGGATACATTTTTTTTTTTTAAAGATCTTATTTATTTGAGAGACGGAGACCATGAGAGAGAGCATGAGCATGGAAGAGAGGGAGAAGCAGGTTCCCCGCTGAACAGGGAGCCCGATGAGGGACTTGATCCCAAGACCCAGGGATCATGACCTGAGTTGAAGGCAGATGCTTAACCAACTGAGCCACCCATGTGCCCTGCAGAATACACATTTGATAAAGAACTGGTGTCCAAAATGTTAAAAACTTTCACAATAAGGAAAAAAAATTGTTTTAACAGGAAGGAGGAAGATATTTGAAAGATATACCAATAGCAAAGAAGCATATGAAGAAATGCTCAACACATCATTAGTCATTAGGAAAATACAAAATAAAGTAATAGTAAGCAGTAGATACCACTGTACATCCTTTGGGTTGGCTATTTTTTTTAAATTGGTACTGCTAAATTACCTGTGATGCAGAGTAATGGGGTTTCTCACACATTGCTGATGAGAGTGCAAAATGTTATTGACACTTTGGAAAACAGTTTGGTAGTTTCTTAAAAAGTAAAACATACACTATCATGCCACATAGAAAAATGAACAGAATCAGTAACAGGAGAGTTCAATATGGCTATTAAATGCAAGATAACTTACGAAAATCAATAATGTTTCTCTACTCCAGCAATAAAACAAGTAGTTAGGAAACATAATAAAATAGCATTTACTTTAATAAAAACTACACAGTATCTAAGAATACAAAAAAATCTGCACAAAAAATGCTTAAGTCTTATAAACATAGATCTTATAAATAAACAGATATTTTATAAGCTTGGATAAGAAAACTTACCAAAGGTATCAGTTCTCTCCCAAATCAATCTATAAACTAAATGTCATCTCAAACTCCAGCTAAAATAACTGATTAACTTACTCTAAAATTTGTATGGAAGAATAAAAGTACATGGAGAGTTAGGTTATTTTTTTACTTTTATTTTTTTTTTAAGATTTTATTTATATATTTATTCACAAGAGATGGAGAGAGAGGCAGAGACATAAGCAGAGGTAGAAGCAGGCTCCATGCAGGAAGCCTGATGTGGGACTCAGGACTCTGGGATCACGCCCTGAGCCAAGGGCAGACACTCAACTGCTGAGTCACCCAGGCATCCCAAGGTTATTTTTTTAAAAGATGAACAAAAAAGTGACTTGTTCTACTAGATATTAACATGCTCTAAAAAGTAAAATCATTTAAAGACATTGGAGTATGGGGCACATGAACAGATAAATAGACCAATGGCACAGAATAAGGCCCAAACAAGCAGGCATATGTAAGCATACACACACACACATACACACACACACACATACCCTCTGACCCTTCATTTTTGCTCCTGGCTTTATATACTAAAGACAGTCTATCACAGGACTGTTAGAATAACATAAGTGTTAAGTGAGGATACAGATAAAACAAGATGGCCGGGAGTTGGTCACTGCTGAAGGTGGTGAAGTTGAAACTTGGGTTCATTACAGTATTCTCTCCACTTCTGTATCTGTTTAAAAATTTCTGTAATAAAGCCAAATACCAGAACAAAGACAAAAATCAAAGCATATGCTGCTTCAGTAACCTCAAGAAACTTAAATACAAGCCCCTCAGGTCAGGGCTAGATTTTTAGGCCTACTCAGAGATAGAAGACATGGCCTCTGGAGCCTGCTTCTCCCTCTGCCTGTGTCTCTGCCTCTCTCTCTCTCTGTGTGTGTGACTATCATAAATAAATTTTTAAAAAATTTAAAAAAAAAAAAAAAAAAGAAGAAGACATGGCCTCAAGCTGCTTAATTAAGGAGTAGCACCTGGGACTGTGCCCAGATGCTCAAAGACCTGTGTATTTTACAGAGAAGGCTAAAAATACTCCACTCCGCCCGCTGAAGCAGTGAAGACATTCAGCTCTCATCAGGGCCTTGAAATAGAAAAGAATAAACTGCTCCAACAAATAGTAAAAATCCATGGCCTTTATCATACCTAAATTTATGGTCTAGATTGAATGGTATAGAATGGTATGGAAACTCTAAGGTAAGAAAATAATATAAAAGTCAGTCTGGGACAACAAAAATCCCTGGGAACTCATCAGTAGTAAAAATAAAGTCCCTCTGTAGGAATCCTTTCATGAGATGGCACATAGGTGCTCCAACAGCAAACAAAATCCATTGGAAATGAGTTCACAATCAAAAATCACAAACCAGGATCCCTGGGTGGCTTGGTGGTTTGGTGCCTGCCTTTGGCCCAGGGCGTGATCCTGGGGACATGGGGCCGAGTCCCGCATCAGGTTCCATACATGGAGCCTGCTTCTCCCTCTGTCTCTGTCTCCCTCTCTCTGTGTCCCTCATGAATAAATAAATAAAATCCTAAAAAAAAAAAAAAAAAAAATCACAAACCATAGCAGGCAGCAGGCTGCCCTGAGGGAGAATTTGACCACTGGAGAACAAGAAGTAACAGAACAATGTGTAAATGTGTTAAATGGTTACATACTTTCTTAAGGGAACAAGAACAATACTGGAAAAGAAAGTATATACTAGGGTGCCTCCATCTCAAGATTCATAAATGGATCCCTACTGCCCTCTGCATAAACCCCAAAGTCTGTGCAATCGCCTTAAGGCCCTGTGACCTCTCTTACCTCTTACCCTGACTTCATCTCCTACTAACCACCTCCCCGCTCCCTCCACTCTGCTACACCTACACAGGTGCCTCAGGCAGACCTGCACCTGAAGGCCTGCCTCTATGCTGGCAGCTCCATATGCCTGAAATATACCTCCTCCAGCCTGCCACATGGCTCACTCCTTGACTCCTCCAGGGCTCTGTTCAAATGTCACCTGCTCACTGAAGGCATTCCTGACCATGCTGTTTAAAACTGTAACCCCACTCACACCCTGGTATTTCGTGTCCTGTCTGGCTGGTTAGTTGGTTTCTTTATTTCTACACAGCATATATCATCATCCGACATACTACATATCTTGTTTACTGCCTTCCACTACCAATTAAAATGTAAATTCAAGGAGAATATTCTGTTTTGATCAGTTTAGGATCCTTAGAGTCCAGAACAGCATCTACCATAAACCTGGTGCTCAGTAAACACTTGTGAAATGCAGAAATGGGGAAGTTAGAGAGAGATGATCATTCTCGTAAAATATGTGGGAGAATTCTCTCATTCATATCTGCATGGACACACTACACACTCAAACATTTACTAAGTAGTTACTTTATACAGGGGAGCATCAAGGTATTCCTTTCCTCACTGGAAATTCTTCATTTCCAAAATAAAAAATTAAAAAAAAAGATGAAAACTGACTTTACAAAAATAATAATTTACTACAAAATATTATTAAGTTATTAAAAGTACACAGAGAGTATAATAAAAATCACCTTTCACGGTTCAGCTTCCTGTTCCTTATTTTTATCCTTCCTTAGAACGAACTCATGTGTTTGTCCACAGCAACACCACCAATTTCTATATGACTATGTGTCTAAGTAAAACTTCTTGTCTCCTACTTACCCGGTTTATGGGTCTTGAGAATATTCTTATTGTTGATACCTATACTTATATGTGGTTTTTTATATAGAAATGCTAGAAATAGGTATTAAAATCTATGACTCCATCTCTGCCCCAGAATCAGCTAAGATATATTATGATATTATAATATCCACCTCTACTAAATTCCAATCGTTTTCTTACGAACAGGTACACGCACATGCATTCTGGTAAAAATACAGCCTGTGCCTCATGCAAGACCTCAGAGACACAAATCACTAAACAATATTACTGTATCCCTCCAACAAAAATTGCTGCTTATAATTCTCTTTGGTTACCCAAGAATTTTCAGGTGACACAGTACTTTTTTTCCTTAAGGTTACCACTGGGGTCAAGCAAGACGTTACCTCACCTTGCTTAGTTATAAATTTGGAACTGAACTGTATTGAGCCCACTCATAATCAGAACCTAAAATTATTAGATTTGTATCTTTAGGAGTTTCACAATTACTATACCTATGGTGTTTGAAATACTTGGGTCACGTAGTTTAGGAAAAGAGAAGCACACATACACAATACTGGTTTTAAATTCTGTAGCATACACATGCTCTAAAAAATATTCACATGGTATCCAAGCTGTTCAAGCTGTTTGTACAATTGCAACACGTCTCTCTCATTTATTTGATTACAAAACTATTTCACCATTTGGGATACATTTAGTAACTTTCAGAACAGGCTTACAGCTTCTATTATCAAGTCCTGCCTCACGCTGCCATCTAGTGGTTCACAGAGTGACTGCAGGCAAAGCCTATTAAACTTCCAACCTATTCTTTCAGAAAAATAGCTTAAACACAGAAGCTTAAATAGTCCATATCAGAGTTCTATAACAACTGTTAGTAATATATATAAAACATAAATTATTTTATTTTACAAATGTTTCAAAGAAGTCATCCTACCAACTCCTTATCTAGGTCTTGTCATTTTACTCTTATTTTAATAATGTCAAGATTACTTTCATTTTATTCCTCCTTAGGTACTTTATTTTCTGGAACTATATATATATTTTTAAAGATTTTATTTATTTCTTCATGGGAGACAGAGAGAGAGAGCAGAGACATAGGCAGAGGGAGAAGCAGGCTCCCCGGAGGGAGCCTGATACGGGACTCAATCCCAGATCCTGGGATCAGGCCCTGAGCCAGAGGCAGACACGCTCAACCGCCAAGCCACCCAGGCATCCCTGGAACTATATTCTTTAAAAATTTTTAAAGACTCCTTGCTCATAAGAAACCAAAATCAATCATTTAGATTATATAGAAAAATAACAGTTCATTTTACAATAGTTTATTGTACACATAAGTACATTTTACATTTGTACAGTTTACTTCAATGGTGTAAGAACTCTATATTGCACTGAATCATTGTCCTTGTTATTTTATTTTTATTGAGGTAGAATTGATATAAAAGTTACATTAGTTTCAGTGCACAACATAATTCAATATTCATGTGTATTACAAAATGATCACTTACCACAATGTGGTAATAAGTCTATTAAGATCTGTCACATATATAGCTACAAAATTTTCTCTTTTTAAAGATTTATTTATTTTTAGAAAGAGGGACAGAAGGAGAGGGAGAAAATCTTAAGTAGACTCCCCACTAAGTGTGGAGCGTGACATGGGGGTCAATCTCACAACCCTGAGATCATGACCTGAGCTGAAACCAAGAGTCAAATGCTCAACTGATAGAGTAATTTTTTTTAATGCTTTATGAATTTATGTGTTATTCTTGCATAGCGGTCACTCCAATCTTTTCTGTATCATTCTGATTTTTATATATGTGCTGCCAAAGTGAGTACTGCAATATAATATTAACTTGTCATTACAGTAAACACATTACATCAACAAGAGTTGTTTGCATCTTATAACTGAAAGTTCGTACCTTTTGACCCCCTTCACCTATCTCTCCCACCCCCCTCAATCCCTGGTTCAGGCAACCACCAATCTATTCTCTCTATAACTTCAATTTTGTTCAGTTTGGTTTAAAATTTCACATTACTAGGGCACTTGGGTGGGTCAGTCAGTTAAGCGTCTGCCTTTGGCTCAGGTCAAGAAATCAGGGTCCTGGAATCAAGTTCTGCCAGGCTCCCTGCTCAGCAGAGAGTCTGCTTCTCCCTCTCCCTCTGCACCGTCCTCCCACCCCCAGTACTCTGTCTCTCTCTCAAAAAAATAAATAAAATCTTAAAAATAATAAAATTTTACATTATTGAGGTCATCAGTATCTGTCTTTTTCTGACTTATCTCACTTAGCCTAACACCCTCAAATGTCCATCCATGTTGTCACAAATGGTAAGATTACTCTCTTTTTAAATGAATATTCCATTGTGTGTGTGTGTGTGTGTGTGTGTGTGTATAATGAACTCCACAGTATAAAAGAACACAGAATCAGAGATGCTCAGGGGTTGAAGAGCTTCCACAGGGGCTCCATTCCTGCTACCTGCTCAGTGTGTGGATTTCCTAGACAACATCTCTACCCAGCGCTTTCCCAGCCGCTGCTTGAGTATCTTCTGTGTCTGAAACTCAGCATCTCCCAAGGGAATCACTTTGCCTTGAGACCGTGAGTGTTAGTGTTATTCCTTACCAAGTCCAGTAACTTCCTATAGCATCCTCCCATAACACCTTAATTCATCCTTGGCCATGCTGCATCCCCAATTTTTAACTCCACATTCATAAAGCAGCCCATTCAATAAGTGAAGACTGTTCTCCTGCCCTATCTTCACCTCTCCGGGATAGACACTGCCCACTCTCTCAGCCATTTCTCACTTGGCAAGTGTGCAACCTCACCCCTTCCTGACGCCAACCAGGAGCACCAGAGCCATACCTGTTGCCCTGTAATACTATGAGCATATTATTGTTAACTGTAGCCACATCATGATGGCATTTCATGGGCTTCCTGTGGCTTTTCCAAACATTTCTGCCAAAGCAACAATTATGCCATTCATTGCCAAAGTTGATTTTTATAGACTAAAGAGAAAAACCTGTTCTTTCTTCAGTGTTTTTTTTAAAAAGATTTATTTATTAGAGAGAGCGCGCATGCGCACACATGAGAGAGAGCAAGCACTAGCGAGCAGGGGGCATGGCAGAGGGAGAGGGAGAAGCAGACTACCCGCTGAGTAGGGAGCTGCCAATGCAGGGCTCTAACCCAGGACCCCGGGATCACGACCTGAGCCAAAGGCAACCGACTGAGCCCCACAAGCGCCCTCTTCAGCGTTTTATATGTTGATTGTGAGCCCATGGCTCCCACTTGCTAAACCAGCTAGTGTCATAGCTATTGCTCTTTGAAGACACTACTAGCAGTCCCCCCAGAACTGTCTCTCCTTTATCTCTAGGGGTTTGATTGTTTCCCGGCCTCCACTATGATTATATGAGACCACAGAATCAAATTCTTGACAAAAGTGTGTGAGCAGAAGTGACATTTATGACTTCCAAAGCATCTGATGAAAAATCAATCTCTCATCTTGGACTTGCCTCGGAATTCCTTCAAGCAGGCTGGAAACAAGGAGATCCACTGTGGATGATGACTGAGTCCTAACAACTCAATTCCTTAATGACTTCCTAGAACAGAGCTCAACTTCCTACCAGGGATGTTACAAAGAGAAACAGACATCTGTATTCTCAAATCACTGCAATCGGGGCTTGTTACAAGAGTTTAGCCTAAGGGTACTTGGGTGGCTTGGTCAGTTGAGATTCTGACTCTTGGTTTCAGTTCAGGTCATAATCTCGGGGTTGTAGGATTGAGCCCCTTAGAGGGTCCCATATTCTATGGGGGGTGTGCTTGAGATTCTCTCCCTTTCCTCTGCCTCTCTCCCTACTCATGCGAGCATGCTCGCTCTCTCTCTCTCAAATAAATAAATCCATCTATTTATCTATCTATCTTTAAAAGAAAAAAAAACTAAGGCAGGATGGCTCAGTCAGTTAAGCATCTGCCTTCAGCTCAGGTTATGATCCAGGGACCCTGGGATCGAGCCCTGCATCAGGCTCCCTACTCGGAGCCTGCTTCTCCCTCTCCCTCTACTGCTCCCTCGTTTGTGCTCTAATAATAAAATCTTAAAAAAAAAAAAAAAAAAAAGAATACACATAAAACAAAACTAAGAACTTAGGTTCTACCACTACTAAAATACCTTCCCAGCTTTTGTAATTTGAAAATTTGATGAGCAGACATGCTATTATTTTTAAAGCAATCATTGATAAATATCAGTCAGAATGAGCAGGGAACAAAAACACTCTAAGAAGGTAAATGTAATTCTTCATTTTCATATTATTGTACTAATAGAGGCAAATGATTCTCAGGGCATAAGAAAAAAGCACTTGCAAGTGGAAGGCTCTGAAGTAAGCCAATTCTAGAACAGAGCTTGTTTCTGCCTACCCTATTTTACACCCTTCTGGATAAAAGGAAGATGTTGAGCACTAGAGGTACTCTTCAGATTAAATTACTGGGAAAGGCCCTCTAAAAACATCTGGATTTTACTTAGGAAAATCTACCCTAATATTTAAAAATGTAAAGCTTTTCAATTTCTCCTTATCATGAGACTATGGATAAATGAGTGCTGGACCTAAAACTAAGCCAAAAGAATTTCTGTACATCACAGGGCACACTCAGAGTAAAAAGGCAACCTATGCAAATAAGAGGGAATATTTTGCAAATCATACATCTGATAAAGGATTATTTAGAAAATATAAAGAATTCCTACAACTCAGCAAAAAACCTGATGAAAAAATGGACAAAGGATGTCATGAATAGACACTTTTCTTTTTTTTTTTTTTGAAAATAGACATTTTTCCAGAGAAGACATATAAATGGCCAATGAGCACATGAAAAGATGTTCAATGTCACTAAACATCAGGGAGACAAAAATCAAAAATACAATGAGATTCCACCTCACACCCACTAGAATTGCTATTATCAAAGCAAAACCAGTAACAAGTGTTGGCAAGGACATGGAGAAATTTGCACCCTTGTGTAATGGCGTAACCATTACAGAAAACAGTGCGGTGGTTCCTCAAAAATGAAAAACAGAATTACAACACAATCCAGCAATTCTACTTCTGGGAATACACCCAAAAGAATTTAAAGTAGGGTCCCGAAGAGACAGTTATATACTCATGTTCACAGCAGCATTAGTCCTAAGAGCCAAAAGGTGGAAGCAATCCAAGTGTCCATCAACAGAAGAATGGATAAACAATATGTGGCTTATTCATACAATTCAGACATGTGCTATAGTATGGATGAACCTTGAGGACATTATGCTCAGTGAAATAAGCCAGTAACAAAGGACAAATACTGTATGAATCCACTTAAATGAGGTATCTAGAAGGTAGAAAGGTGACTGCCAAGGGCTGAAGAGAGGGATGGGAGTTGTTGTTTTTAAGAGTACGGAGTTTCAGTTTGGAAGGAGGAAAGAAGTTCTAGAGATTGGCTGCTCAACAATGTGAATGTACTTAACACTACTGAACTATACACTTAAAAGTGGTCAAGATGGGGGCACCTGGCTGGCTCAGTCAGTTAAATGTTCTGACCTTCGGTTCAGGTCACGATCCTGGGGTCCTGGGTTCAAGCCCCGAGTTGGCCTCCCTGCTCAATGGGGAGCCAGCTTCTCCCTCTCCTCCCTGCTCATGCGCTTTCTCTTGCTATCTCTCTGTCTCTCTAATAAAAAAAACAAAATCTTGTTTAAAAAATGGTTAAGACAGTAAATTTCATGTTATTTTCCCACAATTAAAACATTTTAAAAGCAGTATCAAATTTGTTCCAAGGCCACCTTTACGTTTAACTCTTAGTAGAATACCAGGCACAAATAACATTTAAAATAGAATTTTCTCAAGGCCCTAGCCCAGGGATACAAAGTCCTACAGAAGAAAATGGTTTCCTAAAAAAGATAACATGCAATGAAGGCAGACATGGTCTATAGCTGAAATGTTTATTAGAAGAATGAGGACATATCTATCACTGAGTACTACACAATACAGAAATACTTAAAAAGTTAACATTAAAATATCTTTATTATCTTCTACCAATTAAGAGCTTTTTAAATTTATTTCGAAAATAAATAAATTAAAATAAAAATAGAAATTTTATTCCAGTCTCAACAAGACTTCAAATCAGGTAAAGATGAAGAGCTCCCAAACCACCTACTTATCTGTAGGTGGCAGTAAAAGCACAGTGTTTTATGTCAATGCAGCCTTGAAATATCAATTTTCAGTGGCTGCATTAACTGTGCAGGTTCTCTTACTGTTACTAAATTCTATGAACTTCTGTAATACAATGTTTCTCCTGCCCTAATCCTTTCACCCCCAGCTGGTACTCCAACAACCCCAATTTTTTTTTTTTTTTGGGTCTCATTCCTTGGCTTGATAGGTCTTTGTGATCATATCTACCTATATCTACCTAGAAACATGAGGTATTCAATTCTGAGGACATGGCAGTCTTCTTTCTTACAGAAAAACACACAAACACCAGTCAAATCAATAGCCTATTTACTAAGGTTATTGATGTGAAGCATTCTGTTAGGTACTCGGAAGTCCCTGAAGATGGATGTGCCAGGTCGTTACCAAGACAGACACACAATGTACAGAATAACACAAAAGAAAAGTGTGCTGTCAAGGGAGGAACAGCAATACAACCATCAAGGACAGATATCCCAGGCACCTCTAACTCCCAGTTCTAAGAACTTCTGATTACTGTTAGGAGAATAAAGCCTATACTAGAAGCAGGATGAAGCAGCCCAAGGGTCTGCATCCCTCAGTCCAAACACACACCTCTGCAAGCTCTCTGCGACTCTCTGAAGGTGGTATCACCTACCTGCTTCCTTCCCCTGTCTGTTGAGATTCTTTTAGACCATGTGGCTGGCTGGTGGCAAGAGGCTGTATGAACAAAGGTCATACACTTCTCATCACGAATATCCATACAAGGGGCCCCTGGCCAGCTCAGCTGGTAGAGCATGTGACTCTTGATCTTGGGGTTGTGAGTTTGAGCCCCATACTGGGTATAGAGCCTAATTAAAATTAAAAAGAAGAAGAATATCCACAAGAAAAAGTATAAGCAATAAGAAAATAGCAACTGACTCATCACTAGGGAGCACATTAATTTATAAGCATAAGAGGGAAAGTTCTGGCAAACAGCTCTTCTGAGTAACCCAGAAATCAGTGCAGTTTTATCACCAAGGAAACAAAAAGCCTGCATGATTTTGGGGTCTTCCTCTGCAGGCTGATTATAATGTCTCCTCGAGGTCCTCAGTCACCAAGAATGACAGCTCTCCCGGGAGAGGGTGGGAGACACAGTGACTGGACGGCAGCCTGCACCTGGTGCTTTCTCACAGCCACTCCTGCTGCCTACCGCATATAAGAGGGACGGTTACGGGAGAAAGGTGAAAGGAGGTAGGCAAATTAGCTGCAACCATCGAACAAGCTACTAGAAATGGCTGTGTAAAGAATGAGTAGAATCAAATCTGTTAAGAGCAAGTTGACTTAAAGATAAATGGAAAATGAGGTAAAAACACACACTGAAGACCACCACAACATGACACAGATGGAGGGCAGAGGCCAGAAACACACAGACCCCTCAGCGCTCTGGGTGCTCTGTTTCAGACGAGGCCCCAGACACCTACATACACATTCAAGGGTTTCTCCAAATGAGTCCTGGACACATTGAGGTTTTTTTCATGCAGTGATGTAAGGACACAGATCCCCAAGTCCTGGCCCATGTTTCTCATCTGCAGGCCTACAAAAATTCAGAGGGAGACAAAGATAAAATACCCACTGTAGCGGGAAGAGTTACTTAGAATTGTATGGTGCCAAGGGTGGGAAGTCTTTCCAGAAAGCCTTATCCAACTTCCCCTTTCTTCCAGTTGGGGAGAGTGATGATCAACGAAATGAATTTTTTTTTTAGGATAACTCAGCAAATTAACTAGTGGAAGAAGCAGAGCTCCCACACTACACTCCCAGTCTGAAAATTCCCAAGAAAAATTTAAATGTGCCGCGAAGCAAGAAAGGGGACATTTCAGGCAGGAGAGAGACGGAGAAAACTAGTATTCTGGTGTCTAAAACATATATTTTACATAAGCTCCAAGGAATTAGAGGACTCACAAGATGTCTAAAAAAGTTACAAATACAGCTTGCAAGAGGCAGAGACACTCAACCCAGTCCTTGCCAACTTAAAGCACAAGCTTTAAAACAAACAAACAAAACTCTTTTTGAATATAAAATGTAATACACATACCAAAAAGTGCAGCATGCCGGAAAATCCATTTGCTTTTTTTCCCCCTTCTCCATCCTGTTCTGTTCAAGAGGCTGAGGGTACAGACTGCACCCAAAGGCCCCAGCTTTCGCTGTGTTCGGCTGATGTGAGCCTCAGAGCAGACCGAAGTGGAGAGAAACCCGAGGCTGGGGGATTTATTCCCCTGGTTCCCTCAGGCTCACTGTCCCTCAACAGGAAGTCACTACTAGTCTCCAGGCAGGTTCCCTTCCTTCCAGGTTCTAGTAACCTCTCCAGCCCTAGATTTCTTCGTGCCTAAGCGGGGGCAGACACCACAAGGCAACAGTCCGGCCAGTTTCCCCTTTCCCCACAAGGTTCCAGTCTTGTGTCATGAGATCCTTACAAATAAACCCTCCTTGATTTATCTTAAAATTTGTTTTTTACAGACACCCTTACAGATACAAGGACAAACCATAAATATACAGTTTAATGAATTATCACAAAATAAACACTGGAGTTACTAGCACTTAGATCAATGAACAGAACTTGCCAGTATCCTGGAAGTTCTCCCGGTATGCCCTCCTTATTATATGCACCCACAGCTCTCCAGAGAGTTTCAACACCTAAGCATGAATCCCTAAACATTGTATTTCAATTTGGTCTACTTTTTGAAATTCACATAAATGAAATCATAAAACAGAAATTCCTTCATGTCTGGCTTTTTTCACAAAACATAATATACACAGATTCACCTATATTGTTGCACGTGCCTGCTATAGGATTCATTTTGATCATGAGAAGCATTCACCTGTACTCTACACAAGTGATATTTATCCATTCTACAGCTGAACATTTGGGTTGTTTCTAGAGCTACTGGAAATAATGCTACTATAGATATCCTTACCTATGTTTCCTGATGCCCAAGACCATGCATTTCTACCTAGGAGGGGAATTGGATTCATAGGGTAGATGTATCTTCATTTTACTACTTAACAACCATTTTCCAAACTAAAACACCTGCCAGCAATACACAAGAGTTTGTAGTTGCTGGAATATACTATTTCCCTTAACTGTAAGACCAGAGTCTGTAGAAAGCCACCAGATACCACACAGTTCTACTCAATCAGCTATCCTCAGGACTCTGATTGGACTTCTGGTCAGCTAGTGGAATGTTACACTGCTCACTCTTGGCCTGGGGTCTTGCAAGATTTCAGTGGGTTCAGGACTAATTTTACTGTCATGTAGCAGCCTTCTCCTAAGGTCCTCTAAGTGAGAGAATCTTAGTATCTTTAAAGAGCTCTACTTTCATTGCTGATTTACATCTATTTTAACTAGAATTATATATAGATCACTTTGGTCATCTAGGGTCAATTTGTTTGCTATGAGTTAAGTAACTGCCTGATTATATGTTTGTAAAATTTTCCAACTGTACAAAAATTGCCAAGGAAAAGGAATTTGAGGATTGCTAAATTTATAATTTAGGAAATCAAGTGAAAAGGAGGTTCCAATTAACTGACTGTAGATTTATAGCTATAAGCTGTGGACATTTTTTCTTAAAAACAGATTTAGACAAATAGTACTACCTCAATCTTCTTTACCCAGAAAACACTATTCAATTAAGCTCCCTCATTAAAAGCAAAAACAAAACCACATACACAAAAACAGAACAGGTCGTTTAGATACAAGTTTGACAGAGACAGACAGTAGAGTAACAAAGATTCCACGACCTCAAAGTGGGGGACCGTTAGGGCCAAACTGTAAGATTCTCCTTCTAGTTCAGAGCATCCTCACTTCCCTCACAACCCTCTTCTTGGGAGACAGGTGGGCTGTTGACCCACCACTCCAGCCTTCATTGCTTATGGCCACCCACGCTGGGAAAAATGAACATCAAGTACAGTGATCCCCTTCCCAAAACGTTGGGGTAAGGAATGAGAATGAGGGGCGCCTGGGGGCTCAGTCGGTGAAGTGTCTACCGGCAGTTCAGGTCTTGATCTGAAGGTCCTGGGATCAAGGCCCACATCAGGCTCCCTGCTCAGTGGGGTGTCTGCTTCTCCCTCTCCCTCTGCCCCTCCCTGCTCATGCTCACTCTCTCTCATTCACTCTCTCTCTCAAATAAATAAATAAAATCTTTTAAAAAAGGATTAGAACAAAAACCCCCACTTACACATGCAATGGTAAAGAGAAATATGTTTAGATAAGGAAACATAATTCTATTTGTGGTGTAAACAAATCTCTAATGCAGAGCACATTTTATAATTGGGATTTAATGTATAAATCTATTAACTACATCCTTCCTAATAATTATGAAATTGTCCTAACTAAACTATATTCACTCAAAAACTGGGCTCAAGTGCTAAAATAAAAATTCATTGAGTTCTTTTAATATTCTAAACCAGAATTCAAAAATGGAACGAAAACAGATTACTTCACAAAATGAAACCCCTTGGATATCTGTAATCCCTTTTTTGCAAGGTGAAAAATTTCTCTTTTACTCATATTCCAAAATAACTGAGGAAAGTACATCTGCATGAACAGTCCCAGAATGACGTAAGTTTTTCTACTTGAATAAAAAATTTATTAGGCTCAAGTATTAAAGAAGCAAACTAGACACTTAAGAGTTTACTTCTCAATCCATTGTTTACTTGTTGCCAAAAGGTTTGGGGGAATTGTTCCCACTCTAATTCTTTTTTACAACCAACATACAGGTATTGTGGAGGACCAGCAACACAAAGAACAGTGCAAAGTGTCACAGGTCATGGAGAGGAGAGAAGGGTCACTGCCAGAGCTTGAGTCTCCACATCTGTCTGCTGATTGGCAGGTCCCCTCCCCTAAGAGGGTCAAAGCATCCCTGATGCCATCACCCCACTCAGTAATCCACCCATGACTCCCTTGCCCCTCTACTTCTTCAGTCACAGTCCACCAATATTTATTAAATGCTTGCTATACACACACACACACACACACACACACACACACACACACACCCCACATGCCAACCCCAAGAAACTATGGTTTTTATTTGAGGACAGAAAGAGCACAGGCCCTCAAACTGTCTTAAGTTCAAAAAACAAATAGTTAAGTTCATGTACCTTTTAAAAGTTGACAAATCATGCATAACCAAAAATAAAGAAAAGTAAAATTTTAAGACAAGCAAATGAGATTTTTTTTTTTTTAAGAAAAGAGAAAGTTTAATGCAACAGGGCAGACAATGATTAGGTTTGCTCACTTCCCTTTCCATTGGTTTCACTTCCCTTTCTAGGTTAGAATACTCCAAACATGTAAATTATTCCACTAAAGAATTCCAGTCCTTTCTTAGCAATTTGCAAAGATGTTTATATAAAAGGAATTATTTCTAGACTTCCATGCAACAGAAAAGGGTTAGGATGCATTGGAGATTAAAAAATAAAGCAGGGGCAGCTCAAGTCATGATCTCAGGGTCCTTAGATTGGCCCTATGTCCAGCAGAGAGCTGGCTGGAGATTCTCTCTCCTTCCCCTTCTGTCCCTCCCTCACAATCCCCTCTCTCTTAAAACAACAACAAAAAAAGACAAACCAAAGTGGATAAATGCAAATGCAACGCAGAAGCAAATAACAGAGGACCCCAATTTTAACCACTTAACAATAAAAGTGGGCATTTTATGACTTCAGGAACTTTGTAGTGCAGGGTTAACTCTGTTTAGGTTAGTACTAAGTGCCAGACACTATGTTCAGCATTTGGGATTTTTCTGGTTTAGAGGCCTCATAATCCTATCACATGAGTATTATTTCTATCTTAACCGTATAGAAACTACGTAGGAACAGAGATTCAGAGGGGTTAAGTAACTAGACAAAGTCCCACAACTTAGAAAGTGAAGAAACTACTATGAACCCCATTCTAGTCAACATCGAATCGCATTCTCTTTCAATAGGTGATGCAGACTTTAAGCATCAAAGTAAACAAACTGAACACATTTTCCTCTTTTTGTTTGATTCTCTTTAAGTACAGGCCATCACTTCAAGGGGAGTTTATGCTAATCATGACCTCATAAACAAATCACTTGTGAGAGAAACCACATCCAGGGCAAAGTCAGAAGTTAAAAAAGCCTTATTTCAGAGAGTACTTCCTGAAAGAGACAAAGCAGCAATTGCAGCCAAACGAGTACCAACTCCTGTGCCAAGTTTTACATTTGAAACAACTTTGTAAAGGAAAAGAAGAGCCTGAAACAAAAGAAATACTGCAACTTCTTAAATATACCATTTCTAGAAAGAGCTATTTTAACACAAGATATCTCTTTTAGATAACTGGGTATGACGAAAAATGCTCTTCTCTAACACAGCCTTTTGATGGACAGGAGGTAAGTAGCATTTAGTTAATTTCCTCACATATTATCCACTAGGTAATGCTACACTACAGAGGTATAAACTTCTAGTTATAAAATAAGTCATGGGGATGGAAAGTACAGTATGGGAAACATAATCAATAATATTGTAATAACTTTGTATGGTGACAAAAAAAAGTAGTGCTAAGTTACAAAATCATTTAATAATATGTTGCTGACACTATGCTGGCAAAGGACCTTGAAATGGGTTATGCTGTCATCTTCCTGCACTATTAATGTGATTTTTTAAATTTATTTTCAACATTGTTTTATGTTAATAGTAAATAATTTTTTCAACTTAAAAAATGCTGATATGATAAATCATAAGTATATTTAGGAGTCTTTGTCACTTGGTTTCAATTACACTGTTTCACAAAATGTATTAAATGCTTTAAAAAAAAAAAAAAAAAAAGACTATGGGGCACCTAGGTGGCTCAGGGTCAAAATCACTATTTTTGGCTAAGGTCATGATCTCAGGCTCTTGAGATCAAGCCCCACATCAGGCTCTGTGCTCAGTGCATAGTCTGCTGGAGAAAAATTCTCTCTCTCCCTCTGCCCTTTCCCCTCACCGTACTCTCTCAAATAAATAAAGCTTTATTTAAAAAAAGACTATAGATAATCACTGAATCTAAAGTTTTTAAAACAGTGACTTGAAAAAATAAAATAAAATGCTGACTTGAAAACAATCACTTTCTAATATTTATCCAAAAATGTATCTGTGTGTACAGAGCACAACCAATCTGGTAATGCCTTTAAAACATGCATTACACATATTTTTTTCAACCTTAAGCAAATGAATACAAGTGTTGGTGACATAAAAGCAGCTTGAGCCCAATGGAGATTAAAAAATTTACTCATAAAGGGTTTGTAACTATGAAATTTACATGACAAAATTCAGTGATGAGGAGGGGGGAAGGGAGTCCAAACACAGTATCAAAAGATAAAAAAGAGGGACGCCTGGGTGGCTCAGCAGTTTAGCGTCTGCCTTCAGCCCAGGGTGTGATCCTGGAGACCCGGGATCCAGTTCCGCGTCGGGCTCCCTGCATGGAGCCTGCTTCTCCCTCTGCCTGTGTCTCTGCCTCTCTCTCTTTCTGTGTCTCTCATGAATAAATAAATAAATTCTCTAAAAAAAAAAGAGAGAGAGAGAGAGAGAAAGATACAAAATTTCATTTATATTACAATTACTACTATTTAAAAATTCAATGAAAATTTAAAAATAGTAAAGAGTCCAAAATTATTCTCCTCGATATGATACTGGAGATTTTTCTATATAATACTTTTCTCATTTGATAGAAATTAAAATTCTAGTCACATCAATATTTGGATATTTTAATAATATAAGTATAGGCTACTAATACATAGACTTCTATTCCAAAATCATATCTAACCTAGATACTTGGCAAACTAGCTATAGTCAAGAAGGAAGGAAAAAAGGGAGAAGTGTAAAAACGAACTCCTATCTTGTGTTTGTCCACAGCAACTGCTCAAATTCTATTTATTTATTTATTTAGCTCAAATTCATTTTATATTCTCAACAGCCCCTGATGCCACTAACCAGAATGCTAATCACCCCCACAGTTCTCACCAAAGACAGACTCAGGGTTGAATTAGAGACAGCCCACTCTGCAAAGTGACATTTCTGAAGGAAACTTTTCTTGCACCTCTAAGTCAAGTCTAAGATACCACAAGATTCCATCTCTTCATAAGCACCTTTATTCTTAAAATCATTGTTGTTGACGTTGCATCATGGGTGATGGAAGTTTTACTCTGGTGAGGGGTCGATGCTATTTATAATCACAACTGAACTTTCTATTAGAAGTGAACATTTTTTTTTGGTGATGGGAATTTGTTTTTGCATGCATCTAAAGTTACTGAATGACTTCTAATTAAGAACTACTTTTTCTTTAATATTCCTTTTTAAAATTTAATTTGCCAAATAATACTTCAGTGTCTTTATGTAGTTAGAGTAAGGGCATAAGAGTTACTATACTAGCAATGTCCTCTTCTCAAGGTGTTGTTTCCTGGCACATCAGTGACGTCCATTTCTGGGACACTGGTAAATACCATCGGGAAGACAGCATTAAGCCCTTCCAACTAACTTTGAGTGAAAAACTAGCTCATCTATTCTTCTAAGAGTCAGGTTCTTGATCTGTAGACCATGGCAGAACATGCTGTTTCTAGAACTATGATAATTGAGAAAGAACATAATACTATGAGGAAGTGTTTCCATTTCAAAAAAAAAATAGGCTTAATAACTAACCAAGCAAATATTCATTGACAAACTAGAGTAGCTGCTGCGGGTCCTTCCTTCACTCATCCATCAATTCAGCAAACATTTACTTAATGAGGACTCCTATGGACTCAAGCAGCAGTGGAAATATAGCAGCCAAAAGGAAAAGTTCCTGCTCTCAAATGAGAATTAATGTGAATCAACCAGTTGTGTGGTTCCTTTATTAGTTTTCTAATCCACATTTTATACATTAAAACTATATTTAATGAGTAAAAGTTAATCTTTTGGACATTACTAACCTGGATTACAAAACATTTAAACAGAATAAAGATGATAAAAAGTAGCAAACTATTTTGTAAGATTCAAAATTCAGAATGACCTTCTCCCAATTAGTCCCAATCCAAGAACATTTATTATAAGAATAACTGCTACCCAATTACACACTACAGGAAAAAGTCATTTAAAAGGGGGGGGATCCCCTGGTGGCTCGGTAGTTTGGCACCTGCCTTCGGCCCAGGGCATGACCCTGGAGTCCTGGGATCGAGTCCCATGTCGGGCTTCCTGGATGGAGCCTGTTTCTCCCTCTGCCAGTGTCTCTGCCTCTCTCTCTGGGTCTTTCATGAATAAATAAATAAAATCTTTAAAAAAAAAAAAAAAAAAAAAAAAGGTTATTCCCTAGGGGAAAAGGGAGGCGAGCAGAGAGAAAAAATAAATAAATCTGCCAGTGCTTTATAACACACAGACCATTTTAATGGGTCAGTGCACATGAGTAATAGTATCTAGGAAGTGGATTTCTTAATAAATACTAAGACACATATATTGACTGTACAACATAAAATACTCTTAAAATTAAAATCCACTGACACAGCAAGTCAAGTAGGACAGTGTTAAGCATTTATTTTTCAAAAAGGTTTTATTTCTATTATTCTTAACTATTTTACAGTTTCTAAGTGTCATTCCCCCAACAATCTATAAGATGACCACTCCTCACAATCAAGCTCAACCTGGCCCTTCCAACAATTCACATCCAGAAGAATACAAGATCGCAGCCCTTGTCTTCTACAGCTGTATCTTCATAATTGGATTATTTGTTAATGCCACTGCCTTATGGGTTTTTAGTTGTACTACCAAGAAGAGAACCACTGTAACCATCTATATGATGAATGTGGCACTATTGGACTTAATATTTATAATGAGCTTACCCTTTCGGATGTTTTATTATGCAAAAGGTGAATGGCCATTTGGAGAGTACTTCTGCCAGATTCTTGGGGCTCTCACAGTGTTTTATCCAAGTATTGCTCTATGGCTTCTTGCTTTTATTAGTGCCGACAGATACATGGCCATTGTGCAGCCAAAATATGCCAAAGAACTTAAAAACACAGGCAAAGCCATGCTAGCATGTGTGGGAGTCTGGATAATGACCCTGACAACCACCATCCCGCTCCTACTGCTCTATGAAGACCCAGATAAAGCCTCCACACCCCCCACCTGCCTGAAGATTTCTGACATCACCCACTTAAAAGCTATTAACATGCTGAACTTCACTCGACTGATATTTTTTTTCTTGATTCCCCTGTTCATCATGATTGGGTGCTACTTAATCATCATTCATAGTCTCCTTCATGGGAAGACATCTAAGCTGAAACCAAAAGTCAAGGAGAAGTCTATAAGGATCATCATCACACTCATGGTACAGGTGCTCGTCTGCTTTATGCCTTTCCATATCTGTTTTGCTTTCCTGATGCTGGAAGGGGATGAGAACAGTTACAATCCCTGGGGAGCCTTTACCACGTTCCTCATGAATCTCAGCACCTGTCTGGATGTGATTCTCTACTACATTGTTTCAAAACAATTTCAGGCTCGAGTCATTAGTGTCATGCTCTACAGAAATTACCTTCGGAGTGTGCGCAGAAAAAGCTTCCGATCAGGTAGTTTACGGTCACTAAGCAATGTAAACAGTGAAATGCTTTGAATGATAAGCAGGTTTCTGTTTTTAATTTCTTTATATTCACTTTACTAACTATCCTAAGGTCACTGGATATTCTGTATATTACCAAGCCCCTTCTCTCCTGAAAAAAAAAAAAAAAAAAAAAAAAAAGAAACTTAAGAAACACTTTTGTGGGGATCCTACTATGTGGCAACATAATTAAATATTCTAAGTTTCTAATGAATTCATTATTTTTATTTTCAAAACTTGTATAAAACATATTCGTGAGTTACTGAGAGAAAAATATCCAATTTATATCTCAAAATCAAGCTTTATCTAAATACACAGTTGACAACTTTTTGGATTTAATTCTATGTGCAAGTGAATCATGATGTCAATCAGGTCAGTAGGCCAAAAAAAAAAAAATCCACTTACTGTTCAAAATAAATTAAATTATTAAATTATAATTTGATTTAAACCAAAACCAAAGTTCCCTCTGGTTTAGTTTACATTCGGGATTGATGGTCTAAATCTTACAATATTTTGTGTTCTAAATATCAAAGATTCCTACACAAACAATTATATTCAACCCATCACTGTTACTTGCCGCAAACCAAAATTAGCAGGAACAATCACCAGAAGGGACCTGCAAAGGCAATCACCATCAGCCCTCCCCTACTCTGAATTCATTTTCTTTTGGAAACAGACTGGAGTCACTGAATAATGCTTACAGAGAGCCTACTATGTACCAGAGTCTACTTACAACCAATGCAAGAGACCTAATCTGAGACCCTATTTCTGCCCAACAACCCAAGTCCATTCCTATGACATGAAGTTTCTGCTGTAGGGTAAAAACTTTTCTCCAATATAAACATTTTGCTCTTCTTATTGATTAAACATCATATTACAAGAGGATGATTTTTTTCCCCAGGCTGTATATCACAGTATAATAGCACCAGTCAGGGACCCTGGATTCTCACCCTAGCCTTGCCATTTAATTTCCCCTAATAAAATAACAAACCAAGTAACTTCCCCATTTAAAAAGAAAAGAAAGTGAACTATAATCGGTAAAGCACATATTATTCTAAATATTATGGAAGCACGCAAATGAGTCTACCATTACTTCCTCTCTGCTAAATCATTTTCATTACTCTTAACATGATCACCTCCTAATGGGACTAAGAATCAAATAAATGCATTAGTTAGAAACGGATTTCTAGAATTAACATGGGTAAATTCATATTCTTAAAAAAAAAGAGAGAAACACGAAGGAGACTAATCATAAAACAGTGTTTTAATACTGGAAGATCCCTTACATAATCTTCTCATCTAATCCTTGTTTGTTTGTTTGTTTTTAAGATTTTTTTTTTTTTTAATTCATGAGAGACACAGAGAGAGACCGAGAGAGGCACAGGCACAGACACAGGCAGAGGGAGAAGCAGGCTCCATGCAGGGAGCCTGATGTAAGACTTGAACCCTGGACTCCAGGACCACATCCTGGGCTGAAGGCAGGTGCTAAACTGCTGAGCCACCCAGGGATCCCCTAATCCTTCTGTTTTATATATAAAGAAACCAAAGTCCAAAGATATTATATAACTTGCTCAGCTGAGAATCAGGACTAGAAATCAAGTTTCTGTTATGTTAACCACCAATTTTCAATACTAAAAGCAAACAAGTTCACAGAACACAAACATTCTCAGAGCTACATAAGATAAAGTAGTCTCAAGGTGATACTAAGACGTAGTTCCTCCACAAAGAGAAAACTACTTGAAGTTTTAAGTCTGAATAATCAAGTAAGCAAGGTACTTTAACAAACATCTTTCAACAAAAAATTAGGGGCACCTAGTTGGTTCAGTGGTTGAACATCTGCCTTTGGCTCAGGGCATAATCCTGGGGTCCTGGGATGGAGTCCCACATTGGGTTCCCCACAGGAAGCCTGGTTCTCTCTCTGCCTAGGTCTCTGCCTCTATCTCTGTGCCTCTCATGAATAAATAAATAAAATCTTTTTTAAAAATAATAAAATAAAATAAATAATTATTTCTGAAACATGTGAGTTCCTGTATTGGATATATAGCTTGTGGTATCTATGTACTCATAGCCTACTCTCAACTATACAGTTTAGTCTGCTCTTACATAATTTATTATTTTATTATTGTTATATTTAACTTCTATTTTTTAAAGATTTTAAGTACACCCAGTGTGGGGCTTGAACTCGCAACCCTGAGATCAAGAGTTGCATGTTCCCCTGACTAAGCCAGCCAGACACCCCTTGTATATTTTATGAAATGACAAGTTCTCTGCAATCGGTTTTCTTGATAAGAAGAATTTTATTTGGGAGCACAAAATACAAAAAAAGCTTTATTGGCACAAAGTGGAAATATATCTTATGGTTTTAACAGTAAAACTACAGATAATTTAAAGCACAATTAAAAAATAATTTCATTAAGTGTTGTAAATCAGATACATTTTAACATGATGTGTGAAAACTCAAAATTCCACTTATTCTGGAGAACTTCGATTCTGAGAAGTTCTCAGAACATTGTAACACCCATATGTAAGTGCTAACAACTAAAAATACCAAGTATATAAGGACAGGTATGTGACAGGCATGCATTTCTAGAAGCACCTAATATATATGGCTTTTAATGGAGTTATCTTTATTTTCAAAACATAATGACTACATTTTCTGATTTTTAAATAACAGTCTTGAGAATCTATCAGATGCCAGGTATAATTTCTATTCAGAACACTAGAAAAAGAGACGAAGATGTCTATGTCCAAAGGCCTTACCTTATAGCCTTATGAAACGACACTGCAATCAAGACTATCCTTTCAACATTACAGAATGTAAGGCAATGAGTACATAAAGTAAAACTAGTTCTCCCTCAAACAGCCAGAAGAATGGCATGGAAGGCCCAGGTAATGATGACAATGACAACATAATGTGATAAATGTTAGGAATCTTAATAAATTTGTTGGAATACACATAAAAGGATAATTACTGCAAAAAAGAAAACCAAGCAGACATGAGAATACAAATACATAACATGTTAAGAAAGCTGAATGAGCAAGGGAGTGGCTTGAAGGGAACTGGGACCAGATTATGAGGGCTCTGAAGGGAAAGAAGGGAAAGAAGAAAACCAATATGAGGTCAGTGTTGTTACTGCTAGGATGCTTGTATGAAAGAGCTAATTCTTTCCACTGCCTGGGAAGTAGAGTACTGATCCTCAATTTACATATGAGGGTCAACTATAAACTGAGCTCAGGAAGGGAACTAGAGAGAGGTCACTTGTTCAAGATTATACACATGTACCAATGTGGGAGAGCTGGAATCTCAAATCTGGTATATCTGATAGCCAAGCCTCTGCATTTCCACTATTCCAGACTGGTCTGATGCCATCTTGGAGGAATCTGGTTTTTACTTTGAAGGAAATGAGGATTTAAAGGATTTTAAAAAGGAAGACTGGCACAGTTGAACTTGCATTTTGGAAGGATAACTTCTGACCACATTGCATGGGATGCTTTGAAATGGACAGCAAGACTAAAAGAATTACTGCAAAAGTCTAAGCAGAAAAAGATCAGAGTTTAGGGGTGCTTGAGTGGCTTAGTTAGTTAAGCATCCGCTTTCAGCTCAGGTTCATGATCTCAGGGTCCTGGGTCTGCCCTGCATCAGGCTCCCTGCTTAGCATCTCCCTCTGCCCCTCCCCCTGTTTGTGCACGCACTTCCACTCTCCCTCTCGAATAAATAAATAAAATCTTAGGGAACCCTGGGTGGCGCAGCGGTTTGGCGCCTGCCTTTGGCCCAGGGCGCGATCCTGGAGACCCGGGATCGAATCCCACGTCGGGCTCCCGGTGCATGGAGCCTGCTTCTCCCTCTGCCTGTGTCTATGCCTCTCTCTCTCTGTGTGTGACTATCATAAATAAATAAAAATTTAAAAAAAAAAATTTAAAAAAAAAAAATAAATAAATAAATAAAATCTTAAAAATAAATAAAAAATAAATAAAATACAAAAACAAAAACAAAAAATAAATAAATAAATAAATAAATAAATAAATAAATAAATAAATAAATAAAATAAAATCTTAAAATAAAAAAAATTCAGAGTTTAGACTGACCTGATAGCAGGAGTAAAGAAGATGGGGTGAACAGATGATTTATACAGGACTTCGAATTAATAGGACCTGGTGGTGCCCCATTCCAAGGATGAGAAAAGAGAAAGACTGGATGATCATGTAGATGGAAATGCCATTAACAGAGATGGGAGCCCAGCAAAAGAGGAGATTAGAAGAGAGGAGAGCTTGGAACATGACAAATTTTCTCGGAGTCTTAGAAGTCACTAGGAAATATGACTCTAGCAAGATCAGGAGAGTAATACGGGCTGGAAATAGAGAGCTGGGAAACAAACAACAGATGTTAACTGTAGCTGACTGAAGCCATGGGAGTGGACAAGAAAGCCCAGAGAAAGCTCAGAGTGAGCTTGAGGAAGGAGCCACACATAGTAAGATCAAAACACACCAAGAGGGAGCAGAGTGTTGGGGTCAAGGGAGCAGGTGAGTTCACGAAATAATGGGCTGTCAAAAGGATTTATGAGCTACTGAAAGGTCAAATAGAACAACTGAAAATAAGCCCCTGACTTTAAAAATTAGTTGGTTGTTGGGGACATTTATAAGAGAAGTTTTAACAACAGTGAGGTTAAAAAAAGAGTTAAACAGACATGAAGAATTGTAGAGAGTGCAGATAAATTTGGCATTGGCGGCAAAGAAAAAGGGTAACACGATGTGATGTAAAAAATACTGCAAGTGGGGCAGCCCGGGTGGCTCAGCGGTTTAGCGCCACCTTCAGCCCAGGGCATGATCCTGGATCCTGGAGACCTGTGATCGAGTCCCACGTCGGGCTCCCTGCATGGAGCCTGCTTCTCCCTCTGCCTGTGTCTCTGCCTCTCTCTGCCTCTCTCTGCCTCTCTCTCTCTCTCTCATGAGTAAACAAATAAAATCTTAAAAAAAAAATATTGCAAGTTATAAAGCACACTTTCCTCTCTTAAGTTCCCGAAGCTTTGCTACCATCTAATGGAAGACGTGTTTACAAAATGCAGAGTTTATTAGAATAAAGATTTATGTTTCAAGAAGTCTATGTTTAGAAAAGCTTCGGGACTCTTAAAAGCCATACTGGAATGTTTCATGATTTGAAAAGGAAAGAGAAATATATTCTCATTCAGGTGATGGCTGAATTAACATTCATATTGTCTTTCAAAATACTTGCATATCTCAGGAGGTTATATAAAGAACCAAAAAGAATTCACCTGGATAAGAAATGTTTGGGGAAAACTGAAGATTAAGTAACATTGCTTCTCTTCTGAACCAACATAAATCATTCCTGATGACTACACTTCTTTCCACAATAGCAGAAGAGTCCACTTAAACTTCTCCATCTAATTATAATTACAACCCATGTACTCCAACAAAAACTGCGTTAACAGTTATGACACAGAACTTTATCTGTCTCCATTCAGCTACCATTCAGGATCACACATTATTAAAACAGCTAACAGTCAACACTTAATGAACGCAACTACAATTAAATAAATCCCATAAAAGCTACATTGTAAATATTAACAACCTAAGTGTAGGCTATTAGATCACTAATATAGTAATATAGTATATATTACTATATATACTATATATAATATAGTATATATAGTAGAGATCCAAAGTGAATCTGAATTAAGATACATTGAATACCTAAACAGTTCACAAAAACACATACCTAAATTAAAATAAGGCAGAAGTTAGCACACACAGAATTTTAAATACTGGTATCTTTAGTTCACAGTATCTCATCTCTCAGACACTTAATTCCAAGATGCTTAAGGTTATATGTGCTACTTACTCTACTTTTAGACACTAGTTATTTCACAAACTAATACATGGGGGGTTTTTTTGTTTTTTTGTTTTTTTTAATTTTTATTTATTTATGATAGTCACAGAGAGAGAGAGAGAGGCAGAAACACAGTCAGAGGGAGAAGCAAGCTCCATGCACCGGGAGCCCGACGTGGGATTCGATCCCGGGTCTTCAGGATGGCGCCCTGGGCCAAAGGCAGGCGCCAAACCGCTGCGCCACCCAGGGATCCCTAATACATGGTTTTTTATCGTTTGGTTTTTAAAGAAGATCAACACAATATGAAAACATACACACACATACACAAACAGTGTTCAGTTGGCCATTGTGGGCTGGCTACAAAGTTATAAACTTTGTTTTATCTTTGGCAGAAGTATCTAAACAATATTAATTTTAAAAACATGCTTCAGAAGCTTAACTTCAGACAAATTATTTCTGAATCTAATGAACTAAATATTATTTAATTAGTTCATAAAACTAGACAAAATTCCACTATAAAAATACAAAATTAATTCTACCTTCTGGACCAGAACAGGAAATTCATGAAAAATTCTCTAAAATACGGGATTTCAAAGCTAAAAAAAAAAAAAAAGAATGACTGTGAAACATATGGGGGTGCCTGGGTGGCTCAGTGGTTTAGCATCTGTCTTTGGCTGGGGTCATTAACCCCAGGGTCCCGGGATCGAGTCCCACATCACTTCTCCCTCTATCTATGTCTGCCTCTCTCTCTGTCTCTCATGAATAAGTAAATAAAATCTTAAAAAAAAAAAAAATGAAAATGTGACTAAGTATACACTGGATTTTTTTACACATAAAATCAATTTCACTACATCTATGAGTTTAAAATATTCTTTTACTCACTTTCATGTACAATAACTTAAATCAGATTTAAGTAATTATTAAGCTAATCTCTGAGAGCTACTTACAATCCAGAAGGCAAATTCCCGGCTGTAGCAATACCAAAGAAATACCACATAGCCTCAACGAGGATGAGGTCAACCAAGGCCGACAAAACCCAGGAACCCAGCAAAAAGGACTAAAAATAAAACAAGAAGACTGTTACTGAAAGGAGTATTCAAAAAATAAACTTACATTTAACTAGAACCAGCTCAGGTACATTATTGTTTTAATTTGTTTTTATTATATAGAGTTTTCAAAATGAGGGTGTAAAGCCATATTGGTTAAATGTAGTATCACTTCCATAATCTCTAAGTATGGTAAAAAAAGATATAGCACAATTTGTTTTTAACAAGTAACACACAAACCATTAAGCAAAATAAGTGATTAAAATTTTATTGAAGTTAAAATCCTAATAAAAATTTGTATTTGCCACTCACACCTGATATTATCTATTAACACTATCATTATTATTTTACTATGCAAGTGGCTTAAATTTAAAATTTTTCTTTGGCTAATATCTATGCTCCAAATAAGATAGAGGATCATGTAATTAAAAGATAATTGTTAATAGTAATACCTACCTTAATGAACACAAACTTAAAACTATTTAAAAATAAGAAAACAAAAAACACTTTTTCCATAACCTAAGTAGCAAAGGTAAAATACATAAAAACTTACTGCAAATTTTCTGCTTCCATATCTTCTTTCAAATATCCTAAAATTATAAATAAGCAGACTACTGCAGAAAGTATCTTTCAAATCAAGGCAAATTATTCTTCCACATATCAACCTCCAAATCTAAATGGGGATTCAAAAAAGAGTAATGAGTAAGATTTGTTCAGATCTCTGCCTTAGCAAATTTATTACATTTACTTTATACTGCTTATTTTTAATACTCTAATAAAAATCACAATGAATGCACAAAAAGAAAATCCTCCATGTAAGTGGGTCCCCACCTGTACAGCACAGGTGCTCATAAAGCGGGGCATTAGAAGGGGACTCTTGCCTATGTGGCCAGATAAACCAAATTAATCCCCCAAATCAGAAATGTATCAGCTAGGGATGCCTGAACGGCTCAGTGGTGGAGCATCTGCCTTTGGCTCAGGGCGTGATCCCAGGTCCAGGCTCCCTGTGGGGAGGGGCCGGCTTCTCCCTCTACCTATGTCTTTGCCTCTCTCTGTGTGTCTCTCATGAATAACTAAATAAAATTGAAAGGAAAAGAAAAGAAAGAAAGGTAGGTATCAACTTGTAGCTAAAGGGCCCTTATGCTCCTTTATAGCAGTGGTTCTCAGAGCTGGCCACTTAATAGAATCCCCAGAGAAATACAACAACAACAACAAAAAAAAATCAAAAACAAAAACACCAACACCCAGGCCTACTACTAGATTTTTCTTTTTCTTTCTTTTTTTTTTTAAGATTTTATTTATTTATTTATTCATGAGAGACACAGAGAGAGAGGCAGAGACACAGGCAGAGAAAGAAGCAGGCTCCACACATGGGGTCCGATGTGGGACTCAATCTCGGGACTCCAAGACCACGCCCTGGGCCGAAGGCAGGCACTAAACCGCTGAGCCATCCAGGGATCCCACTACTAGATTTTTCAACTCAGTTGGTCCAAGGTGAGATCTAGGCATGTGTGTGCTTGTGTGTCTGTGTGTGTGTGTCTGTGTGTGTGTGTCTGTGTGTGTTTAGTTTATTCAGGTAATTCTAACGTGCAACCAGGATCCAGAAGTGCATTAGAGCAACTGAAATAATACAGAAGCAATATTATATTCTGACAGAAAGCAGTAATTTGGATAAATAACTGAAAGACTTTCAGAGGAACTTGATAAAGTCAACATAAGCAATGGTATTAATAACATCACTATGAAGAAAAGATGTCAAGAGAGTATTAGGCTTAAAATGGCTAATCAAGTATAAAGAAAAGGTAGTAGGTTATACACCATAATTTGCACTAACACACTGTGATATTGTAAGTTATGATAAGAAATATAGATTTGGGGGAATCCCTGGGTGGCTCAGCGCTTTGGTGCCTGCCTTCAGCCCAGGGTGTGATCCTGGAGTCCTGGGATCGAGTTCCACATCAGGCTTCTTGCATGGAGCCTGCTTCTCCCTCTGCCTGTGTCTCTGCCTCTCTCTGTCTCTGTGTCTCTCATGAATAAATGAATAAAATCTTGAAAGAAAGAAAGAAAGAAAAAGGAAGGAAGGAAGGAAGGAAGGAAGGAAGGAAGGAAGGAAGGAAGGAAGGAAGGAAGAGACAGAGAGAGAAAAGAAAGAGAAAGAAAGAAATACAGATTTGGTCTTCTTTTTTTTAAAGATTTATTTATTTATTCATGAGAGACACAGAGAGAGAGGCAGGGACACAGAGGGAGAAGCAGCCTCCATGCAGGGAGTCCAACGTGGGACTCAATCCCAGGTCTCCATGATCAGGCCCTGGGCTGAAGGCAGCGCTAAACTGCTGAGCCAGCCACTGCAGCTGAGTGCTGCCCCAGATTTGGTCTTCACTCTCATTTCTGGTACAGAACTCTTAAAACCCTTTGAATTTCCTAACTGATGAAAGCCAGAAAGTGGCTTTTTTTCTATCAATGTGTGACTTTTAGATGTACCTCAGAATGGGGGCTGGTTGCCAGGGGAACCAACCTTGGGATTAAAGGGCCTGGAACTTTCAGTTCCACCCTCTGACCTATCTACAAGGGACAGTGAGGGACTGGAGGTTGGATCAACTGCCAATGGCCAAAGTCTCCCTAAACACCCGAGAGGACAGGGTTCAGAGAGCTTCCAGGTTAGTAAGTAGCACCTCAGAGAGACCACGGAAGCTCCGTGCCCTACCCCTATTCCTTGTCCAATGCATCTCTTCCATCTGGATGGTCATCTGTGTCCTTTATCCTATCCTTTTATGATAAAGAGGTAATCCAGTAGGTAAAATATTTCTTTGAGTTCTGTAAGCCACTCTAGCAAACTAATCAAACCTAAGGAAGGGGTCATGGGAACCTCTGATTTAAAGCCAATCAATCAATCATTAGTACTAGTAACAACCTGGACTTGCAACTGGCATCTCATGTCCAAGGGGGAGATCATGGTAATCTCTAATCTGTTGCCAGTTGGTCAGAAGCACAGGTAATAACCTGGGCTTTGCAACTAGCATGGAGATGGGGGCAGGCAGCCTTCACCTGTGAGATCTGATGCTATCTCCAGGTAGACTGTGGTAGGATTTAGTTGAATTGTAGGACACCCACCTGGTATCCAAAAATTTCCTGGTGGTGTGGGGAAAGCTCCCACTCCAGGATTGGTGCCAGAACATCCCTTTTATGCTCCAACTCACCAGTAAGACCCAGCACCAGCATCTTCAAAGAGATCAGCCCATAAATCTCAAAAGCCATAGAGTCCTGCTCTTCCCAGAAATAAAAACCCAAGAGAAATTTCCTACTTGGTATAACTACCACTATAAAAGTAATTCAGAGATTCACAATATGTTAGAGCTGCAAGAGCTTAGATCATTTAATCAACACTCAAACTTGGAATATAAAGCTTTGAAATGTTAAGTACGAAAATGTTTTTTAAAATGTTAAGAATGCATACTAATGATAAAAAAGATTTAATATTGTTTTTCTTTCGAAGTTGTAAATTGCATTTCCATGAGTAAGACATGAATGCGAGATGTGCCTACTAGAGAAAGGAAATACTGCTTTGTTAACCAGCTTTCCTGCAACTAAAAAATTCACTTTCTAATGAATTATGAATAATAATATTTCTTAAAAGTTAGAGGCTTTGAGGAACGAAAAATAGAAAAGAAATAGCCAATCGAGAAAAAATTCTGCCTTCTCTCCTCATAAATGCCAATGAAGTAGAGCTCACCTGGAGGTCTTCCTTGACTGCTTGGAGGTCATACACAAAGAACCTCTGACAGTGTGGCAGGAGAAGGGCCAGCAAAAGGGACAGGGCACTGGGGACCAGCAGAAGACTCTTAGACAGAGGTGCCTTATCTAGATGGAAAAAGAAAACTTCTTTCAGAATGACTGATTTTAAGACTTAAAAAACCACCTGAGTGAAAAGCAAGAGAATTCACTTCTTTTGTGTTAGAATGAAGACAAAGTTCACAAACTCTAGAATTTATTTCTTATTAACGTATATTTTCAAAACCTTTACCTGCAGAGGTATGTGATCAAAGGGCACTGGAAAACAAGTGGAATTTGCAGGCAAGGGGTCACTGTCATTTGGCTCTCACATGAGACCAAACCAAGTTTACAGCCAGTAACTCCCACACGATACTTTTCAGAAAACGGCCACCAGAGTGTGAAGAAACAGAGGAGTATGTTTTCTGCTAAATTGACTGGTTAGCTCCTGAGCATCTATGAGATTCACACACAAAAACAATTATTCAAAAAATTTAAAAAGCAGTTAAAAATGCTACCATTGCTGACTGCAGTGGCATGCTGAGATTTTCCACCAGAGGTACCACTGGGGCCCAAGTCAGTTTTCCACTGGAGAGCCTCCTCTAAGTCTTATGCAGCCTTCAAGTTACAGCTCAATTTCCACTTCCCTCCATGAGTCTCAAGGAACCAAATTTTAACCTCAGGGGCTTTTCCCCCACTCTGCACCCTTGTTTCTAGGTACTGTTTGAATAATCAGGGTTTTATACTTGTTTTGCCTTCTTAACCACATTTCTGAGGGGAGGCCACCTGCCTTTTCTTCTCTATAGTGGTCATAGAGCCTAGAGCAGTTCCTTGCACATATGAAATGTTCAGGTCAACAGGTAAAACCAGAGGAAAAGTATCACCAATGGCAACATTCTTAGATCATGTGAGGTTCACTTTAATTGTATTCATAAGAAATTCCCTGGGAGTGAATATACTAGTTACAGTTGGTAATGTGGTTATCACACCCGTTGAAGTGTACAAAAATAGACCAACTGTTTCCTTTCTGGTAAGGTCTTGCAAACATTTAAATTGGAACCATACTATCTTCATGACCCAGATGCAATCAAGGCACAAGGCACTAAAAACTAAGAGAGCTCCTCATGGCCGAGCACCACACAAGTACAGGAGAGCACTGCAGCTGTGAGCTTGACCACTAACTCTATCTGCCCACCTGTAAAATGAAGAGAAGAAAAACTATCTCAAAAGTGTAGGAGAAGCAAATGAAAGAAAGGATGCCTACAGGCCAGAGGGCTCCTGCCACCACCCACACCATCCAGAAGAAACTGTTTCCTTCGGGACAGGTGAGCTCCTTCATCTTTCTGACAGGATGCAAGACAGAGCAGGGGTGATACCGCTGCACCCTGAAGGGCCAACGAGGATCTCATTTCCTCCTTCAACCTGACCTCTCCCTATCCTTATGAGATGGGCCCCAACCTTCCTGCCTGCCTCTGCTTTACCAGCTCCAGAGCAACTTGACATTCCTAGAGGAAGTCACACAGCTGAGCAACAAGATCTCCCTGCAGGTTCATGGTCTCAGATCTCAACACTCTCCACCGACCAGCATTTCTACGGCTTTTCTCCAACTTCTCATTTCACACGGTCTCCTCCTTTCTTTTCAAACATCTCTACTCAACACTTCCACCTGAGCTTACATGTTGCCAAGTAAAGAAATGAATGATTTGCCCTGGTTTTTCTCAACATCCCATAAAATTAGTAAGCACTTCCTACAGATCACACATCATCCTATGCCCCTAGGGTACAGCAATTAAGGACGGACAAAGTCCCACTTCTCTGTGGCCTAGACAGAAGAGAAAGAAAATACACAAAATGAGGTAAATGTTTATTGTGTCAGAAGGAAATAAATGCTAGGGAAAAATTAAGCAGGATAAAAAAAAAGTGTGGCTATTTATCCACCATGAATTTCCTGATCTCTTTCCAGATACGTGATAAGACTGCTCAGTCACTCATACGTGCCCCTAGCTGAAATGAGGTATGACAAAATGACTACCTTTGGTCAAGTCAGTGTGATAGATGTCACTTCCATGAAGACACCTGCAGGGCAGTGAATGGTGTTTGCCTCTGCCAGTGCTCAAGATGGTAGCTAGGCCATCTGACAACTCTCGGAGTTGAAGACAGTGTGAAGACCACCCAGGGGACTTGCAACAGAGGCATACCTTCAGTGAGAAGTCTTGTCGAATTAGGCCCCCAATATTTTGCAGTTGTTGCTACTGCAGCATAACTCAATCTAGCCTGATTTAGGGGAAAACATAGTGCTGGTGGGAAAGAGGGTATTATTTTACATAGGGTGTTTAGAAGGCCCCTCTGATATGGTGAGATTTGAGAAGGGACCTGAGAAAATGGGCCTTGCAGATATCTGGGGACTGTTCTTGCAGGGGAAACAGCAAGTACAAATGCTCTGAGACAGGAACATGCTCAATATGATTAAGAAGCAACAAGGCTGCCAGAGGCAGCTCAGAGCAAAAGAAGCACAAAGCAGACAAGTAGGATAGAAGGTCAAAGAAGTGGGGTAGCAGATGGAGTAGAGCCCTGTAGGCAAGCATAAGGATTTTAACCTTTTCTATAAAAGTGACGGGATGCTTTTAGGAGATCTAAGGGGAGGAGTAATATGATCAGACATGTTTCCAAAGGATCATTTTGGTTGCTATATTGAGAAGAGATTACAAGAAGGCAAGTAGAAGAAAGGAGACTGGTTAGGAGGCTATCATGATAATCCAGGCAACAGATGAAGATGGCCTGAACCATGGTGTTCTAGGTCGGGGTAGTTAAGAGTGGTCAGAATCAGGATGCAGTTTGAAGGCACAGCAGGCAGGATTTGCTGGCTGACTGAATGTAAAGTATGGGAAAATGGAGAAGTCAAAGATGACTCCAAAATTTTTGTTCTGAGCAACTGGAAACACTGTTTACTGTTTACTAAGATGGAAAATGCCATCAGCCTTGCCCTTTCCAGGCATACAAAATCTGGTCCCATCTTGCAAAATACTCCCAACCCCCATCCCTAACCCCACTTGTCAGGGCTCTACCCTCTACCCTTCTACTCAAGGTAATCAGTCCACAAACTGCTAGCAGTCCACAGTCCACAGAGGTACAGCGTTTGCACCAGGATGTGACCAGCACAGTGTATCCTTCAGGAAGAAAGTCCTGCTCTGGAAAAAAAAAAAAAAAAACTGAACATGTGCTTTGCTCAAATGTCGCCTTATTTGTGACTATCCCATGTAACTAACTTTCTATCCCCATTGTTCTGGATTATTTTTTTCATAGCCCTTATCAACAACCTACTTATTGGTGACTCATCAAATCTATGATTCAAAATGACTGTAAGATACACCATTATTGTAGGTGTCACTAAAAAAGAAATACTGCCTTATAAAATTATAAGATGCTATTAATTATAAAGTACATCCAATTTCAGAATCACTAAAACATGAAAAATCCAATTCAGAACCAAGAAATACACTTCTTTGTGTATTGCTTCTTGAAGGCAGTAATTCTGTCTGGGATATTCATTGTTGCAGTATCCCCCATGCCTAGAACATGATCTGGCCCATTAAGGGAGTCAATAAGTGTTTAATGAAAGGTGACTGACGCATAAGAGGTGCTCAATAAATACTGGTGGAAGCCACCCCAGTGTCCATCCATAGATAGGTAGACAAACAAAATATGGTATACACATCTAATGGAATAACATTCTGTCCTAAAAAGGAAGGAAAATCTGGCACATGCTACAATATGGACACACCTTTCAGACATTACGCTGAGTGAAATAAGCCAGACACAAAAAGATAAATATCATATAACTCCACTTATATGAAGTACCTAAGTAGTCAAACTCATACAGACAGGAAGTAGAATGATGGTTGCCAGGGGCTAGGGGAGGGAGGAATAGGGAGCTGTTCAATGGGTATAAAGTTTCAGTTTTGCAAGATGAAAAGAGTTCTAGAGATAGATGCACAACAGTGTGAATGTACTTAATGCCACAGAACTGTACGCTTAAAAATGGTTAGGATGTTGATTTTATGTTAGATATATTTTACCACAATTAAATATCAAGACTAAAAAGAAACAAAATAATTACTGAGTGAATAACTGATCCTAATTTATACAATCATTTTAATCCTGTCCAGGCCTAAACAAATCCCTAAAAACACAGATCTGGTAACTTAAATTGAGTCCTCTTCTTAGGATGAACAAAAATCAGATCTCAAGAGTCTATGCAGAAAGCAACAATATACAAATGTCCAAGAAGTCCCACATTACAGGATAAGTATACAATATTACTACAGACAGCAAGATTTAGTGATCAACTCATGATCCGTACAGGTCATTATATGAAAATTTTACCTAGGGCAGCCTAGTTAAAAATTACACTAATAAGTAATTTGTCACTATATGTAGGTTGTCAGCGGTTTAGCACCGCCTTCAGCCTAGGGCGATCCTGGAGACCCAGGATCTCCCTCTGCTTGTGTCTCCGCCTCTCTCTCTCTCTCCTCTCTGCATTCTCATGACTAAATAAAATCTTAAAAAAAAAAAGAAAAAGAAAATTTTAACTAAAAAAAGGAACTTTAAAAAGTTATTAAATTCTCATTAATAACATGCATACTTAAGTGTTGAGAGACAAAGTGGCTACAAATTTTTTGAAATGCATCAAAAAATGAATTGCAGCGCCTGGGTGGCTCAGTTGGTTGAGCGTCCAACTCCTGATCTCAGCTCGGGTCTTGATCTCAGAGTCAAGAGTTAAGGCCCTGTGTTGGGCTCTGTGCTGGGCATAAAACCTACTTTAAAAAAAAGGGGAGGGGGGTATTGATGAAATAGAGGGATGGATATGTGCTACAACAAATATAAGAAAATGTTAATTGTAGATTCTAGGTGGTAGGTATATGATGTTCCTGTACCATTCTTTCAATTTTAAGCATGTTTGAAAATGTTCATAAGAAAACATGGAAGGAGGGCACACAGTGAATCACAGAATTTGAAAACTGAGAAAGAAGCTGAAAATACTGGGTAGCCCCCATGGCGCAGCGGTTTGGCGCCGCCTGCAGCCTGGGGTGTGATCCTGGAGACCCGGGATCGAGTCTCATGTCGGGCTCCCTGCATGGAGCCTGTGTCTCTGCCTCTCTCTCTCTCTCTCTCTCTTTCTCTCTGTCTCTCTCTCTCTCTCTGTGTCTCTATGAATAAATAAAATCTTAAAAAAAAAAAGAAGCTGAAAATACATGAAGCAATAAGTGATAGGAATGAAAAAAGAAAAAGATAAATCCACAAATAAAGCTGGATACTTCAGCACTCCTCTGTCTAGAATCAATAATGTAAGTAGAAAAAAATCAGTGTTGTGGACTGAACTGTATTCAAAATTCATGCCTCCCAACACTCAGTGTGGTTACATGTGGAAACAGAGCCTTTGAAGAGGTAAAGTTAAGTGAAGTCATAAAGGTAGGGACCAAACCCAGTCTGTCCATATAAGAAGAGACACCAGTAATATAGACATATAGAGAAAATACCATATGAACATACAGGGAGACAGCCACCTACAAGTCAAAGAAGGAGGCCTCAGGAAAAAACAGACTTGCCAACACCTTGATCTTGGACTTCCAGTCTCCTAACCTGTGAGAATATAAACCTCAGTTATCTAAGCCAGGCAGTCTGTGATATACTGTTATGGCAATCAGTAAAAATATATAAGACTTGAAAAACAACATCCATCACTTTGACCTGATTGACTTTTAGAGAACACTCCACCCAAAAACAGCAAATTACATTTTTTCCCACGTGTATATGGAACATTCCCCCAAAAAGATCATATTCTAGGCCATAAAACACACCTCAATAATATAAAGAAATTAAAATCATTCAAAGTATGTTCCCTGACTATAAGAGAATTAAACTAGGAAACAGAAAGATGGATGGAAAATACTCCCAAAATTTGAAAATTAAACAACATACTCTTTTAAAAGATTTTCATTTATTTGAGAGAAAGAATGAGTGGGAGGAGGGGCAGAGGGAGAGGGAGCAGCAGACTCCCCGCTGAGCACAGAGCCAGATATGGACTTTATCCCAGGACCCCAAGATCACAAGACCTGAGCCAAAATCAAACACTTAACCAACTGAGCCACCCAGCTGCCGCAATCCGTCTTATTTTTTGATGCATTTCAAAACAACATATTTCTAAACGATATCTAGGTCAAATGAAGTGATAAGGGAAATTAGGATATATGTCAAAGACAATGAAAAGTGAAAGTACAGCCAAGTAAAATTTGTAGCCTAAAAATAAAGCAGTGCTCAAAGGTAAACTTAGAGAACTAAATGCTTGTATAGGAAGAGAAAGGTCTCAAATGATGATATAGACTACAAGCTTTAAAAAAAAAAAAAAACAGAAAAAGAAGGGTAAATTAAACCCCTAAGCAAGCAGATCAAAAGAAATAACATATGAGCAAAAATCAATGAAATAGAAAACCAATATATATAATAAAGTCTATAAAACTAAAAGCTAATTCTTTGAGAAGATCAATGAAATTGATACCCCTCTAGGAGGACTGATCAGAAGAAAAAGAAGATACAAGTACCAGTATCAGCAATGAAGGAGAAGACATCACTACAGATGCCACAGACATCAATAGGCTAATAAGGGGTTGCATGACATTGTAAAATGTAATTCATGCCAGTGGACTGTACACTTAAAAATGGTTAGAATGGTAAATTTTATGTATGTAGTTTTTATCACAAATAATTTTGTAAAAAGATAAGGGAGTATTAGACATAAAATTCTATCCCTTAACTTGACCACTTAGACAAAACAGACCAATTCCTTGAAAAATATATTCTACCAAAGTTTACTCAAAAAGAAATAGATAACTTGAATTATAAAAATGAAGACATTGAATTTCTTAAAAGTCTTCCAACAAAGAGTCCAGGCCTGAGGGTTTCATTGAACAATTCTACCAAGTATTTAAGGAGGAAAGAGTACCAATTCTACACAAACTCTTCCACCATAAAGAGGTGAAACGCTTCCCAATTCATTTTATGAAGCCAACATTATTACACTGATATCAAAACCAGACAAAGGCATTAAAACTGGAGACCAATATTTCTTAGGAACAGAGATGCAAAATTCTCAACAAAATGTTAGCAAACTGAATCTAGCTACATAGAAAAAGGATAAAACATCACAACAAAGTGAAATTTATGTTAGGAATGCAAAGCAAGTCAATGTACTTCACCAAATCAATAAAGTTTAACCATGTAACTCTATTCACAACCTGTACAATGATCTGCTTATTCTACAAAGTCCATTTTTGTCAACTCAGTCAAAACAGGCCACTTACTGTTGTGTAGTTAATGATAACTATCTCCTTGATCAAACCTTACTACTAATCCTATCCAAAATGTATTGAGCACTTACGAAATGCCAAGTACTATACACAGCACTTATGTATACTACCTTGCTCCTAACAATTGCACCTCAGGACCTTTACACTTGCTACCCAAAATGTTCTTCCCAAATCCAGCTTTTCCTCATCATTCAGTCCTCATTTCAAACAGCATCTACTCAGACTGGCTTTCTCTCCTGACTTTATTGTTCTGGAGCACACTATCCTGTTTTATTTACTAAATTTCTTGTTTGCTTACTTCTTTGTCTGTCTCCTTTATCACAATGTGAACTCTATGAAGGCAGGGTTCCTGTTTGTCTTGCTCTGCTATATTCCTATACCCAAAATTGCACCTAGCACATAGTAGTGTTTCAATGTATTTGGTGAATGAACAATGTAAGGTAGAAACTACTCTCTGCAAACTAACACATGAGAAAACTGCAACTCAAAGAGAAACTACCTGCCTGTGATCACAAAATGTCTTAGTCTGGGTTCCAATGAAAGTAAAGGGAAAGACAAAGGTTTATAGGCAGGGAGTTTATTTTGGAATGTGATCCCAGGGAGCAGGAATGAAGAACATAGGGAATCAAACAGGGAGAGTCAATGCAAGGATTCATCATCAAGCTGGCCACCACTATGAGTGACAATGTTTCTCTTTTTTTTTTTTAAGATTTTATTTATTTATTCATGAGAGACACAGAGAGAGGCAGAGACATAGGTAGAGGGAGAAGCAGGCTCCTCAAGGGGACCTTGATGCAGGACTTGATCCCAGGACCCCTGGGATCACATCCTGAGCCAAAGGGAGACGCTCAACCACTGGGCCACCCAGGCATCCCGACAGATGTTTCTGACAAAGGCTTGATCC